>NC_141694.1:1279267977-1279856952 GCF_964263255.1 Lissotriton vulgaris | reverse complement strand
AATGCAAAAGTAATATCACGCTAATTCTTTAAGGAAATAAAAGCAACGTACATTACTATAGTAGTTGGGATGAAGCAGCAGAGTCAAATTGGAGATACACAAATTATGGAATGAAGGTGAAAACCGCTGCCAGATATAGAGTATTACTATTTAGCACCATAGTTGCAATTTGTTGGGGATTATTTTCAGAAGCAGAGGGACTGGATACTCTCACGAAATGCTTACGTTTCATTCAGGAATTTTTACTGTGCTATTCAACATCTCTCATGGATTACAAAGAGCCATACTTCATTTCAACAGCGGCATTGTAATGGAAAAGATTTGTTAGTATTACATGACATCAGGGTGTCATATGCACCGCAGGCACCCTTCTGGCTTGTCCCTGAATTTAGCCAAATCTCACAAGTCATGGGTATTTCAAAATGGATGGCTAGGTATGTATTATATTAATATTGGGTGACCAATATATAGGAGCAAAATGTACTACACTTACAGAGGCACACGTATGATTCGCATGAACATCGACACAGGCGTTACACTACAATAGAAAAAGTTAATCAGCACAAAAAGAAGCCAAACTACAGGTTGCCACCCATCATCATCAGGCTCGTTAAAGTCATTGTTGTGCCAATATTATTATGAAGAACTATCAGAAATAACATATTTAATAAAGAACTGGCAAAGAAAAATAGAAAAGACTGCGGTGAGTTCTTGGCATATAAGGGCTGGGCAAAGGCATACCAATTTGTGTGGAAGGCGCCTGGTAACGTCACATTTTCCTTTTCATTCACTTAATATTTTGGACAGAAAGTTTATGGCCCCACATATTTTATATTAAAAGAATCCAGGTTGGCAGCCAAAATGCCCTAAATGTGGACTACAAAATACGAGACTTTTTTCATGATATGCCCCTACCATTAGACAAATTATTGGAAATCTGTGAAAGACATGCATAAATCACCTACTAATTTGTCAGTGATAATGGCCCCCAGAAGCGTGTCTTTTAGGGGTGTCGACATTTGAGATTAAAACTAAATTTCGAAAAAAGGCAACAGGATGTTCGCTATTGTTGGCAAGGAGGAGGCTAGCTATTAACTGCAGGGCAGAAAAGAGCCCCCCAATAAGTAGCTTCATTAGACGCGTGCCACTATGGACAGCTGCGGAGGAAGGACGGGTGAAATGACCGTCCCAGATGACAAATTGACGATCGAATTGACCGGCAGTGGTTTACACAGGCACGAACACATCTAGAGCACGAATACCCCTCTGGGGGCTGTAAATCAAAGTGTATAAGAACATGTTTATAACCTATCTCCGCTGGTGGTCTAACAATTTCAAAAAAACATGCCCATTGCGAGTGCAACATTGTGTTTTGCTATGTGACTTTTTTAACTTTAAGTAATGCCCTCAACTGATTCACATTGGCACACACACATTTTTAAGACTGGCGAATCGTAAATAAAGAGCATACAGGTCTGATAATGGGGAATATATTTTTCAGCGAGGAATACATGAATGCACGACTCAATTTGAATGAAAAATAAAGTAAATGCTTCCTAGTCTGTTTTAGCATATCCCATGTACTATCGTTTATGACACACGGTGGTGCTGTTTCCTAAAGAAAGGATAACCAATTTCGAAGATGCTCAGCATTCGGTATCATCAATTTAAACATGTTCTAACATATTAATATCCAATAACGGCTGGATCGAACGGACACATAGGAGAAACGTGAAAATACTAATGCCAGAGCCCTTCTTTTGGGGTAAAAGGATCCAAGTATCGAGCATCGCCCTGGCTAGCAGGTCTTCCGGGATGAACAGGGGTTTCTGCAACAAATATCCCGCCCCTGATAGGCTACCTGGTCCTACCGGGACTTTGACCGTCCCCCCCTCCATTCACCCTTCTTTTAATAAAAGACCCTGTGGTGGCGGCAAAAGGTCGCAGTTTATTCAAGTTACTTCATAAATCAGGAGATGGTCCTTAATCATCATGAAAGTAATCAATCATTGATATACGTCATAAATCATGCAAGAACGTCAGCATAAATCAATCAGTCATAAATCAGTGATCCAGCTTTAAGCCAGTTAGGCAACACCATAAATCATCTTTTGACAGCCCCATCTGACACAGACTCCTGGCCATGAGCTGGTTTTCAAGGCCCCTCTGGTTGCACACTTTAGGAAACAACAGTGGTCCCATGCAAAAGAATTTACGAGAACAATAAATATAGACACAATCGATTCGATATTGATATGACTTGTCCAGCTGGACAGAGGTTTCAATGTTTACTTCAGGAGGAATAAACAAGGAATTTCCTTCGACAATTCCACGTAGTGGGGCTCAAGCCTGTACCCTACTTTAGCACATACAGATTAGTACATTTGAAGAAACAGGGAACAAAAACAGGGCTTTTAGGCAAAAGCTTCAAGGTTCTGAAATAACAATTAGAACAGATAATTCAAAATGCACCTTTACATATACATGGCATAAATAATGTATAAGGTACACAAAAGGTGGACGGCATTTCAATACCACTAATTAATCATGGGGATCATCATCAGGACATTGATTAATGCCTAATTGATTCAAGCCTCTATTGCCTGGAAAGAAAATGGGGGGAGAGAAAGGCATAGAAAGAATATATTGGAGTAAAATTGTGCAATTTATCTTACAATGTGGTGGTTAGTGAGGAAGTGGTGATGATGTAAAAAATATATAATGCAGCGCGACATTTTCTAGTTGGTGGTGGAACATGAAAAGAAACTGGGGCAGGAACGCCCTCAATTTATTTATTATAATGCTAGTTCCAGGCCCGGACTGGCCGTTGCGGGCACCGGGCAATCCCCCGGTGGGCCGCATGTTTGGGGGCCGGTTTTGGGCCCCTGGGGGCCGTTTTTGTAACAAAGCCGTTTTTGCAGCAAAAACGGCCCTGTAACAAAAACGGCCGAAAACCGGCCCTGGCACAGAGCGCTGTCGAGCCCCCCTTCCCCCTCCTCCTCCCGGAGGGGGGTGGGAGGGCCGGCCGAGCACTTTGCCAGGGCCGGTTCTGGTTCCCAGTCCGGCCCTGGCTAGTTCCACTAAGAATGGTCACATGAGGAGTCCCTCTGGTTGCACACAGCACTTCTAAGCTTCCCTTGCTACCGATGCATGCAGAGCTAGAGTCGGGGTACCACGCGGGTGGACGGCGTCACCCCCTTATTTTACCGGGAGCTCGATAATAATAAACTGCAACTGAGTGCAAGCCACCTCTTATGAAGTCACTTCCTGTTGTGACGTCAGCGCCCCCCCTTCTTTTTTTAGGACTTGTGGCCTGGATGCGTGACATCCGAGTCCCTGTCCGGCTACGCCCCAGCTGCAAATGTCGTGTCCAGGGCAAGACTGGACTGGCCTGGCCGTAGGATCAGGCCGGTGAGGACTGCAGCAGGACTGCAGCAGGAAGCTAAGAGAGCCATGAATGGTTTGAGGGCGGCGCAGCACATTCAGCAACCAGCCGTCTCCCTCCCTCAACAAACTGAACCACCCGCTCAGACAGCAGGATGTGATAACGGTCCCCCGTGGCGCCGGCACATACTAGCACACAACCTGATGGGGCTCCGTGAAATCAGGCTGACAGCCAGAGACGCACCGCGGGGAAATCACAACAATTAAACAATGTAGCAGGGAGTGTGAGCCTGCCTGCTGAGTAGCCTTAGCTCGCTGCAGACTGAGCCCCCAGCCTGGGAGAGCTGCATGGGCATGCCGATGCTGGCTCGCGGATTCCTGCCCCACTTAAAAGTTTGCAGTGACATCTGAGACACTATGCATATGCGTGACAAAGCATTTCAGTACGGTAACGCAGATTACCACACTGAAATGCGTTAGTCTAACGTCTGATGTGCGATACTTGGCAGGACTGGTGTCATCACTGAGGGGGGTGACAAAATGGCAAAAATATGTGTTTTAAACACATATTTTGAACATTTTGTCAAGCAGGGGTGACCAGAAATTTTCCGCACCGTGTACCACCTGACCTTGCTACACCACTGGCCGTAGCAAGCACCAGGCGTTTTCCCGGGCGGCCAGTTATCAAGTAGTGGGGGTCGGTTTTGTTACAGGGGGCAGCCATAACAAAACCGGCAGCAGTGCTAAAGGGAAATCAGTGCTGCTTCTTGCTATTACACCCCCTACAACTCTGGGCCACTCTGGCAGAATTGCTACGGCTTGTTTGTGTTCCCAGTCAGGTCCTGGTGGTGTCTGCTTTGCGACTATCCCCTCTGGCTCGCTCCTCTGTTGGTCCCCCTCGTGTTCCAGTCACCAAGCCTCTCAAGGACCACTGTTATGGCAAATCTTTCCTTTCCACTGGCCTTCCGGCCACCTTTAGGTGTTACTGATGCAGTTTAATAGTGCTGTGAAAGCCGTTTCCGTGTCTGCTTTGTGACTATCCCTTCTGGCTGTCTGCGTTGCCCCTTCCCCCAAAGTCCCAGCTGTGAGGCATACCAAGGACCACTGTTATGGCAAATGTTTCCTTTGACAGTTTACCTTCCGTTCTTATTGACAATGTTTCTTTGTGGCAGTTATAGCAGAACCCTTCCACCCGTTGCAAGCAGAGGCGGTGACGGCCGTTTTCCTGGTAAGTGTGGGTGGGTGGGACAACATTCACAGCACCAGCCTCGGGCGCGCTGTGCTTGTGACGGAGCGGTTCTGTCAGGGCCCCGCCCACTCAATGGAACGTCCAGCGCAGGCACGACATCAGCGCAGCGCAGGCGCGCCGAGCGGGCCGTGATGGAACCGCTCCCTCACCAGCACAGCGCGACCGAGGCTGGTGACAGAGCGGTTCTGTCACCAGCATGGGAGGGGTTAAAGGACACTCAACCAATCCGGAGTGCGAGTTTTCTGACGTAAAGGGACAGCTACCTGCCAAAGAGGTGGGGCATGTATGCTTTCCTCTACCACCCCCCACACTCCCCTTATACCCTATCGCCGATACCTGTCCATCCCTGAACCCTTTCCTTGGGGAGTGTTAGCTGCGGTCTCCTTATAGTCTGGCCTTGTCTCCCTGGCGAGCTCGTTTTGCAGGCAACATGCTTGATTATTCACTAGTCCCAGGGAAGCAGAAATAACCCCACTGGTCAAATCTATGAGTACCTTTGGGATAGTAATTTAAAGAGAGCACATTGTGTTTCACAGTTTGCAAAGGGCAAGCAGCACAAGCAAACAGAATGAACGCAAACAAAACATCAGGGATTGTGAGGAGTCAGATAAAACAATCAGACACTAAACACGGAAACTCACAGGAAAATTAATGTTCCAAGCCATTGCAAATGATAAATTAAGCTTCAGACATTTGTGTTAGAGGTGTAACTTTACAGAGGGCGTTGGCAACCAATTCAATGCCAATGCACTTGCATAGGACAGTGAAAGGGTTAAAGTGTGCTCACTCGTGCAGTGGTGATGAACCTATCCTTATAAGCTGGTTCCCCTTCCACAAAGGAAACTGACTCCACTACTTGGTGAGGACATAGTAAGTTTACTTCACATCAAACAAGGTAGCATAACAGTTACTGCAGCACATTGCACCGAGGAAAAGTAGCAAAATACACAGTAAAAATTAACATGATCAAACCAAGTTGCAAACATTTCTTATTTAGATCCTCCTTTGAGGGCAGCATAGTACACAAAGATCAGAGGACATAAGGTAAACCCCTCCAGAGAAAACACAACACTTGGCCCCTGCCAGGGCATACAGTGACTCTTGGTCACACCCCAAGTAATCTACGGCATGGTACCCAAGGTAGAGCTAGAAGTTTAAGGCCACCAGTGGGTCAGCAGCCATTCCAACCAGCCTCACCCCTTAAAGGTTTCCCGTGAAGCAGGCAACCATCTGAGCAACCTATAACCCTCAAGATTCACAGTTCCATTACTCTGCTTAGAATGGGCTAAAAGAGCCCCGACAACACAAAAACTTGCAATATAATTAATATTTCCAAAAATAAGATGATAAAGGTTTGAGACATTTGTGTGAGAGGTGTAGTTTTGCATTGGGCGTTGGAACTAATGGAATACTGTTCCACTTGTAGAGGACAATGAAAAGTGTATATCAGCTCCGAACAAACAACTCTCGATTCCCCTGTGGTGTCTAACATTTCTTAATATTAACCTTTTTCGCTTGGTCCCACACTGCTACCGTTTCTAGGCATTGTGAATAACGGTCTTATCGGTGCCTGGAATAAAAGGCACTCAATTCATTGGCCTCCGAAGAATGGAGTGGAAAGCTGACAACACTGGGATTCAAACTAGTCACACACAGACCACAGGAGATGTGGTGAATGTAAACTCACAGAGTTATCTTGCCAGGATTGACTTGCGCGGGAACTGTGGATGGTAACTGGTTCCTGGTATTACACTAGCGGTATGGATTTGCCCCCTTTGAAGACCATACTCTTCTGATCCACTTTGTAGCCTGGAAGAAGATGGAAGAAAGTCTACACCCAGAACTGGCTCAAAAGGTTCTAAACAAGGCAATCTGCCACTAGACTTGGATACAGACGAGTCTATCAGAATACAAGTTGTGTGATGTTTCTGTAACAGTTTCTGAAGAGGTCAATGGGTTGTGTGACTTGCACCCACCTATCTATTCAATCCAAAGGTCTCTGTTGGCTTACCATTCACAAAAGCGCTGTTTTCAAGCTACTCACGCAAACATACAAAATTCTGTACAACCAAGGGCCTGTGATCCTTGAACAGCTGCATCAGCTTTAACAATCCCACCAGCCACCTCTGCTCTGCTGGCCCTTCTACTCGCCTCTGTCCTTCGCACCCGAAGAGCCAGAGACGGCAGCTGAACCTCTTCGTACCTGGCTCCTAAAGCCTGGAACAGTCTCCCCATTAGATCAAATCCATCAGCAGTCTGAAAAGTTTGTATGAAACTGAAAATCTGTTTCTTCCGATAGGCCCCAGATAGGGCAAATTCCCTTTCTCGTCGCCACAGAATATCGACCCCTGTGAGTTATATGCTCTACAAGATAACATAGCACAACATGAATAATTGTAACCTCAGAAAAAGGCTATAAAAGATGTGTGAAAAAAGAGCAACTGCACCCAATTTCAATGCTAAGTCATTGTAGAATTCTGACCTCGCCAAGCCTTCCACTAATACCTCAACGAGCCTGATATGCATCTCATCATTTTTAACATACGGTAGACCTGAGAACAAACATGGACCAGTCTGCCTGCACATGGCGCTAGTTGCGGGCCATTCGCACCAGACCTGGATTTGATTTTGTCAGCCTCAACCAGACTTCGCAAACTTCTCAGTGCCTGGCACAGCTCGACAGGTCAACATCAGATTCACATGTTGGATTGACAATGTGAAGGTTCTGTGTTTTTGTATAAACAAGGAGCTGATGGACGGAGTGCTGAAACTTTTCAAACGCTCACCCCCAGTCACAGTTCAAGGCTGAATTCATCTTCGTTCTTTAGCTCACTTCACCACCGCAGTTCAGACCATGCCATATGCAAATCAGTCTGGACTCTGTTCCTCGCGGGAACAGTCCAAAGGATATCTTTTTTCCAGTTGCCTAGCTTTAAAATTGCCGCAACTATTAATGTTTATGGGAGGTATCTTTTGCCTCACCATAACAAGCCTACTCCCAAGCTTTCTATGTATTTTTAATTTTTCCTGACCTCAAGATGGTGGGTACCATACATTTTTATGGGGAGTTTGCCGGACCTTAAGATGGCGCGTAGACGGGTTGGGGTGAGAACAGCTCAGTGCCACAGTCTTCTGTTCTTTTCAAACCACTGAAACAGAAAGATGTTAAAGCACATTTCTTTTTCCAATACTAATGATTACTTCACTTGTTTATCAGAGCCATTGAGTATCCTTTGTAATTCACTGACAGGCAAATATGTATTAAGAGAGAAGGAAAGTTTAGAGCTGACACTTTTTAGAGTCCTGGTCAAGTGCCATTCGTTCTGCATGCATTGTATGACGCACCCCACCGTTTACCTGAAATATGTATTTATCTTTATTTCCCAGCCCTCACACACGCTGTATTCTCACTGTATGAAATCGGTCAATTTAATAATGCATTTTGTATCCCTTCATCTTGAAAAGCAGGGCAAAGATTTTTCTGTTTATTGACTCAAATACAGCTTGCATATCAAAGCATTTTTGCACCATCTGCGTAAATAGCTGGTGGCATTAAAAACCCAAAATGAGTTTCTTGATGTGTCATATTTCGCAATCTGGAACCGATATTGGTGTATGTTTAGAATATTCTCAATTTTTACACATTTTATCACACTCTCAGATTACTATACTGAAGATCCTTGCTAGGATGCTTACAAATGAGACTAGCTGATATCAAGAAGGACTTGCCCCATTAAAAAATGTTAAGAGTAGGTATAATCTCTTAGTGCTTTCACAATCTGGAACATTGTGAAAGCCCTTACTTAGTCAGGAACAAATCAGAGGTTTCGTTTCACTGATTCTGTCTGCATGAATTCAGGCCAGGAGCCTTTTTATTTTTCTGTCTGCTATGGTCTCACAGATTTCCGATGCAGTCGTCGGAGGGGAGATCGGTGTCGCCGCAACAACTGCCCCAAAACAAGTGTCTGATAGTATATTAACTCCCAGACATCGACCCTACATTACATTTCTCATCAGGCTTTAGTTAGTGGAGCAAAACAATTCTAACACACTATGGCATTTATTTTACTATCAGATTATTCTTTCATTTTCAAATTTATTTTGGCTCTGAAGCTCCAGAAGTCTCTTCAGTGTTTGCTTTCTCTAGACATCTATCTGTACACTTTCAGAACTTTTCAATTCAAAGTCCTATTTTATTTTCTAATACTATTACTTTAGATATTGTCTGGTGTATTTTCTTTTGGTATCCATCACGCAAACCACGTGAGTTTGCGTAGGATGATCACTAGATCTGGCAGGTACATGTGAAACACGTTCAAGCCCACCTCTTCTGAATGTATATTCCCTGAAACTATTCACCTGCTAGTTGCCATGCCAATGCATAGCTCCATTGTACTAACAGCTACCTTAAAACTAGCTAACAGGTCTTTCTTTGCCTCACACACTAGTGGACCATGATTGCTTTCTATTCTAGTTTGGTATTATTAGGTTGTCACTACACATCACATTTCACTGTTTATGCAAAATATAGCTGTGAAAGAAAGTACCCTTGGCAAAACCATGGAAATTACATCCCGCTGGCATATCTCTGAGGGGATTCCATTAAGTGATGCCAGCCAACACAATAACAAATACTTTATTGGCTTTACTTCCTCATTTATCTTTACATTGCTGTCGTCATAGGTGGATTCCCCACATTTCTGCTTTAACAGATGTGTCATCATCTACTACTGGGTTAATTGCAACTTTTTCACCAAGATCTTCCATCAAAAGGGTTAACTTGACTCAGTCATTCCAATATCCCGCCAACATTTTTTCAAGCAGATTGTGCAGAAAACTAATTACAATTTTCCAATCTTTAACAAAGTATAGCTATTTATTAAGCACACAACTCCCTAACTTGCCTTGAATTCATAATATATTTTCTAAGTTACTGTTGACTTGAATCCACCTTCCTCACAAAAAGAACAAAAAAAACATGCAAGCAGACCATGAGATGCTCTTATCTCCAGTTTCCCAAAAGCTATATAACATGGTTTATGGCATATCCTGGAGTACACAGATACCCAAACCTTCGAGCCACTCGCTCAAATCTTCATTACAAAACTGAAGAATTTAGTTGTGCTATGTCCCAAGAGGAGATTTTTTTTGTTTAATTATTTTTGCATCTGATCTAATCCAGAGTAAGTAATTTCTCAGGTGTATGTCCAGAGGCCGCCACAATAGAGCAGCTTCTTGAATGCTCTCTGGCTAAAAAGATTAAGGATTGAATACCACTGCTTTCCTTTGGATGACAGTTCTCATAGTATCCGGGATAATTCTCTCAGTTGCTTGATCCTTAATGCTACCCTTCAGACTATAGCTACCATTCCAGGCTTGGATTGTGGCCATCAGTCTGTGGCTGTCATCTCCCTGCTCCTAGGTGTGTCTTGTCCCAGTGGGCTGCAACTCACTCTCCGTCCAAGGTGCAGGCGCTCGCCTCAAGGCTTTACTGGCACTGAGAGGAATCAAGAGCAGCTCCTGGTAACAGCCAATGCTGTAGCTTTCAGGAGAGCGCCATGATCTTGGATGGAGGGAGAGTTGTATTCACTGCTCGGGAGTGTGGGAGGAGGTGAGACTTAAGGCAGTGGTTCCCAAACTGTGTACTTGGTGCGCGGCACCTCTGGCTAGATTTTCGGCACACTGGGTTGCAGTAATGCACAGATTGGGAACCACAGACTTATGGTAATGTTGATCACGTCTTTGGCAATAAGGCAGCAGGTTGAAGAACAGAAGACACCACAATGAGTAATAACAATCTATCAGAAGCAGTGTCGCTGAAATAGCTCTTTCCTTAAATTTGAAAACGTTAACAGCCTCCTAAAAAGTTATGGTAGTCTCATTTGTGAAGAGAAATTCTATTTCATAAGAGTTTGTGCTCTGCAACAAACATTGCAGCCGAACCAGTTGTTTATCATTGCCTAAATGTTTCTCACTATTATTGGTTCTCACACATCTTTGTGTATGGTGGATCACCTTCTTCCACCCCTGACTGGCTTGAATAGTCAAAGCCCTTTGCACACAGAATTTCAGTGTCCTGTTACACAATTTATTTGAAATGCAGTGTTTACCTCTCACTTCAACTTTTGGCCAGGTTCCAGATGCTTGTGTAATGAAAGTGGGAGAAAAACGTGTGCATTCAAAATATTGGCAGTCTACACTGGATTATTTTTAGTGACATTTCAAAATGTGTATGCTCCGTGAGAAAGCTTTCTTTGTCAACGCTATGATATTTTCTGAGGGTTGATTTGCTCAGGGGCAAGATGGCGACCGTGTGAGACGGTCGGAAAGCAGCTCGTGTGAGGAGGAGCGCTATGAAGGAATAAGATCCCGTATTCCCCCCACAAAACCGGGATGTGGTGAGGTGAAGTAAAATACGAGTCTTCTACAACGTAAGACAGAGGAGAGCGGGTGAAAAAGCGGGTGAAAAAGAATAGTATCAAAGTGAACGCTGCTGGATGAAACTGACGTGTATTCAGCCGCTGAAGCGGCTGCTCCGGGAGATTGCTCAGCTGACACGGCGGCTCAGAGGCGGAGCTGTCATCCGTTCACAAGCGGAGGCTGCGGAGTTCGCGGAGCTGGTATTCAGCTTGGAAGCCTCGCGGAGTTTGGCTCAGAAACGGCGAATTCGGCAGAGAAGGAAGCTCTATGCCGAGAAACAAGTGAAGGCGATTCCCAACCTTCCGTGTGGCAAGGAGGAGCAGACAGGCTGCACTCTGGAGGGTGTCGGAGCTCTGCTGACTGAGACAGAGACACAGATTGCCGAAAACGGTGACTCCTCAAACGGTAAGGAGACATTTGGGCCAGAGGAAAGGCGGAGGGCAATCATGGCTCCCAAGGCAAGTGCCAGCGCTAAGGCGGCTGCTAGGAGGAAGGCAGCAGCAGAGTTAGCGGAGGCATTGGACAATGATGGCGGTAAGGGGAAAAAACAAGGCTCCCCTCAAGTAAAAAAAACAGCACAGCAGGGTGCCAGTAAGGGAAACCTGGATAATGTAGGTACTATCCCAATATCGGATATTTTTCAAAAGGTGAATAAGACCAAGGATACAAAAGAGCAAAAGGAAGATAATTTACAGGCTGCCCCTGTTGCCCATGTTGCCTCTGTTGCTGGTAATGGTATCCCAATATCGGATATTTTTCAAAAGGTGAATAAGACCAAGGATACAAAAGAGCAAAAGGAAGATAATTTACAGGCTGCCCCTGTTGCCCATGTTGCCTCTGTTGCTGGTAATGATGAGGCATCTCCTGGCACTATAGTGGAAGAGCTCACTGATCAATTGAACTCAGTAATAATGGTGGAAGGTGAACAACAATCGGAGACTCCAGTAGTAGTTCAGTTGGGGGATAGTAATTCACTTCACCCAGGCTTAGAAAAAATCGTGGAAGACGACACAGGGGGGAGTAGCTGCAGTAAAAAAGAGACACTGAGTGAGGCATTTTTCTCGGTATCTGAAGGCGGTGAATGGTCTGAGGAAGGAGAGGATAGTTTGGGGCAAGAAACCAGTGATATAGAGACTGGCAGCGATTTAGAACCCGAGGAAAATAGCCCCCCAAATACAGCAGTAAAAATGGTGGTGAGAGCGAAAGTATCTAATCAAAAAAAAGATGTATCAGATAGCCCGGAAGGAGACTCCGCACAAATGTCACTCTTGGAGATCATTCACCAGGAGATACTGGCTCATAGAGAAGAATCACGGCAAGAAAGTCGGAAATCGCAGGCGGCTGTTAGAAAAATGCAAGGGGTGGTGAGAAAACTGACTAAGGCCTGTGTGAACCTGGGAGAAAGAGTGACCAATTTGGAAGATAGAGTGGTATCCACAGAAGCTGATGCAGCCGCAGCAGTTGATAAAGTTGACACTCAAGCAAAACATCTCACTGACATCCAATGGAAACTGGAGTCGTTAGAGAACAGATCGAGGCAAAATAACCTGCGTGTTCTGGGAATTCCGGAGGGGGCTGAGGGGACAGACATGAAAGCATTCATCGTTAAACTTTTTGTGTCCGCCTTCAAAGAGCTGAAAGACTGGGATTTCGATAGGGAGATTCAGAGAGCGCATCGTACCCCAGCCAATATCTATAAAAAGGCTAAAGAGGGAGATAAACCCAGGGCGATATTAATCTTTTTGGGTAACTTCAATTTAAGACAAGCAATCTCTGAGAGGGCAAGGCCTGACAAAAAAAAGACAGTAGATGAATATACCTTTTTTGTCCGTCCAGACTTTTGCCATAGTACAGTCGAGAGGCGTTGGAGGCTGCGGCAAATGATCAAACCTTTTCAGGACAAGGGCATGCAGGCATACTTGATCAACCCCGCCCAGCTGAAAGTAATTCAGGGCGGAAAAACATTTTATTTCTCCTCAGAGATTAAAGCTAAAGAGTTTTTGCAATCATAGATGGAGTATCGGGAGTGCCAAAATGTACAAGTAAATTGCAAATGGAGTTATTGAAATATCTTTATGGGGAGTGAACAATTTTTGGGTGAGGTGTTTTCACTGAGGGAGCTCAGGGGGGAAAAAATGGTAAGGGGAAGAAAAAAAAAAAAAAAAAAAAGGTGAGGGATCTATATAATGAGTAAAAGGTTGAAGCGCGATCACTTCTCTTCACACTAAGCTGCAACCATCACGTGCACAGACCAGAGGTCTGAGCGCCTCTAGACAAGCGGGGGGGGGTGAGGGGAGGCTCCAATTTGGAGCCCAGGAGGGGGAGGGCGAGAGTGCAGAGGGAGGAGTGGGTGGGGGTGGGGAGGGAAGGGGGGGTGAAAATAATGAAAAAGTATGAGATGGAAAAGAATAGTTTTCAGGTTGATATCAGGTATCTGGATATGAGTTATTGTGGGAAAGGTAAACTCGCAAAAAATGCCAGACATTAGAATATGTAGTATAAATGCAGGGGGGTTAAATGACTGGAAGAAACGGCAGAGATTGAATCATCTGGTTAGATCAAATAATATTGATATAGTCTGTGTTCAGGAAACCCATATCCCATGGAACAAAAGGAAGGTCTTGGAACTGTATGGGTTTACCTTGATTGGATGTTCCACCCAGACATCAATGATAAGAGGAGTGGCTGTATTAGCTAAGAATCATCTGGGCGGTGCTAAACGCATAAAAACGGATGGCTCGGGGAGATGGGTATTAGTAGAAATGAGTATGGGGTTTACACTATGCGTAATATATGGTCCAAACGAGGATGATCCTATGATGTTTAATAAACTAGAAGAGGAATTGGCTAACTGGACAGCCCCAATGATAGTATGTGGGGACATGAATATCTCTGTGGATTGGCAACAGGGGACTCATTTTACAGGTCGCAAACGAAAAGTTAACACAGCGATTAGTTCCATGATGCAATCCCATGGCCTGTTAGATGTATGGGGAGAAAAGATGCCAGGTGATCGTGGTTACACGTACTTCTCTCATCCAGCACAAAAGTATTCCAAGTTGGATTATTTTTTTATTACACTAGGGGAGATAGGTAAGGTAAATATTCAGAAATTACCTAGAATAATTTCTGATCATAACCCTTTGATACTCTCTTATAAAGTTCCCAGTGTACTTAGGAAAATATCCAGATGGACTTTCGATAGAAAGTTATTAAATGATGAAAGGTTTTTAAAGCATATGAAAAGATGGGCAAAGGAATTCTTTGATTGCAACAGATATAGTGCCTCCAGAAATGGAGTTTGGGAGTCGTTTAAAGCCGCATTAAGGGGGGAGACGATCAGCTGTTCAGCGAGAATTAGGAAAGAGGATAAAATCAAGATCGATAAACTCACAGCAGATCTGGCAGAAATAGAGAGACACCATATTGATGAAATAATAACTGGTAAGGACAGTAGAGAGACCACAAGAGATATGGCCAGGATTAAGGGGGACCTCTTAAAAATAATTACCCAAAAGGAGATTTGCGAACATCAGACTCAAAGAGCTAGGCGCTATGAGACAGGGGAGCAGGCTGGGAGAGCATTAGCTTTGCGCATAAGACAGGATTCGAATAGAAATAAAATTAGTAAGATGAAATTCAATGGGAGAGATTATAACGACCCAAAGTCCATAGTACAGGTGTTTCAAGAGTTTTATCAAAAACTTTATGATCAGGAGCCGGGGGTGGTACCTCATATGCAAGACCAATTTCCTATAACACCGAGGGTGGGGGAGGAAGATAGGGATCGATTGGAAGCGAGTATAACAAGTGAGGAGATAATGAATGCTTTAAGGGAATTGGCATTGGGTAAAGCAGCTGGCCCAGATGGGATTCCAATCGAGGTCTACAGGGCTCTGAGTGAAGAAATTCTCCCAATACTTGAGGATCTTTTTAACTGAGTTATATGCTCAGGTGTTATTCCTGATACGTGGAAGCAGACCAATATTGTGGTATTTTACAAAAAGGGGAAGCCAGAGGATAATCCCGGTTCATATAGGCCGATATCTTTAATAAATACAGACGCGAAATTATACTCAAAAGTTTGGGCTAAAAGACTAGGAGGGATTATAGGTCAATTAGTGTCACCCTGGCAGCATGGGTTTGTCCCAGGGCGAGGTACCACCGAACATACAGCCAGGGCTATTACATTATTTGACGCTGTTACGGCTGTAGGGAATGACATGGCCATGATTTTATTGGATGCCGAGAAGGCGTTTGACCGGGTTGTTTGGAATTTTATGTGGGAGGTGTTAGAGAAAAGGGGTTTCGGAGAAAACTGCAGGAAAGGTATTAAGGCTATGTATATGAACCCGGTGGCCAGAATCACCACTATGGGGCTTCAATCAGAGGAGATAACGACTAAAAGGGGTACACGTCAGGGTTGCCCGTGTTCACCCATTTTGTTTGCATTATACATAGACCCTCTGATTAGGAAAATTATGGCGTCAGAGGAAATTTCCCCTGTTATATCTCACGGTCACACTACTAAGATATTAGCGTATGCTGATGATTTGGCAATTGTTACAAATAAGCCGGATACAGCAATACAAGAATTAAATAACTTGGCCCAGCACTTTGGGATATATTCAGGATACAAACTTAATACTGACAAAACGATAATAATTTGTACAAAGAATATTCCGAAAAGAGATCAAAGATATGTTGATGCTGCAATTTATCTAGGAGTCAAAATTAATGCTGATGTGGGTAAAATAACTCAGGAAAATTATCTACCAGTATTAGCGGTGATTGAGAAAGATCTAAGGAGGATCGACGTTTTACATCTCTCCCTGATTGGACGAGTTAATGTACTTAAAATGACAATGTTCCCAAAATTGTTGTATTTATTCCGTGCTATCCCATTGTTAATTTTTGAATCCCTGATGAAAAAAATGGATTTAGTTTTCTCACAGTTTCTCTGGCAATATGGGAAAGTAAGAAGGTCATTAGCGAAATTGTCATTACCAATAGAGAGAGGAGGGCTAGCAGCTCCCAATCTAAGGCTATATCATTGGGTATGTTTACTGTTACATATGAAACACCTACTATGCTCCAATATCCCTGATGATTCCCCTAGGGTCCCTACAATCCATGAAGTAGTAGTAGGGGAAAAAGCTAATGGAATTTTGACCCGGGAAGTGAGTGTTCAATTTTTCAAGAGGAGCAAAAGTAAGGTGATGCAAGGTGTATGGGGGGTTTGGAAGTTAATGTTGACATTTCTTAAAATCCCCAAGATTAATGGAATTACAGACCTGTGGGATTCAGCCCCATTCATACATCTGGGACAGAATAGAAATAGTGTTCTATGGAAAAGGCTGGGTATTCGGTATTTGGGGGATGTTATGAAAAAGGAAGAGATGTTGGGATTCGAGACCCTACAACAAAGATACGGTATCTCAGCGAACCACTGGATGTTGTATAACCAGTTAGAACAATCTGTGAAATCCATAAGACCCAGGATCTCTATTCAGGAGATTAACCCGATTGTTCAGTATATAAGGAATGGGGGTAGGAAGATTAAAATAGGATATGGTTTTCTGCTACAGGCCATGGAAGAGGATGTTGTACATGTGGAAAATGTTTGGGCTCTTAAAATTGGGGACCCAAATGTAGATGTGGATTATGCACTGGCGTTGAACAAAAAAATTTTAAGAGCAACTAATTTAAAAGCTCAACATTATAAGATGATCTTTAATCTATATTACACACCCGCGAAACTGTATCAATGGGGTAAAATGGATACGGACAGATGTCCAAGATGCGACCAAGGCCCAGCAGATTTAATTCATATGTTCTATTCCTGCCCAAATTTGAAACCTGTTTTAACTGAAATGGAGAAGTTTTTATCGGGGCTGCTAGAGGGCCAAATTTCTCTATCCCCAACGACTGTTTTAATTGGCAGGGATGAAAATCTTAAAGTTACACAGGAAGCTGAGGCCTTTGTATTTTTGTGTGTTGCAGTATTAAGAATTTTAATAGCAGCAGCCTGGAAAGATCCAATAGCACCTTCATTCCAGATATGGTTAACCAGATTGCTTGGGATTCATAATATCGAGGATTGTTTGTATAACTTTAAGGGACCAAAGAAGAAAGAATTCGGGAAAAAAATTTGGGCACCCCTTAGTAAGTGGAGGGAATCAAGAGGATGAAATGGGTGAATCTATGCAGGCTTGTAAAATTCTTTTTAGATAAGGGCTTGATATCGCCTTTTGTAAGATCTGAGGTACTTTATTAGTATTTGAACGTGTGTAAATATAAAAATTAGAAGCAAGTGTGTAGATAGAAATTTACCTTTTTTAAACCTCCGTGTATATTTCTCTCTTTTATCCAGCTGATAATCTAAATGTATGTATGTATGTTTTTTTCTTGTTGTATTCTAATCCATCTCAATAAAAAAAAATTTAAAAAAAAAAAAGATCTTTTCTGAGGGTTTTTTTTGTTTGCTGGGACGAAGGCTGTTTCTTTATAATCAATCTTGATGTGAAGGAGAAATCAGCATCCTCTCTAGATACACAAAGATTGAAGTGGAACGTGTATTGAAGCATCAGCTTGGATGATTATCTAATGAGATTAAAAGTTTTCAGAATGTTTGAAGCAGATTCAGAAACGATTGAAACAGATTACAAAGAAGAGAACGTAGCTTGACATTTTTAGTGCTTTTTACTGCCTAGTAGTTCCTACACTCTATAGAGGGTTATACAAGTGTGGACCTTGGCCTAAGTGTTACTGTCCTACAGTCTTGCAAGAGGTTCTGCCCCATGTATCTTATTACGGGAACTATAGCTGAAACTTCTTTAAATATATGCAGCCAAAATACAGCAATAGTTTAAACAAATGTGGGGCCTGCGGTATGAATTATTTTGAAGGCTCCTGTTGGGAACAACTCTGAAAAGTAGTACCCATTTTCTTGCATTTCAAGCTCGCATGTAGCCAAGCAAACGTGCAGAAATGGGGTCACTCAAAAACAGTTCAATCATGCCTGGCCCTTAAGGATGAAAATGCTTCCTATTCCTGTTGTCGATAAGTTAAAATCAACAAAAAGTGTTAATAAAACAAAAAATATGCCTTGTCCAGGACTCCCAAAAAATATCTAAAATGATCATGGGCATAGACAGAATTAGATGTATGCAGAGAGGAGAAAGGTTTACATACAGAACTAGACAGAAGTGAGACAGATAAAAAGTCCACTTTCCCCAGGGTGCCCTTGAAGGTGGGGGCTCTAGGCAATTACCCACTTTGGCCATGTTTAAAACGTATCCGGCCAAATGTACAACATCGCAACCATCTTTTGAAGTAAGGGCTGTTTGCATAGATTATTTCTGTCCCCCGATATCCTGGCTCCTTAACATTATGCTTTTGGCAACCTGCACATTGTTGAAAGGGGATTTCTAATTTGAGCTGATACTGGAGCACAAAATATTTCAATTTTGCATTGAACTCGGTGACTAGCTGTGCATGCAACAATAATAATATTGGTTTGAATCCTGCTTCCCTACCCTTCACTGTAACCTACAACTGCAGTTAATACTGCTAATAAATGACTTGCTGCTAAGTGCAATAATCGAGTATGGTCCTCCTCTAGTCTATGAAATTGAAGTGCCCGGTCAAGGTGTTTCCTCTGAATTCGATTCGAAGTGCTTGATGAACAGATACATTAAAAGACTGATCAATAAGACCCATGTCTTTTGATACATTTTACGTGCTACTAATCCTTACTTTTAGTTCTATCCCACTCGCTTGTCTGAAGCTCTCACATTTAATAATGCTTTTTTCATATTACTTCTTCACAGTGCATTCCTGAATTAAAAAATGAGTAATTAGATTACAAAACTAAAAAAACATTAAATGTCACTTATAGCAGTGAACACATTTTTCAAATTAATTTTTCATGATGCAAATCAGTTATTGTACTTCAGTGAGATGGCGAAGTAGTATACTGCGCGCTTCAAGGAAGGACATAGAATAATCCATTATCTGCATCATAGCAGTCCATTTCCCCACCACCGACCTCCCAATCCTCCTACCCCCACTGTTTCAATTGGCTTTATGTCTACAATAAGTTCGAATTTCATCATCAAGAGTAAGACAGGTCCAGATCCGGGTCAAGAAGTGTTGTCATACTGGTGACCGATCTGTCTGAGACAAACTCAAATGCAATGTTTTATTAAAAACTAAATAAAATGTTTTATAAAAAATAGAACTGATAATGAAGCAACTATTTTAAGACACTTATGTAATTTGTCAAGACATCCCAGAGAGTGACCAGAGTAGAACTACTGGGAGTTCATTGAAAGGGAAAAATGTATCTCATTAGTTCTGAATTGGTATTTTCTTGGTTCCCTGAAACACCCAGCCTTTTTTTCCATATGAAGAGATCACTCCGTCAAAGAATCTCCCTGGTCGTCTTGCATCATTCAGCAAGTCTTGCATTTACTATCTGAATTTCATCAGTGTTCATTCACTGATTTTAAAGTCTCACATGAACAGTTTAAAAAACGGGATAAATAAGACTGACATAAACTACAAGGTGATGTGAGGAATGTGTGATTTGATCTTCGCCACTGGTGATCACATGGTTGCATTTTAGTCCATAGTTTTTTTCCCACCATGCCACTCTAGAACGCGCCCACCTTATGCAAATCAGTACTGACCCCGCTCCTAACATGAACAGATCATCCCAAAGTGTGGGCTGAGACCCCCTCCAGACGGGAACTGAGGGAATGGAGACTCAACGGTTTGGTGGAATGGTCAAACTGTGATGTTATGAAATGAAGAAATCAGGATTCCGAAATTTAAAATTGTTGTGGTGGTTTGGGCTTTGCATCTTATTCAACAGGCCACAATAGTAAGGCAGTTGAGTTAATTAGTACACAGAGGTTAGGATATATATAGGAAATTAGTACACAGAGATTAGGATATATATAGGAAGTATAAGTCCACACTATGTCCTCTTCCTCCTACTTTGGAAAATTCTATTTTGAGAGAATCTGGGTCATAGTTAAGCTTTGGAGATGTTTTTCACAATTATCAGTTCTTATGATGATGTCATTCCCAGACTGTTATGTTTTGCACTCTGATAAGCATTAAATGAAGTAAAAAATAAATAATATATTTAAAAGATTAACGGGGCAAAGGCAAGCCACAAGAAATAAGGAGGCTACAATAAATATCTGACACAGGAGCGCCACATCAATGAAATAAGACAGTGTGAGTTTATAGTGTCCTTTAAATGCATTTCTCTGGATTTCCAGCGATATCCTTTCCCAGATCTACGTTTTGGCGACATGATCAGAAGCAGAGGCTGAAAAGGCAGACTGAGATCAGTGAAAATGTGGGTCCCTTGCTGAGTGGCGTATGGATCCACAGTCCAGCTTCAGAACCACTAGCTGTCAGAGAAAGAGACATACTCCTTTACAAAAAGAAACAAACTCGTATTCAAAGATAAATTCTTTAAAAATTGTGACTCCTCCCAACAGCAGTCCAGACTTCCTGGACCATCTGGCTTAACCACAGTTGCTCCCCTGCAACAACATTTAACAAAAGGGCTAGAAGGTGTAAGTGGTAAGACCAGAATCATAGTGAGATCTTGGAATTAGATGCGGTGGTAGAGAAGAGGAGAGATATGGTGCTACAGGGAGTGGTGGGGTGAAGTACTGATATACAGTCAGCAGTAAGCTCTAAAGCACTGATTTGATTTAGAGCTCACTTGGTTACAGTGAGAACTGATCAGTGACTTGCACCAGTAGCTATGTGTTTGTTTACCTCCAATTACTCTCCTGTGCCAGGATACACCCTAAAGATCACAAACCTCCTGTGCCAGGATGTCCCCTAAAGATCAGAAACCAAGATCAAAAAAAGGAATTATTACACTGACCAGAGATGTCCTGTTCTCCGGGAATACAGAGGTGCTTATTTAGAACCACCTTGAGACATAGGGACAACAAATACCCGTGAGAATCTTTGATGATGGTGTACCTGAAAGAGGTGGCAGATACCATACGGAAAATAGGGAGTACAATATCATTACTGAAGGGGCTTTTGTGGAACTCAAGAGAGACACTGCTGATAGCAAGTCTAAGATTAGGAACCAGAAATGATGAATGCGTTCTTTAGAGAAAAATGTGCAAGATTGTGAGGGCAACGCCCAGAAGAGGCAGAGACGAAGAATGTGCTAACTCATTTAATTTTCATTAAAAAATGAAAGAGGAATTTCTTGGGAACGAGACACAAAAATACAAGATAAGGATTCTGAGACTGTCTACCTCCAACGATGATGCAGATTTAAAGACAAAGGTAGCCTTTTTTAACTGGTGCTGGAAATGACCGAAAACTGTATTATAAAAGTAACGTAATTTAAATTTAAATAGATTCAAAGACGGGACTTGAAGTTTATCATGTAGTTAATTTTCCTAGCTCTCGAGATGTCTTTAGACTGGGTGAGAACCACAAATTTGAGGGAAGCGCTTAGAGGGCAATCATGTTTTCTGTTAGGAAATAACTGAATTCACTGGGGATCAAAAGGAGAGATTCTGCTTGAGCTTATCTACTGAATATGAGACTAGACAGAGAAAAACTGGGAGGTCAGTTTAAAACTACATTACACTTAAGGCCGAAGAGAATCATATCCAGATTATTCGAGTTCTTGGAAGCATTTTCTATTGCTTTGCTTTGCTTGGACTATTTGTCTAGTCCACCTATTGGGCGATTGTGACTTTCTCTAATCTCTCCCCCATCTTCTCACAAGGGTGAAGAGTCTGATGTAGCTTGAAGTAAAAACTAGACTGAGCAGGGTAGTTACATAATGAGAAAATTGGGATACTGGGTGTTTTATACTCCATGTTTATTATTGCCATTTCTGCTTGAGCCGTTTCTTAAATTTGTACATGAGCCTTTTTTATTTAAAGATGAGAGCATTGGGATACTGGGTGTTTTATACTCCACGTTTATTATTGCCATTTCTACTTGAGCAGTTTCTTATATTTGTATAAGAGCCTTTTAAAAAAAAAAAGACACATCTGTATTACTTATTCAAATGAATGCAAATGTACTTTTTGGATGGGTTATATATTAAGTACCCAACTCCAAAAACAGAGTAATCTATGCAAACACATTGATTATTCTCAAGCATGAGCGACCAGACTAGCCCCGCTTCATCAGAGTTTAACGTCCAGCAACCCTCACCCTCACTGAAATACAAGAACCAGGACTCAGTATCTTGTGTCAACTCACTGAATCTTCGTTGGAAAACACAGTGCATCCAAAATGTCCTTTACAGTATTCAGGAAGAGAATAGCAAAAACCAGAAAAGGCACATTAACCCTTAATATGTCAACTTTGTTAAACTTAAGTTACAACATAACTTTAAACGGGCAAGCCAGTCAGTAAAACATGCTTACAAAATCCTCACCAACTTTCAATACTTCAAGTTCTTGTTCTGTATCAGACTGATGCTTCTGCCAGTCCTCTAGCAGTTTAGAACATTCCAATGTAGGTCAAAAAATATATCATTTCCAAGTGTGAGAAATCCTTAGATTTGCAAGGTGCAGGTGTGTACCACAGTTCCCAATTGAAGGGCTCCTTCTCCTTTATCCTTCTCTTGCCTGCTTAACTTCCAGGAACAACAGGATATGCAGAGTCAAAGTAGAGCTTTAACTTCCTCAGGGCCCTAATCAGTATGTCATCTCTTGCAGCTCCATCCCTCAACATAACCATATCGTTGCTCCTCCACCTCCTTCCTTGAGCAGCCCGTCACTGAACGTCCATCAGCTCCATCCAACTCCATCCAAACCAGAACTAACTGATCTTCAAGCCTGTGATGAACGAGCGATTGAAGGTCATCACCTCCTTACCTCTCTGGAAAGCCAATCAAATGTAATGCTGCAGCCCTCAATTGATTTTTCACTGTCTTTCTACATACGCTCATCAGTTTGTTTAATTCCTTTATTTCACGAATGTCTCCAGCTGTTTGTAAGGGTCGGATCTGCTGCACTTTGGAGGCGCCTTTCAGTTTATTCATAATCTTCTTCAGTTATAACATGGAATCTGTGACTTTATTCAGATTGGCATTGGTCCTGGTTATTTTTTTCTCTATTTTCTGTAGCAACTACATGAGGGGTTGCTTGGAAGCAGAGACTGCTTTGGAGACAGTGATTCAAACAGCTCACAGCTTGTAATTGACTCTTGCAAGTGCAGAAACTGCTCTTGACTCTCTACATTGAGTGCCTTTGGGCCAAGAGCCATCCTAAACAAGCATTGGAAATGCAATAGGTCTCGCATTAGAAAAGTTGGAGTTATTGGTCTTGTAAATGACATATTTTATTTATTTGTTGGTTTTTAAAATTGCTAAATTGATGGCTTTGTCATTTACAATGCCAATAGTTATAACTTTCGCAAATGTGACACCTATAGCAGGTTTTGTATTTACGTGACTTAGATGGCAGCTCTGGTCGTTAGGCCACATCTCTAGAGAGCAGGAGAGTGCAGCAGGGGAGAGAAGCACAGCAATGCAATAGGTCTCGCATTAGGAAAGTTTGAGCTATTGGTATTGTAAAGGACACATTTTTTATTTATGTGCTTGTTTTGAAAATAGCGAATTAATAGCTTTGTTATTTACAATGCCAATAGTTTTATCTTTCGCAAATGTGACACCTATTGTAACACAATATGTGTTGTGAGGGTGAGTGAGGGTGAGGTTGAGGGTGAGTGAGGGTGAGGGGTTGAGGGTGAGTGAGGGTGAGTGAGGGTGAGTGAGGGTGAGGGGTTGAGGGGGAGGGGTGGGGCTGAGGGGTTGAGGGTGAGTGAGGGTGAGGGGTTGAGGGTGAGTGAGGGTGAGGGGTTGAGGGTGAGTGAGGGTGAGGGGTTGAGGGTGAGTGAGGGTGAGGGGTTGAGGGTGAGTGAGGGTGAGTGAGGGGTTGAGGGTGAGTGAGGGTGAGTGAGGGTGAGTGAGGGTGAGGGTGAGTGAGGGTGAGTGAGGGTGAGGGGGAGGGGTCGAGGGGGAGGGGTTGAGGGTGAGTGAGGGTGAGGGGTTGAGGGTGGGTGAGGGTGAGTGAGGGTGAGGGGTTGAGGGTGAGTGAGGGTGAGTGAGGGTGAGGGGTTGAGGGTGAGTGAGGGTGAGGGTGAGTGAGGGTGAGGGGTTGAGGGTGAGTGAGGGTGAGTGAGGGTGAGGGCGAGTGAGGGCGAGTGAGGGCGAGTGAGGGCGAGTGAGGGCGAGTGAGGGCGAGTGAGGGCGAGTGAGGGCGAGTGAGGGCGAGTGAGGGCGAGTGAGGGCGAGTGAGGGCGAGTGAGGGCGAGTGAGGGCGAGTGAGGGCGAGTGAGGGCGAGTGAGGGTGAGGGGTTGAGGGGGAGGGGTGAGGCTGAGGGGTTGAGGGTGAGTGAGGGTGAGGGGTTGAGGGTGAGTGAGGGTGGGTGAGGGTGAGGGGTTGAGGGTGAGTGAGGGTGAGGGGTTGAGGGTGAGTGAGGGGTTGAGGGTGAGTGAGGGGTTGAGGGTGAGTGAGGGTGAGTGAGGGTGAGGGTGAGTGAGGGAGGGGGAGGGGGAGGGGTCGAGGGGGAGGGGTTGAGGGTGAGTGAGGGTGAGGGGGAGGGGTCGAGGGTGAGGGGTTGAGGGTGAGTGAGGGTGAGGGGTTGAGGGTGAGTGAGGGTGAGGGGTTGAGGGTGAGTGAGGGTGAGGGGTTGAGGGTGAGGGGTTGAGGGTGAGTGAGGGTGAGGGGTTGAGGGTGAGTGAGGGTGAGGGTGAGTGAGGGTGAGTGAGGGTGAGGGTGAGTGAGGGTGAGGGTGAGTGAGGGTGAGGGGTTGAGGGTGAGTGAGGGTGAGGGGTTGAGGGTGGGTGAGGGTGAGTGAGGGTGAGGGGTTGAGGGTGAGTGAGGGTGAGTGAGGGTGAGGGGTTGAGGGTGAGTGAGGGTGAGTGAGGGTGAGGGTGAGTGAGGGTGAGGGTGGGTGAGGGTGGGTGAGGGTGAGTGAGGGTGAGTGAGTGAGGGCGAGTGAGGGCGAGTGAGGGCGAGTGAGGGCGAGTGAGGGCGAGTGAGGGCGAGTGAGGGCGAGTGAGGGCGAGTGAGGGCGAGTGAGGGCGAGTGAGGGCGAGTGAGGGCGAGTGAGGGCGAGTGAGGGCGAGTGAGGGCGAGTGAGGGCGAGTGAGGGCGAGTGAGGGCGAGTGAGGGCGAGTGAGGGCGAGTGAGGGCGAGTGAGGGCGGGTGAGGGGTTGAGGGTGGGTGAGGGTGGGTGAGGGTGGGTGAGGGGTTGAGGGTGAGTGAGGGTGAGGGGTTGAGGGTGAGTGAGGGTGAGGGTGAGTGAGGGTGAGGGATTGAGGGTGAGGGGTTGAGGGTGAGGGTGAGGGTGAGTGAGGGTGAGGGTGAGAGAGGGTGAGGGGTTGAGGGTGAGTGAGGGTGAGGGGTTGAGGGTGAGTGAGGGTGAGGGTGAGTGAGGATGAGGGGTTGAGGGTGGGTGAGGGTGAGTGAGGGTGAGGGTGAGTGAGGGTGAGGGTGAGTGAGGGTGAGGGTGAGTGAGGGTGAGGGTGAGGGGTTGAGGGTGAGTGAGGGTGAGGGGTTGAGGGTGAGTGAGGGTGAGGGTGAGGGGTTGAGGGTGAGTGAGGGTGAGTTAGGGTGAGGGGTTGAGGGTGGGTGAGGGTGAGTGAGGGTGAGGGGTTGAGGGTGAGTGAGGATGAGTGAGAGTGAGGGTGAGTGAGGGGTTGAGGGTGAGGGTTGAGGGTGAGTGAGGGTGAGGGGTTGAGGGTGAGTGAGGGTGAGGGTGAGTGAGGGTGAGGGGTTGAGGGTGAGTGAGGGTGAGGGTGAGGGTGAGTGAGGGTGAGTGAGGGTGAGGGTGAGGGGTTGAGGGTGAGTGAGGGTGGGTGAGGGTGAGTGAGGGTGAGTGAGGGGTTGAGGGTGAGTGAGGGTGAGGGGTTGAGGGTGAGTGAGGGTGAGTGAGGGTGAGGGGTTGAGGGTGAGGGGTTGAGGGTGAGTGAGGGTGAGTGAGGGTGAGGGGTTGAGGGTGAGTGAGGGTGAGGGGTTGAGGGTGAGTGAGGGTGAGGGGTTGAGGGTGAGTGAGGATGAGTGAGAGTGAGGGTGAGTGAGGGGTTGAGGGTGAGGGGTTGAGGGTGAGTGAGGGTGAGGGGTTGAGGGTGAGTGAGGGTGAGGGGTTGAGGGTGAGTGAGGGTGAGGGTGAGTGAGGGTGAGGGGTTGAGGGTGAGTGAGGGTGAGGGTGGGTGAGGGTGAGGGGTTGAGGGTGAGTGAGAGTGAGGGTGGGTGAGGGGTTGAGGGTGAGGGGTTGAGGGTGAGTGAGGGTGAGGGGTTGAGGGTGAGTGAGGGTGAAGGGTTGAGGGTGAGTGAGGGTGAGGGTGGGTGAGGGGTTGAGGGCGAGTGAGGGTGAGGGGTTGAGGGTGAGTGAGGGTGAGTGAGGGTGAGTGAGGGTGAGGGTGAGGGTGAGTGAGGGTGAGGGGTTGAGGTTGAGGGTGAGGGGTTGAGGGTGAGTGAGGGTGAGGGTGAGTGAGGGTGAGGGGTTGAGGGTGAGTGAGGGTGAGGGGTTGAGGGTGAGTGAGGGTGAGGGTGAGGGTACATGCTTTTCACTTTCTTCAAAGGTTGTCCGTGCATCAAGGGTAGTTGACTGAACTTTAAGTATAATAATTGTACGTACTCTTCGGTGGCATTGAGCTCACACCCTCGAATGGTCTTCGGTAGTATTGTTTCCTGTAGAATTCTATTTCCTGCTTATAAAGCGCATGTCTCGGTCAGTATCAGCAAAGTGGTATGTGCATGTGAAAGTCGGAGAGTTGGAGGCGGTTAAGGAAATGCAGAACATTCTGCAAAAGTAATGGGAAACCATTTTTATCTTGAAACTGTTTTTAACCGACAGTCTTTTATTCCTAATCATAGATGAGTGGGAGTAATACAGGGACTGGAGCAGCAGCGCCTCAGTTTGGATTGGTGTGGCAGGCAGGAGAAAGTCAGGAGAGGGAGGAGAGGGAGGAGGGGGAACTGCTTGTGAAATGAAATTAAAAGCGGCCGGGCAGGAAATGCTCTCGGTAGCATTCGTTTGAAGTGTGAAGCAGGGGGCGGGAGCAGCCTTTGATGTGCGGATAATTAGGGGAGGAGAAGCCAGGAGATCCAAGCTGGGGAACAGATGGCTGGCGATTTGGTGCTGTGCACGCGCATTTTATGTCAATGCGCTTGCGCATTGACCTAAAAGCCACGGGCACAGCACCAAATCGCCCAGTTAGTTTAACTCTGGTTAAAGCCCTATATCCTCGCAAGCTCGATGCGCATGCGCATCGAATAGCGAGACCTAAAAATGGCAGAAAACCCTTCAGAGCACAACGTCATCCGTAGCTCCTTTTAATATTTCTTTAACCATTTGTCTATTTTGTGTTTCTCTATTCTTACTTGTCCTAGTATTTGTCATTAATAATAGTCTCATAATGTAGGCCAGTTACTTAATTGCAGTGTTCACCTTGTTTAGACAGTATGCGGCTCCATCAGGAAAGGAATTCTACTATAATCCCTCATTGCTCTACATGGGAGACCTGAAAGAATCTCGAAGTCTTGAGAACGTATATTATGGCGCCTCTTTCTACATCAGGCCTTGTACTCGACTCTTCCCTTTGCCTAACTCCATCATTGTCGCACAGCTCAGTTTGAGTTTCTCCCTTCATGCACAGGTGGACACCTGTACCACCAATCACTGCACAAACCAACTTGCCAACACGGAAGGTTCAGCAATCCTCCCAATGCCTTATTCGTCTTTGGTTGCACTTGTTATAGGTTCTCACCATCCCATTGTAATGCTCAGACATAATGAGTGGCTATCTCTGGGCAGTACCTAGGTGCTGAGGTACCAGTGGCCATATCGCCTCTCTGACAGATAAGGAGAGATGGTGGAGTGGTCTCCTCATACACAAAGTGTTTTTCCTACTTGTATGCTGCCAAGTCCCAAACTGCCGGATTGTGGTAATATTATTTTGCTAACTACAAACACACCATGTTTTTTTTAATCTGCTATAGTCTGTGCCAAAGTATTACGTTTTAAAGCTAAAAACGACAGCAAGCTCATCAAAAGCAAAGCCATAGAAAAAACCCACAGAAATGGATACATTATTTCCAGACAGTGTTAAATGTAGTGTACAGGCAGAATTTAAGGGCTAGATCCACGTGCTTCGAAAAATGGCACAGTGACTAGCAACATGAAAAACAACAGGAGGAAGCATAACCTTAATTTTTTTTTAAAGACACGTTTATGCAAAAGGACTAAAGAGTTGCCCTTGATGAGATGAAAGGGATTGTTATCACTAGAGAAAAACCCAAAAGAAGAGAACGAGTTGATGCCCTGAACATACAAACAGCAGGCCTAATTGCAGAAAAAAGTGTTATAGATTGGTTTACGACTTCGGTCCTAAGAGCTAGCCGAAGATGCGAACCAGAGGAATTGTCACTAGAAAAAGATTGTATAGTCAAGAACTGTGGAAAGAGAATCGCGTGTGCTAGTTACTAGTTTTGGCCAAATGAAGAACGGGGATTGAACAATTCCAACTTGAAAATAGTGATATCAAACTCTGAAGTGGGGGTGCATAAACCCCATGCATTAATTCTGTCAAAGCCACTTACACTACCAGAATTCGTTGCCTTCCCAGCCGTTTGACTGCAAGCCTGCTGACAGAAAACTGTTTAGGAAGCAGACCCAGAAGAGACTTAACAAGAAAATATTACATTTAAGTAAATATTACAATTATGAGCAGCAAATGCCAAACAAGTTGCTTCCAGAGGCAAGGAGTCTTAGACGATCTTTTGGCAACCAAAGGCTCCTCCAACTGCTTGATCCAGCTCGAATAAGTGCACTTGGGTCACTTTGGCTTTTTTGCCCATCTCTCCTATAATTCCCAGCCTTTTCATATATTATTCCTTTTCGACATCATTTTTGTTTAGTACAATAAGTATTTTGTATTAAACCATAATTCTGATGCACCAAAAAGCTGATACAAAAAGGTAATCCGACAAAAAACCGAGATCCAATCCTTTATAAAACAGCAATGATGAAAAAAATATATATTGTCCACAAAATGCCAGAATCCTCCAATACATCAATACGTATGCAATAGATACTGAGAACACTGGCAATTTTCGTTTAAGTCACAACTGCTGATTATTACCTAGACCATGTACCACATTGTGACCTATTGCTTTCCCTAACTCCTTGAATACATGGCCAAAGGTGTCACAGCTGTACTTTATTTAAACTTCCCCTTAAACCTACTCTAGCACTAAGTGCAGTATTCGAACATACCATCTTTGCACCGATCAAAGTCATCTCTTAGGCCTACATTGTAAGTCTGTGGTCAATAGCAACACAGTATTCCTGCACCTGGCTATGAATTGGTAGTAGGAATCTGTGTAACACTGCCTGTTTTGCGTGGTTATTGGCATTGGTTTTCTGCCAGTTTTCTTACCTGTAAATGGATCCTGTTTTTAGCTGGTAAAATACTGGGAGGGGTCACATTGGGAGAACCGGTCTATCGCAGTAGTTGTAATCCCGATTCAGTCGATATCTCGCGTTATTGACTGAATTGTGAACTGCTTCCGAGTTGTAACATGACAGACTGCTTCTCACGAAAGCAGCAGAAGCGCTGCACATGCGATCACTCAAAAGAACCTTTTCCCAAAGCAAACCTTAACCTAAATCATCAAGCAAAATGTGTAGCTCTCGAGTAAATAAAAGGTTTCATATGTGTTTGGCTTGTGAATTATGGTTATATGGGCAGAGTTGGCACAAATATTAATTTCCTTTTCCAATAACTGCGTTAAAAAAAAAAACGGAATTGTGTACTCAGAAAAGCAACCTGCGCCCTAGAAAAGTTAATAAAATCGGACTTTGCACTTCCGGTCATTTTTGCCCTGCATAGTTAGGGATCCCTGCTGTTCCTGGTTACTTATTTACGAATCGCAGAATGCGGGCTTTCATTCGAGTATGGGGATTGTTTACTTTAATCCACATGGTGTGTTCCTGGTTCTGGCACGCCCATAACGCCATGAGCGTGCAACGTCGAGTCATGTGACTTGCTATAATAAAGAGGGGCCCCGCACACACGTACGCAGTCAGGCGCGCAGACGGAGAGCCAAGAAGTTATTCCCAGTGTCCGTCTCTGTTATTTCTAGGGCCACGTGTCAGGCCTAGTTACACCTAGATGCCCCGGAGTGCAGGCCCCAAGTTAAGACCCCTAAGGCTGCCACTACCCCATTCTACAACACAACAACTGGCGACGAGGGTGGCTGCCGGATCCTCGCGAGGGGTGCGTGTGTACCTGCTGTCCCGTGCGGCGGCCTCGAGCCCGTCCCTTGGCTCGTGGTGCTCGTGCCTCACACGCCCCTGCGGTGCGCATTTGTGGTGAGGACGCCGATCCCTGGGGGTGTACAGGTGAGCTGAGTGCTACCGTCCCGCGCCGGCTGTCGGGGCCGTGCTGCACAGCGCTATCCTGCGGACCGCACTGTCGTGATCGCCTGCCCGCGGCAGGGGGACGTGTGCACTTCAATCAGTGGCTTCAAGCCCAGCGCCGCACCTGGCCTCCCGGCACGTGCGTGAAGCGCGCTTCCATCCGTCTTGCACGGCGAGCAGGGCGGCGCCCTGCCTTCTCTTACGCATCTAGCGGACGCGGTGCCTGCCTGTCCCACTTCTGGCCTTGGTTTCCCGTAGTGAGTGCGCTGGTCGCACGCGCCTCACCGGGCTCCCCGACGGGAGTGCCACCGCCCCAGACATCGCCACCACCATCACGGAGAGGGCGGGCCCTGTGCGCACGAGGCCCAGCGTCTGGCAGAGGCCTACATCCGGCCCCAACGGGCGCAGTCTCCATCGGACTCCCCGCCCATCGAAGGCTTGATCAGACGCAGGCAGGGCGATGGCCACGATTCCGCCCATCGAACCGTTTGTGGTGGAGGGGGCGCCCTCGGCGTTAGCTCCGAAATGGAAGGAGTGGGTGGACAGACTCCTGGTGTTCTTCGAGGCCACGAAAGTCCACAAAGAACAAAAGAGAGCCATGGTGCTCCATCTAGGAGGCAAGGACATACATTCTATCGCTAGAACACTCACAGAGGCAACCCCCAAAACACATCACACGCTGATAAATGCCCTAAATGCCCACTTCGAACCCATGGCCAACCAGGACTATGAACGATTTGTATTCAGACAAGCGCGTCAGCTGCCAGAGGAGTCGCTGGACACCTACCACACCAGACTCAAAAAGCTAGCGCTATCCTGTGGGTTCGCAGATGTAACGGAGGAAATCCGAGGTCAAATAATACAGGGCTGTGCCTCTGCCAAACTGAGAGAAAGAATATTGGAAGAATCAGGCAAACCGTTAGCTGACATCCTGACTCTCGGCCGCACAAAAGAACTATCCAAAGCCAGAGCGGCACACATGGAGGCAGCCTTGCAAGCCACCGTCAAGGCGGAACCCGTTAACAAACTTCAGGCCCAAACACCGTCCAAGTGGCATAAAAAGACACCCCGCGCACCGAGTGGGGCATCTGGACACACATGTGGATACTGTGGAGGCCCGAGCCACCCGGCACCAGAATGTCCGGCCAGAGGGAAGCGCTGCTCGGGATGTGGCAAGCTCAACCACTTCAAGAAAGTATGCCGCTCAAAGAAATTCCGCAGGCCCCGCCAAGTGGTAAATGCAGTGCCGGAAGGTGAGCAGAGCCCTAGTGACATGGATGACGATGAAGAAGAAGAACTGTCGGTGCACAAAGTACACATGATTGGCACCGCTGCCCGTCGCACCAGAACGCTCCCACAATGTTCAATCAGAGTGGCTGAACAGGACATAATGGCGGTGGTGGACACGGGAGCATCCATCAACCTCAAGAGTGCAACGCTCTATAGAACCATGACACTGCCTCCGGCCCTGAGCCCCACGCCCATCACTGTCTTCGCGTATGGGCAGGCCATCCCTCTCAAGATCCGAGGCTAATTCCGAGCGGCAGTCCGCCATGGGGACAAGACAATCAACGCGAACATCTTCGTATCAGAAGAAGGGCAGGGCATGCTGCTAAGCTGCAGAGCGGCCGAAGACCTGGGTGTCATGACATTTGCCTTCGGTGTTCATGAGGAATTGGTACAGCAGCTCATCATGGACTTCTCTGACATATTCGAAGGCATTGGACGTTTCAAAGGCCGTGAAATACACCTGCACGTCGACCCCACAGTACAGCCGGTAGCCCTGAGACACAGACGCATTGCGTTCCACCTTCGACCCCTGGTGGATGAGGAGCTTCGAAAATTAGAGGCGGCTGGCATCATTGAAAAGGTCTCAGGCCCCACCCCCTGGGTGTCGCCCATTGTGGTCACGAGGAAGCCGAAACAACCAGGGGCAGTCAGAATATGCGTGGACATGCGTCTCCCCAATGCAGCCATAAAGCGGGAACGTCATATAACTCCCACTATTGACGACCTAATAGGAGAAATGGCCGGAGCCTGCTGGTTCTCGAAGCTGGATCTACGGTCGGGATACCACCAGCTGGTACTGGACAAGGAGTCGCGAAACATAACCACCTTCTCGACCCACATAGGTCTCAGAAGGTACACCCGACTCAGCTTTGGAGTTTCCAGCGCAGCGGAGGTGTTCCAAAATGTCATTCAAGAGCTGATCACAGGCATACCAGGGGTGATAAACGTCAGCGACGACATAATGATACATGCCCGTACCATCACAGAGCACAATCAACGACTAACCCAGGTATTCCGTAGGCTGAGAGAAGCTGGACTCACTCTCCATAGAGAGAAGTGTGAATTCCTACAAACAAAGATAGGGTTCTTTGGATACGTCTTTTCCGCAGAGGAAGTCCACCCAGACCCAGATAAAGTCAAAGATGTTAAAGACGCCCAACCCCCTACCACAGTCACCGAAGTTCGGAGCTTTCTCGGCATGGTCAATTATTGTGGGAGGTTCATCAGAGATCTTGCCAACCTCACACTTCCCCTTCGAGAACTCACAAAAGACTCCACGCCATGGACCTGGGGACCGGCACAGGAGAAGGCTTTCCAGGATATTAAGGAATCTCTCTCGAGCAACACAACACTGGCATTCTTTGATCCTCGAAACTCCACCCTGATAGCAGTGGATGCTGGGCCTGCTGGGCTCGGGGCAGTCCTAATGCAAAGACAAAGGGATGAAATGGATTGGGTGCCCGTTGCTTTTGCAAGTCGATCCCTCACGGACATGGAGCAACGGTACTCCCAGATTGAAAAAGAAGCTATTGCCATCCACTGGGGATGCCGACACTTTCACCTCTATGTGTATGGCAAGTCGTTCACGGTGGTGACTGATCACAAACCATTGGTGGCCTTATTCTCGGGGACCTCGACAAAACCACCGCCCCGCATTGAGAAATGGATGCTTCAACTGCAGGAGTACAACTGCAACGTTGAATACCAGCCAGGGGCAAAGAATCCGGCGGACTACCTCTCACGCCATCCCCGGCCGGCGACCCCGGAAGAAATGGAAGAGGCGGACGAAACAGAAGCCTATGTCAAGTGGGTGATAGCGCGGTCATGTCCGCGACCCCTCTCAGTGGCTGACATTGCGAATGCCACGGCGCAAGACGTCTGCCTACAGAGGGCCAAAGAGGCTATCTGAAAGGCGAATTGGCACCGGGCCAAGGAAAGCTGGAAAGTGCTCACACCAGAAGCCCGAAAGATAATGGAAAGCCTGCACCATGTCAGAGAAGAGCTAAATGAAGATGACACTGGATGCCTGCTGAGAGGGCATCGTCTGGTCATACCTGCTACGTTGGCCGAACAAGTGGTGCAGCTCGCACACGTGGGTCACCAGGGAATGGTTAAGACCAAGGCACGCCTAAGAACAAAAGTGTGGTTCCCCCTGATGGACGAAATGGTGGAGAACGCGGTGAGATCATGCCCAGCTTGCCAAGTCACTGGGGACGCTCCTCGTGAAGCCCCGATCATAGTGGAACCACGACCACGACAACCATGGGAAAGAGTCAGCATGGACTTCGGCAGTCTACCCGACGGGAGACACACCCTAGTAATGATTGACGACCATTCCAAATACCCGGAGGTGGAAATAATAACCAGCACGAGCGCCGGGGAAGTCATACCCAAGCTAGAGAAGATTGTTGCCGCTCACGGGGTAATGCGTGAACTACGCACCGACAATGGGCCCCCATTTCAAGGACAAGAACTGGCCAATTATCTATCCTCCCTCGGCACTCAGCATCGGCGTATCACCCCTCGATGGCCTCAGGCTAACGGAGAGGCAGAGCGATTCATGAGAACCCTGAACAAGGTCATTCGCATTGCACACGACAAAAGCCAGTCAACAGAAATGGCCATTTGCACGTTCCTCCGGAGCTATAGACAGACCCCACACTCAACCACAGGGGTAGCTCCAGCACACGTCCTTATGGGGCGGGTAGTGACTGACTCCATCCCCCACCACCCGCGGTGGACACCTGAGGGGGCGGATGAAGACCGAATCGCGCAGAAAAGACAAGCCACCTTTGCCCAAATCAGCAAGAAAAGAAGGGCTGTGATGGTCAAATTCAGCAGAGGTGATCTAGTGCTTCTCCGAAACAGGGTAACCAGTGGAAAATTCAGATTGAACTATGAAAGAGGACCCTGGCGGGTGATCAGTGTGAAAGGCACCCGTATCATAGCAGTCCGGGGGCGGGAAACAGTAACAAGAAACGTGTCACACTTCAAACGCTTCCATCCTGAGCTAACATCACCCCGCCCCCCAACGTTCGATGCTGGGAACGAGGTTGCTGTCAGCTCTCCTCACCAGGAAACCATACCCAGCCAAGACATTACCCAGAGGAGCAGCACTAGTGCGGAAGTGAGTGGCGAGCCAAATGAAGGCTCTGGGGCTCTGGAAAACATGCGATGTCCCAAGGTGGCAATCAGTGGGTCACCGACCACAGTCCCGGCTACGGCAGAAGATGTCCCGAGGCGAAGGGAGTCGCAGTATGGACTGAGAAGAAACCCCACACCCTCCTGTCGGCTGCGCGACTACTTTACGTAAGACTGTTCATAGAAAGTGATAGTGATGTCCGTGATCATGCCCAATAATCTGAATAGCAGTTGAGCAGAGTTTGCCAAAAGAAAATATCATGACAGACTGTTTGACAATGTTTGTGTGTTCTGTTTTTTCTTCATGTTTTAGGAGGAATGTTGTGTTCCTGGTTCTGGCACGCCCATAACGCCATGAGCGTGCAACGTTGAGTCATGTGATTTGCTATAATAAAGAGGGGCCCCGCACGCACGTACGCAGTCAGGCGCGCAGACGGAGAGCCAAGAAGTTATTCCCAGTGTCCGTCTGTTATTTCTAGGGCCACGTGTCAGGCCTAGTTACACCTAGATGCCCCGGAGTGCAGGCCCCAAGTTAAGACCCCTAAGGCTGCCACTACCCCATTCTACAACACAACACATGGCAGTGTATCTCACAAGTGTGCGAATCCTAGGAGGGAAAATTAAACTGCGACGACTGCTGCACTTCACAGGAGGCAGAATCGCATACAGGTGTGCAACAAACAAATTAAAAGGGTCTACCTGGGCTCTAAGAGCCCTTGCACGAGCCGAGCAGTGAAAATAGTTGGCATTTAAATATTATGCTCCTTTTAAAATAAAGGTATTTCTTGAACATGCAGAAGTTTTTCACCATAACGCATCAGGGTATTTAAGTGCAGTGAACACCCTGAGCTCACATACTGAAAGGTGCTCGGATATGTGATAAACAAGAAAAAGGAGGCTTTGTAAAAATAAATTATTAGCCTGGGATCACACAATTTGGTCAAGCTGGGAAGACGGGACAGGTCCCAGACTTTATGGTTTCACATTATGCAATTCACCCACTAGATGGCTACCCTTTCTCTTCTTTTCAACACCAACGTTTTTAGGTCTTGCTGGTGTTAGCAGTGAGAAGCGCTGCGTCCAGCTTAAGACCGTATGTTGTGCACTTGCGGGGCATGTTGGACAGGAGAAGGGGAAGCGCTTTCCCTCGGCGATTTCACCTCGTGGGCGCGCACGCCCAGCCCTGCGCAGTGCACATCTCCTGTCCTACATTCCCAGCCTCTCGCAATCGCGCGCGCGCGCACACACACACACACACACACACACACACACAGCCATACTCATGCATGCACACACACACACACACACACACATGCGCACGCATGCACACACACCCACGCACGTGTGCACACACACACACACACACACACACACACACACACGCGCGCGCCGAGGGAGGGTGGAGTCTGCGTCTATGGGAGTCCGCTCCTGCACGGGCCCCGCGGGGCCTCCCTCTCACCTGCTTCCGATAGCTGTGCCTCACCGGGTAGCTGCTGATGGGATAATCATTCCTGTAGCGCCGGGTCCTCGGCTCCCGATGGGTGGGCGGCCGGGTCGGCACGGCCAGGGGCTCCTGAGCAAGGACAGGCTGACAACTTCCAGCCTGCTAACTTTCTGCGGCTCTGGCAGGCCTGCGGTGGGCTGCGGGAGCAGTGGCTGCGGTGCACCGGTGGGGCAGGACGGCGGCGGCGCAGGATTCGGAGCCCGAGCAGTATTAGGTATCACATACAGTCCTGTAGCCCCTGCCCTTCGGACGCCTCCAGGGCTCCACCCTGCTAGTGCGCCATTGGCTGAGCGCCCCTCAGCGCTGGCTCGTCCCCAGAGCTCCCTGCTAGTCCCGCCCCTCACCGAAAGGAGTGTTTGGAAGTTTCTACTTAGCAGACCATTCTAGGCCCCAAACCACTATGGGAATTACTTGTTTTATTTGTTACCTCTGGTGCCAAAAGAGCACACTCCGAGAACAGCATTTAGAGCGTAACCCGGCCACGCACTCCAAGCGTGGGAGGATCTTTGAGCAGGTCAGGTGGCCTTGGAAGTTGTAAAAATCCACCGTCCTATTTATGCAAGTTCACTAGATGGTACAGTCACCGTCACACGCTAGGTGAATTGTGCCTTTTGTCTGACGCTTCGGTCCTTGGAGAACGAAGAGATGGCGAGCCCATATATTGTGCGCTTTTCCTTCCAGCACCCCACCAAGGCCGTGTGCGTGGTGGGGACAGATGTCATCCTGGATGTGTACGGGTAAGGAGTCACCTCAGGGCATGTCGCCATCCGCAGGTATCTCGCATCTCAGCTTACGTAGAGCACGTGACGCCAGTGGTGATGTAAGTGTGCGACGCGCCCTAGTTTAGGAGAACGAGTCCCCTGACACCTATTTGGGTAGTGGTGATGCAAATGTGTCATGCGCCTTAGTGTAAGGGAAACCCTACCCTTAGTTGCATAGTACAAAACAGTAACAAGAAGGGCTCAGGGAAGCCGAACAGTGGTGTCACTGCACCTGTTGCACCGTGGCTTTCTAAGCCCCACTTGACACTAAGGAACAGGAGGTCAAAGGCACAATTATGGGTCGACCTACCAGGATCGGGCTGGCCTTTCGGTAAGCTAGGTACTCGATGGGCTGGTCTGAGAGGTCCGTGTGTGGATTGGTTTTTTGATTGCTTGCTCGCCTGTTTCGTCATATGCTGGGTCGATTTTTACTCTTGATATTAAAGCAAACATTGTCTGCAGCAAGCGCAGTCAAAACCATGCAGTTCTCAACACCGTGCAAAACACTTGGGCGGCGTGACTTGAAAAGTTCCAAAACTGGGCCAAATAATTTGCTATCATGGGTCACATTTTTATCTTTCTAATTCTCTAAAGGCGCCGCTTTATTTAGGTGCCCTGGCCTATATTCTGTCACAATCTGACCTTGTGACCTACTTTACTTCACCAGGGCACCATCTTTTCTAGCACAAGACTTTCTTTTCCGAATCGGTTGCATGCTGGTACTTGCAGTCCAATTGGTTCTTTTGAAGCGGCGCAAGACTACAACTCACAGAGTATATTAATGTGTTACATTGACGCAGAAAGTTGGCATATGCTGTGCTGGAGACAATGAGTCGTAGGCTACATGCAAAATCGCCCTCTCACTGTTAATCAATTTACGTTACAAATAGCGTTCTTGCATATAAGGGTATAGGAGGCACTAAGTTATTTGGGGGGCTGGGCTTGAGAAGAGCCGAGCTGGGGGTCTGACTTGGCTATAAGAGCCGAAACACGAGCCGAGACATCAAAATATGAAAATCAAACAACAAATATCATGAAGAAATGTGATTAAAAACGTTAAAATGGGACCACTAATGCTTTTTTTCGGGGTTGAAGGTGCAATTTCAGAATTTAGGAATCAGTTGAACAAGTCATTTATTGATCCATTTAAAAAAGGAAGTGTCAGTTTAAGAATATTAGGTCGGGTAAGTGGGGCGCTAGACCTTGCTGATAAAATTACATTTTACCAACTCTTCACCTGCTGCCTTTCAAGTCTCTCCCTGGCGAAATCCATTGGAGGACCTATTTTGTTGTCCCGAACCCTTTTTGAATAAATGTTGGAGACCTTGTCCTAAAAATATTTTGAAAGGTTATCGCGTAAAGTTTGGGAGGCAGTTACAACTTGTTTAGTTCCCGCTGGGGAAATATACAATTTAAGTATCTGAAATACTGTTTCGGAAGAGGTGCCTGCATTATCGACCTTTTTTGCGCAAAAATTCTGCTTGGGCCTTCCATATCATTTTCAGGAAGACACTGTGGGCCGCTTTATGAATCGCATTGTTGTCAGTGGGCTCATATGGTTTCCTCAGTTTTCTTTCAAAGTGTTTTATAGTGGTGTTTCTCTGCCTCTAGGAGCAATGAGAACCAGGCCGCAGACTTGGCTTTCGTTTTGGTGCCGTCTTTTCTGTCAGGGCTAATTAATCCAAAGAAGTAAAAGAGAGGAGTTAAATACACCGACACACATCCACATTGGGTTTTGACAGGATATTCATGACTCTTAGGGAATTAGTCAGGTCGATTCCAGTGATTTTATGCCAAGGTTGTGAAGTCATACCCGTTTTATATGTAGGAATTTGATACTCCAGAAGATTCCAAGAAAATTCGAAAATGATATGACCCAGTCGCAGGATAAGGATAGTCTGTGTCTAAAGAGGTAACAAAATAAGATAAAAGGTCAAATGTGTCCCCCTTTTTAGGTCGAGCTGGTGTAAGTAGTGCGAAGCACTGCGTCCAGTGAAGCATCTTTTGTTACTCACTTCCTGGGAATGTGAGACAGGGTATGGGCACGCGCAGGCGAATCTCCCATGTGAGTGCACACGTTCACCCACATGCTGTGCACATCTCCTGTCCTACATTGCCAGGAAGTGGATAACATATACACACACAGGCGTGCGTGCATACACACACACAAACAGACACATGCGCACACAGACAGACAGACTCACGCACAGACAGACACACGCACACACAGACACACGCACAGACACATACACACACACACAGACACACTCGCACACACACAGACACACGTGTGCACACATTCCTCCCCACTCACCGGGCTCTTTCCGCATGTCCCTCTCTCCCTCGGCAGCCAGCGGGTCACTATCGGCATGGGAGCCCCGCAGTACTAGCCGCTGGTCTTAACCCGGCCCCCTCCTAGTTCCTTTATCAGGAATTCGTTCCGAACTTGGGTGAAGCTCGTCTTTCATATGCGTGCGTTTCCTAGCACTGACGTGTCAAAGAAGATTGGAAACAGAGATAGGACTAGACCAACCAAGTATGGGTTTCAATTTACTGTGCTATAGCCTCCGTCTTCTATTTCCATTCTTAGATTACCTTTTTCCGTATGAGCCGGAAAGTCCAACTATTGTCAGCAGTGGACGCAAATTACTAATAAACAAAGGAGCGAAGGGAGACAAAGCGAATGCACCGTAGTCATTGACATTGTGTATTACACTTTGATACAATGTGGTTTCTTTCTAAATAGCTCCGTTGACGGGAGGGCACACGCGACTCTTATAAACACACCCGCGCACCCCTGCGCGTTGGTAGCGCCCACGCAGTCTGGCATATCTGTGCGACGCCAGTGATCACCCTTCCCTTTCCCTTTTGCAGTGCCAGACACATGAACCGCTGTGGAGAAGCCGCGCTCCCCTGCACCGATGACTGCGTGAGTAGCGGGGGCAGAGAGAACCGTGATATCCAGAGATTGGAGCGCAGCCTCGTTTATTTAAACCCCCCCCAGTCGTTCAACCCGAAAGCTAGAAACCACGCAGTTCATCTGACACGTGTCTGTTTAGTGCCCCTGCTCTCAAAATTATGTCCCAACTTTTTACGTTGTAGAAGAAATTCTTACAACTTTGGACTGGGCACAAAATGTGCTCCGGCACCGGAATGAAAGTGTTGCCCATTAGTGAAGTAAAGTGGCTGACATTTTTGACATTCAGGTGTTTTGCAAGATATGAGAGACTGTGTTCACTTGTGCTTGTTGCGGTGGGGGCGCCCCCACCCTCGGATTATGGCTTCGTCGACTCTGAACGGGGTCCACTCAGCAGCAGCAGGGACAGATTCAGAACAGATATGGGATATAGCAGGCTATCACTGTGCACACAACAGTGCACCTCTCCGTGCACCATTATACAACAGTGCACAACCCCATGCACAACTTTTAACTTTCACCTCATCCTGTCAATTGTTTTACCCATAAACAAAGTGGAATCCACTTAGGCGGTTTGAGGTGGTCCCTACTGTGGTGGGGAACACTCAGTGTTGTTTGAATACCCCTCACACACCAACAGGCCCCTTGGTGTCATGCTTCATCATAGGGGTCTTCGCACCCCTCTACGGGATGTGGCGTGCTGCGACCGACTACTACGTGGGAGAACTTATTCGAGGACTATGTGTGGGTGTGTGTGAGGTAAAGGGCGTATGTGAGTGGTGGGTTAATGGTGAGTGATGGTTAAAAGATACCTGGCTCGTGGGGTAGAGAAAAATAAAACTTTTAATAAGCCCCCGCCTGGTATCGTTAAAAGGGGTGCAGTGAGAGGTTGTGAGTGTATAGTTACGTACACCAACCTCGTATGTGCGTCTACATGGACATGTTTCGGAGTTCAAAGCCTCCTTCTTCAGGACGGGAATTGCACAGAGATCCCCACCTTACTCACATGTATGTATATATCAAAGTATATTCTACAGAAAAGGGGGGTGAACTATTGGTGGAATGTAACTAGTTAGTACTTCGATAACATAGTCTCTCTTCGCCCAATTGGCGTGTAACGAGGACCTAGAGGGAGAAAGAGCATATTAATTACTGTTCTCACTACTTATTACAGTTATCCTCCAGGTAGCAGTGACCTTAAGAAAAAAGTGAAGCGTTGCTGAGTATCATATATAAATCATGTGCTAATTAATCGTGCAGATGAGTGAAAACAAGGACCCCCTGGGTATCGGTGATACACAGACTCCTAGGGCAGGGTAAAAACCAATGTGGAAGAAAATCCTAGGCCATCAGCTAAGTATGTGAACAATTAGTCTAAGACCAATAGAGAAAAGGGAAATCAAAAAAATGAAATGTATATTAAAAAGTATATATTTTTAATTAACATAGATAAAAATCATATAGAGACTCAGGCACATAAGTCAAACTATATGATACAGTAAAAATATAGTACATTAAAATTCATCAACAAACTTCAAACATGGTAAATACAGGGCATATAAATCATACTCGTATATAGATCAGACAAGTAGCAAATTATAATACATTCAAGATCACCAATGACATAGGAAACATTGAGGAATTATTTATAAACACTCGACGCGCGTTTCGGCAGAGAAATCCGCCTTCCTCAGGACAAATTCAGAAGAAAAAGGGAAGTCTTCTGGATTTTCTCACTGGGAACTTTTAAGAAAGGATTAAATGCCGAGATCCCGTGGGAAAATGCTATTATTTGATCTCCCTGAGTCTTTTCAGTCATAGTAATGGATCAAGTATCTGTTATTAGTTTCCTAGATAGGTACTTATTTAATAACAATTGTCTTCTATAGATACTGAATTCGACACTTGCCCCTATAATAAGCATTAGGAGCTCATATCATGGTGATTAATTTGGGATATTGGAAACCACAAAGACTCCCCTATATCAGAAGATATACTATTATGTATCTCTTCTAATTCATAATATACAGTCCTTAATATGGATCAATATCTAATTCAATATATTCAATCCTCAATACGGATCTATATATGTATTGTAAGCCCGACCTATAATAAGAATTTAACGTTTTCACCTTTTCGTGGGATATTATCACCCAGTTTCTCTATTTTTAGCCGCATTAAAGCTCGGCTCATGTTGGGCTCGAGGGTCCAAGAGGACCTTGAGCTGAGGCAGTGCTTGGCCTCTAGCTCGAGCCTGCCTTGAGTATGAACTGGCTCACCTATCTCTAGAATTGCAAAATGGTGATGGGGGGCTTTAGGGATTTGATGTAGCACTGACACACACACAGACTTGTAGCATGATAACGGACAATAGTAAATTAAGTAAAATTTACAAAATTTTCAAAATGCAAAAGGATCAGTCACTCACAAAGTAAAACTTAGACCAAATCAGAAGAACACACCGGCGCCTGTTGCACAGACAGTGCCGCAGGTGTGCACCAGTTTTCTGCGACCCCGGAGTACATTTGTATTACGGAAGGGTTCCAGACACTTGTGTTGCCCCTCCTGTAATACAGACAGAACTGGAGCTATCTTAAGAGGGCATATCCTCTTTTGCATGAGAGTGTGGCCCCATGCAAATGAGGAAAACACTTTGCCTCTGCACTGCACTGTAAAAGAGGCAGGCGCACAAACTGTGCACTACAAAAAAATGGAACACGTCAATGGGCCTCCTGGGGGCAGTACGCTGGAAGGAGAAAAAGAATGTCATATTGCCCTTCAGATCTCTCTCTGCAGGTGGGCGCAGTCACTCATTGAATCCGCCAGCAGGGGACTGCCGCTCAGTCTTTCACTAATGCACTGTACCCAGGGCAGTGTAAGTTTGGGTTGCCCTAGAAGCAATGCGCTATCAGGTATAGGACTTTACCAATTCACATATTTTAGCATATAGATACTGTTTAATACTTGCAACAAAACAGGAACCCTTGCAAATGTGAAGGAAGAAGAGGTTAAGGATGTGCTATCGTCTAGGGATGTAAAACATTTAACAATTAACTTATAACTAAGAATCTACTGTGATTAACTGTTAACCAAATGTAGTTGTAGGTCAATGTAAAGGCTATTTAATAAAATGCAAAACATAATAAGGTGATGGGCGGAGTGCTGAAGCTTTTCAACCACTCACCCAAAGTAAATCCATCGTTATTTTGTTCTTTTGAGCACTATGATATCCTAGTTTGGACCCACCCATATGCATCAGTCTTGACCATGCTCCTCATGGGAACAGTCCAGCCCAAACTGAAAGGCCAGGTTCCCTCTGGCCCGGAAACAAGCCTCCTGGGACTGGTGATGGGGTAACACCCCTCATCAGCCAAGCTAGCTTGAATCCAGTGACCCAGCAAGCAAGGGACCCATGTCTGGGCATACCCATGGCCACTTATGGTAAACATAGCAAACACAACACGATGATCGACGGAGTGCCAACATTTTTTAACCACTCACCCCCAGTCAAATGTGCACACAATACAACCATCTGACAACAAAGTGGGGTACACTGTAACCTTAATGATTAAATATTCCAATAATTGAAATAGTTTTTATAAACAAAATATATATTTTAAATACATTCATCGGAAACACAATGAGTTGTCAAAACGGACATGGAACATAATAATAAAATGGCAACTCCTGAACTTTTCAAAAAGATGCTGAAGGAAGGATTAGCATGAAGGATAAGTATCATTAAAAAATCCTCTGAATCACTTATATAGTATCTCCTGTGTCAACCAGCCTACCTACTGGAATCACTCTGTGATGCAGGGAGTGATCCCTGCATCTTCTCTTCACGCGTCAAAACCAGAAAGGCTGGTCAGGCATTTTGCTCCAAACTCGGGATAACTTTGTAGGGGGATGTCGGATTCCCACCAAGTCAAGTTTTATTCACGTTTATTTTGACCAAAGATCCTCTAACATTTTCACAAATACATTAAAAATACATCTAAAATCTCACATCATTATAAAAACATCAAAAATCATATTATACACTCAACTTCCCTTTTGGCTTACCCCATAACCGTATGCATCAGATAGAATTACATTTAATTTCTAAAACAATTTTAAAATACTTTAACCCTTTGCATGAATTTCCCGATGGCAACGGCTATATCTAAATGGCTCAATTCTGTTACAAGGGTTACTACCTGGGCCCTATCTTTTAAATCATACTTCTTAAAAATCGGTTGTAAAAACTGTATTCGAATATCTAAAAGCGCCTGACAGTCCATTAATATAAGTAGAATGTCACATGAAGTGCTCACCACCTTTGACCACCTATCACAAAGTTTTAGTAATAAAATCATGTTACAAGAACCAATGTAAATGTAATCGCATGGCATGCCTCCTCAATGCTTTGTTATTCTTCTTACTGTTCATGAAATTCAACTGTACGTGACAAAATGCACTAGGTTATTCATTTCATTTCCAGCTGCGGTGTTAAATGTCAGTTGTTTTGTTTTTAAAATGTCACTACTGTTTTAATCCACGGTCTGGCTCGCAGTGCAGCCAAACAGGCTTCTTGGCACATTCAGGGTTATTCACTGGCACATTTGCCTCTCATGTCTACTTGCAAGCTTAAATTATAGAGGGAAGTAAAGATTTTTCAACAAAAGTGAAAAATATTTTTGGGGGTTTCTTAGACAAGCGCTCATAAAAGATCGAACACTGACCAGAGTAATGAAAGGCATAGCTTTTCAAAATGATTGCGACTTGCACCAGTAGAATTTCTAGGTTTGATCCACTGTCCGTTTGGTGTCTTATCAACCCATAACTGTAGGCGAAATAGGACAACTACATTTTCCAATTCTGCACATCCTAGCAAATCTACTGATGTCTGACAAAAGTTGTCAATCTTAATTGACTGGCTAAGAGAGCTTTAAAAATTTGAGTCTATTTCATTAACCATTGAGAAAGGGTGGAGTCCTTTTTCCAGATCTTTTAAAGAAGTGTGAGAATCGATACCATATTCTGATATCCCTGGGTCACCATAGTGTGGGTATACAAAAGGTGCAGGTTTCCGATAGCCTTGTGCTGCAGGTGGCCAATATCAGAGGGAACCTAAGCAGAGATGCTGGATTTGGGGCTACTCTTTCACTGTGGCGTACCACGCTCAGGCCAAAGGAAAACACAGAAAATTATTGTTTTATTTCAGATTCTGTACCCACTAAGGACTTTATTGGTGGGTGCCAGAACACCTCACTCTTGATGATTGGCAACCAGCAGACCTTGCAGAAAATGGGCGCTTTTGATCCTTACCAATAAAGACATATGCCTAGGGCTAGAATCTTTAGCAGAATCCTTCAAGCTAAATGAGAGCAACAAAGGAATTAATTCAGTTAGAAAAGTTAGCCAACAAATTTGGACTATTCACCGATAATGTCCTCAAGTGTGATGATGTGCTCCTTCATAATATATATATATATATATATATATATATATATATCCTTCCAAATGATACGATCAATCACAACAAACGAGAAGAGTGTTGTGCCACCATTGAAATAAAGTAATTTCTTCGCAATAAGTTTGGTACGCAATTTTGCTGTTCGTTGTGATTAATCGCAGCATTTAGAAGGATTTATTGGGACTCGCCGCCCCGCCGCGTGGACGCCGTCATCAAAGAGGCTCGGGTAAGGCAAAGTGTTTTGTTGGTTCAAATTTAAAATACCCTTGCCCGCCCGTGGAATATTATGGGGAGGATCAGTAGTTTTTCTCGTTGATCTGAAGGGACCAACAGGAAAGGCTGATCCCGGAGGAGAACTATTGAAAACACATCCCCTAACGCATAAGGGATCCCAGTGCATTGGATTGGTTCCCTTTAAATTTAAGAAACAAGGCTGACGGCTATCCTTATGTAACCCCAGAAGAATAGTGGGGTCAAGGATTAGCGAAGTGAACGCACGCGGAGCATCCAAGATTAATCAAAAAGATGGCTGTGGCACGAAACATGAAGTGCAGTGAGGCTGCAGTTAAAATGTTTGAGCAAAACAAACTGATTAACATCGAAGATAATACTGGGCCGAGCAGCAGTACTTCTTTTTCCCCTAACAAAAAGCAGCTCTGGGATAAGCTATGGGGAGCTTTGAAAATGGAAAAGACCAAATGGTGGGAGGCAACCACCTTGCAAAAGTACATTGACGTAAGTTCGGTCCCCCGGGGGCTACGAATATTCATTACTCCTACTTTCATCAACCCTGACCCCAAGCTTGTGAACGAGTGGGCCGCCAACAACCACAATTGTTCAAATATTATGTTGGGATTATTGGTAAAGTACACCCGCATTGATTGCAAGAAGTTGGCAGATGCAATTGAAAATCTAACTAAACAACTAAAAGCAATATGTGGATCAGATCAATTTCCCACAGACATGGAAAGAATGGATAAAAGATCAGACAAAATAGAGGATGTATTTAAAATGAAAAAACATTGTAAATGTCATCATGATCAATTGGACAATGAGAAAGGTCAAATCTTGACTTTTTCTAAGAGATATGATCATCTAAGGAGTCTCACTCAGGAGAAAAAGAAAAGATGCACAAAACCCCTAAAGTATTTTACCTGGTGATAATACTAATACATCTACGACCAGCAATCAGCGTAAGGAAGCTGATGAAAGTGAGACGAGTGAGAGTGATGTCGCTAATATATCACAGTTTGCTGTGGTAAAAAAACAAATTTTAACTGAGTTCAATTTCATGACCCAAGGAAGAATGACAGCACAGACCCAACTAGGTGCAAAAGGCTACAGAGATCGCAGACAAGGGAAGGAGAGGAGGCGCAAAAGGGAGCGAAAAGTCAAAAAAAGTTAGACAGCCCAGTGGGAAGTAGGACAAGGGGTCAGAAGAAGACGCAACATTGGATTTACAAACAGTCATCAAATTATCAGGTCGGACCCTTAGTAAAGACAAAATAAATGTACTATACCTGGGATTGTAATTCCGTCCTACCACTCAATCTAACTACAACCAAAGCAGGATCGATCTCTTTCCCTTCACCAGAAAAATACGATTAAAAAAATGGTTTGCCACTAAAGTGTCAGAAGTACAAATCTCAGGTAGAAAAATGCCTAGTAATATTACCATTAGTGACATAGAACTGTTGCATCATATGAGAGAGCTAGAAGGTAATCCTGGCTTTATTAATGATCCCATCATTAACCTGATTAATACTGATATCAGTGTAGATTTGAGTTGTGACGGTGGCTTTAGAACAAAATCTATATTTCTGCCACAAGTATGAAATGATGCTATTGAAGTTTTTCAAAGAGGTATCAAATAGTAGTTTGCAAATTTATCTAAAAAGAAATGTTCTATGAGTAATAACATCCCAAAAATACAAGCAGAAGCTTATGAAAAATTTAAAAATTGATCATTCAATTGTAATTAAAAAGTCAGATCAAGGAGGCAACATTGTTGTTTTATCATGAGAAATGTACCTCAATGAAGGGAATAGACAATTGAGTGATACATCCAAATATGAACGGAGCACGAGAGTTAAGAATGAGGCATCCAATAAGGCATCTCAAAGACAGCTAGAAGAATGGAAAGAAAGGGGCCTTATTGTAATGGAAGACTATGAATATTTGATTTGTAAATACCCCAAATTACCGGCCCTTTATTTACTTCCTAAAATCCATAAGGACAGCAGTAATCCTCCGGGAAGACCTATTGTCTCCTCGTTGGGGAGCTGTCTTGAAAATACATCGAGATACATAGATTTTTTTCTACAGCCTCTAGTGCAAAGTCTCCCAGCATATGTGAAAGATACAGGGGATTTTCTAAGAAACATTCAGGATGTAGCATGGAATGATAATTTTTTATGGATGTGTTTAGATGTAAACAGTTTATATGCGTGTATTCCTCATGAACAAGGACTGTTGGCGTGTCAACACTTTCTACGGAATAGATCTCTCTCCTATTTATTACACACTGATATGTTAATAGATATGATGAGTACATGTCTCACTCAAAACTATTTCACATTCAATAGTGACATCTACAGGCAAACTGTTGGTACTGTAATGGGGACCTGCTTTGCCCCCAGTTTTGCAGGTCTTTAGCTCAGCTGGTGGGAGGAGCAGGTCATCAGCAAGATGGACCAATTATTGACACATGCAGTTATGTGGTCGCGGTATATCGACGACATTTTCTGCATCTGAAAGGGGAATGAAACAGAAGCTATTCAGTTTGTTAATTGTTTAAACAACAACACTCTTAATTTGAAGTTTACAAGCCAAATTGACTGTGAAAGAATTACATTTTTAGACTTACAGTTACAAGTAAATGGGGGAAGATTAGACAGCATGTTATACCGCAAAGATACTGTGGGTAACAGTTTACTGCACGCCCTAAGCTGTCACCCCGAGAGTCTTATTTGGAGTATACCATTAGGTGAATTACTTCGCGCCAAATGGAATTGTAGCTCGGCGGAAAGTTACCCGAGAGAAGAAACCTGTATGACCAAACGTTTCTCAGAAAGAGGGTATACAAAATCTATGATTAAAAAAGCAATTCTGGGAGTTGCGAATTGAATTAGATCTGATCTACTGATACCAAATGTTGACACAAACAGTAATTCTGTACAGAAGATAAGATTCATTACCAACTATCCTATCATGGCCAGTCATGGTCAGTAAGAAAGTGTCCAAGTACATTTTGGCATGTTTTCAAAACTGATAAGGATATTGATAAGTATGTAGAGCAGAGGTCTTCTAACTGTAGGGCGAGCCCCCCTGGGGGGGCGTGGAAGTGTTCCCAGGGGGGCACAAATGGGTCTGCAATTACATGTAAATGAAGACAGCTTGGAAGCGCAAAAGGTACTTTTCTAGGTTGTCGTCATTTACATGCAGCAGTTAAAGTCTATTAAAATGGGCCTGGACTGTGATTCTGAGTGACATGGAGCAGGGTCAGTGAGTGTGAATTCGGCGTCCAAGACAGGCACGCACCTACCACTGTGCTGAGAGGGCTGCATCGGCCTCCTGCGACCTCCTTTTGTAAGTGAGCAGGGCACACATATATCGGCTCGGCCACTACAAAGAGCTGGACAGGAGCACCACACTTTCACCCCAAACTCTTACCCGGCCCCACAATCCCATTTTTTTGTGATAATTTGGAAAAGAATTGCTTGAACTTAAACATTTATGTATGCGTTTAAGTCACTTCGTGGTTTCAGCCCTCCTCAAACAAACAGAAGAATGCTCTCCCAGTGCAGACAGGAAGAGTATACTGACCCTAAGGCACGGAATTGTGTTAAAGCTCACACTGAGAGAGTGAACGTGTTGATGGCAATTCAGTGCTGCGGCAGACTCAATCTTTTCAAATATTAATTTGGGCCCTCAGACTTTAAAAGGCTGATCGAACTCGAACTTTCTGTTGAATTAAATTAGTAATTTGGAGACTCACATAGTAATTGTCAGAATAGATTTTTTAGGTCGTTACCCTCCCTTTTTTGGGTGCTGCCTTTATCCTGAATTTTTCTTCAAATATGATATTATTGTTATTATTGTAATGCATTCTGTAAATTTGTAAAGCGCTTTAATACCTGCAAGGGTCATGTTCGCGCTATAAAAATAAATACACAAATAAATAAATATTTAATGTGGATTGGTGGAAATCAGCAGGGGTCAAAAATGCCATTATCACACCCCACACCCATCAAAAAGTAGACAGCAGGAGTATCCAGCAACACTTCCACTTCAACATGTAAGCCACAATAAATACCCATCATATGGCAGTTTAAAGGCTGTGCTATGCCAAAAGAATTTTGCTTTCTACAGAAAAGTCCAAACATTTAGACCAGTGTATTGAATTATAACATACATCTTAATAGAGTTATTTATTTCTTGGTGCTATTAAGCCAGTGATATCGGGCAGCACTATTAGAGGTAAAATGCACAAACGAAAGATTACGTTTTGACATCAAATCAAAAAATTAACCTTCCATATATTAACCTGCTTACTGCTCATTATATACAGCTGGGTGTATGTAGGTAGGTACATATGCCATTTTTGTGCCATCTACAGATATCTAAGAGCAACCTGAAGAGATTAGGGATTCAAGCAGGGTTTTCCAACCTCTCACCTTTCACAGGCTGATAAAGGGGATATCATGGAGTTAAAGTTAGAGCATGATATTCACAGTGATGCAAAAATTGGAAAATGGCTTGTGCCTCTGAGAGATGGCATGGCGAGCAAATAAAACGATGGACTGGAATGCAGCCTCAAGCAGTTACCAGTAGTAGAGAGAAATTCAGGTTTTTCACCCATTCCTTTTGTGCTTTCTTCAGCTCCACGCTATAAGAGCCCAGACCTGAGTCCTGTGCTCACTCCATCATAGGCCTCACTCACCTGACTAACCAGGGCAAGTGGGCCAAAAGAGATTTAGGGCTGTTTGTGCTCTTGTTCTGAGGGCTCTGGATCTCGGTCTTAGCAAAACTATTCCTACTGAAGCAGGGACAAGGCTAATTTACTCATTTCTGTCTGGGGTGGTATGGTGGGCAAAACAATCATTCACTGGAATGGGGTCCTGAATAACTACCACTGGTTGAGATTAACTCAAACAATCCTCACAGTACTTTTCTACATTTTGCAAAATCTGCTGTAGCAATCACTACATAGGGCACAGCATTATATATTTGCTTAATGACAAAGAAGGGTTCAATGGATTTTGCTGAAGTTTGTACCCTGGCCTTCATGGTGCATGTGGGACTATCGTGACATCCTGGCCTTTTACATATTTTGGCCACTGTTCCACTCCTAACACACAGTGAGAAATATGTGCTGATTGTAGAGTATTTACCATATGCTATGGGCTGGCTGTTTTGTAGCTCCTACCATGTTGCTTTCTCTGGGCATGGTAACCTTCACACCCTGACTGCCTTTACCAGCTTGACTATCTGCCATCTTACAGCCTTCTTTTGTTTTCTGCTGATGGGATTTACCACACCACCTTCCAGGTTGCTGATGGTCTCCTAGTGTCCCGAAAAAAAATTAATGGGATGGTTGGTTTGCAGATCAGCACTGAGGGAAGACAGAGGATTTCTGGGAGATGACAGAGGCCCCAGCATGAGTCCACTGACTCAACACTCTGAGCTGGCATCCGCCCATACTCTCCCCTTTGGCATATATTGCTGGGAACCTAGAAGCAGACGTCTGCACTAACCCTATCTTCAAACACAGACTTGTATGCAGGGATGATCCTCATGGCATAACCCTGTCCCTCTCGCCAGCCTTCATACACTGTGTGTGTCAGCGGGGGCCCTAGGTTCCTCTTTCTATCGCCCATGCTGTACCTGTGCTGTCTTTGAGTTAAGCGTCTATTGCTGTTGCCAATGATGGATATGTTTTGTGGGGGAAAACAACATGCATAAATGGTACTTATACTCTGCCTGTTTAGTGTGTCTCTTGGAAGGTGGAATGCTGTGACTGCCTTTGAAGTAATATTTCATGTTTGGAAGGTGGAGTGAGGTAATGTACCATATAATATTGTGGCTGTACTACTACATTTGATTTTAGACCCAACTGCTGGCAGGGTGCAAGGTGACCATCTGGCACTATGCATCCAATCAAGTTTGGTTGTCCAAAATTCTACCTTTGTGAGGCGTCTGTTCTTCACAAATATCACTTGCAGCTTACCTGGGAAAAACCTTCTCCTAGGATTTTTTGTCGAAGGCCCACTAGGCCAATGTGGTGGAGGTCTGATGGATAATTTGATGAAGAGAGTAAAAAAAATTTACAATGGGGAAGCGGGGTGGAGAAAATTAGGAGAGACTGTGGTGGAGGAAGGAAAATTGAAGAAGTTGCTAAGGATGTTGATAGTGATGGGATGAGAAGAGTTGGAGGAGGAAATACTTGTTGGGAGATTGAAGTGATGGTCCGACATTGTGGGGCAAGAGTGAAAGAAGAGGAGGTAGACTGTTTCTAAGGGCTACAGTCATCATTAATGCGGCAGATGGAGTGCATTGAGGCCCACAGCACCTCAATTAAGGGCAGTAGTGTTTTTGATCAATTCTATTCTTGTTTGATGCTGTTGCATTTTTATAAGTCCCACATTCAGTGTGGATTACGAGCTACAGAAAAGCAGTCCTGAAGTGATAACATGATCCCCGCCCCCATTGATCAACCCTCCCCCTCCCCAAATCCTTGCCAAATAGTTTTGGAGGGGGGGCCCAACTTCAAAATATTGTGCTTTTGTGGGGCTCAGAGCAAAAAAGTTTGAAGACCTTTGATGTAGAGGAACATCCCCAAATGACCTTTAGAAAAGCATGGTCACTTAAAGGTACAATTTGTAAGTCTCTCACAAAACCAAAACCCCAGAAAAACAGGATCCAAGGATTTTATATCTGTGGATGCTGTAAGGCCTGTAAATACAGTAGCAATGGTAAATAAGTTAAACTGTCACCTAACTATAAACCATTTCAAATTACTAAGCATGTGTATTGTACAACTGACCATGCGGTGTATGCCTTGAAACGTCAGTGTGATCAATACTACATTGTTAGTACAATCCATAAGGCAAAGAAACAGATTCTGGAGCATCTCTGCGCCATTAAAAACAATGACAAGCAGTATCCGGTAGCACAGCATTTCAAGGCTGTTCACAATCAAAACATTAATTATCTCTCATTCTGTGTATTAGACACGGTTCCAGTCCATGAACGAGGGGGTGACTGTGTTCGAGAACTTAAGAGGGTTAGAGTCCAAGTTGATATTACAGTATCACACCATGACACCTTTAGGCCATAATGGAGACAAAGAACAGGCGGTTCACTTAGGGTAATTCAATCACCCATTTTGATAATATGTAAACATCAAACTATCTCCTCAAAATTTTCTCACAAATTTTTTAAATGTAAGATGATATTAGAAACCAGTTTTTAACCTCACTGTTCAGCTTAAAGTTCTTTAGGATGTTTTGTTTATGCATGTTATTATTATTATGATTTATTGAGTATGCATTTGTTAACCAGACTTTTTGTATCGTACAGATTAAACAACATGTACAATGACAAGTGGAAGGCAAGAGAGCTAAAAATATCTATTGGTTAAATATAGACGTTATAAATGAATCAAGAAAGTGTAGGGTGTGATGGAACACTTGACACTTGTTAAATAGGTGTCAGATCCCGAATCAGGAATGGGCCTACCGAGTTCCGAACCGAACTACATCTCCCAGAATTCCATCCTACAGGGAGGCGGGACCTCTATTTAATCACGTGTCATAAAGGAAGCGGCGTACGTGATTCCTGTTGGGTTCGGATGGTACCGAGGCGGAGCGACTGCTTTTTTTCTTGTGGCTTTCTCAACTATGATTTTTGATTAGGCTTCCATTGGATCTCTGGCGGAGACACGGAACTTCACTGCTGGACAAAGGAGCGCTCTGTTCTTTGTGGAGGTTTTGGTGACGTGCCTTAGACGCGAGACTCACATGGGCGTTTTTCTGCTGACTTTCCATCTGCTGATGCAATGGGAGACTAGGGGCCCTCAGGGAAGTGGAGCGCGGACGAGCGCAAACTGTCCCTTCTAGAGATCAGTCACGGCAGCGGCTGAGGCTGAACGCTAGGCTTTTTCCTGCCGGCCTGGGAGGAGAAGCATTGTGCGCTGGGTTCCCTAGCAGGTTTTCCATGCTTGCGGATCTTCAGGGGGAACCTAGCTCTTGGTGGAAGCAAGAAATCTAGGTTTAGAGTGTTCATCACTTGGGAGGTACTGTTACTTTGTATTCATTGATTCCTGAATAGCTGGCAAGACTTACTTAAGGATTATTCTATTTTTGTTCTTCGATTCCTAATTTTTTTCTCCTGTTCATTCGTGGGGGACCCTTGTGGCGGTTAGCATATACTGTGCTTCCAACAGTAGGGTGCTTCGTGGGGATTAATTTGTTCCTTTATCACCTGGACTATTTTTATCATTTGGAACTTGGCTATAATTGGTTCCTTTGACATAGGGTATGTATGCCAGAGTGACTGTGTATTTCACTTTGCTCGAAAGGAAGGAGGAGGTCTAAATATGTGTTTGGTTTTATAGATACCAGTCAAGGTGGTTCCACCGAAAGGGAGGCAGTCAGATACAGAAGATAACTCCATAGAGTCCGTGGAAATCATTCATCCTGTCAGTGCAGCATTTTACAAGGTATGGGGCACCAGGGTAGCAAGACCTTTTGAGAGTAGTTAGATTGTTGAAAATAAAGTAATCCTATATTTCTTGTATTGCAGGTATCCCTATTCCTACGCTGCATCTTCCCTATCCCTCGCTTGATCGCCTCAATACTCTGTATATGCTTTAGTCAGAGTTGGGGATGTCAGGAGGTGGACCCCTTTGAGCATCGCCCAGATCCTGAGGAGTTCCTGTGGTTTCGACAATAGGCAGGCGAGTCTTCAGTAGACCCACTAAGACTAATAGGCCCACTTGGGCAGGATATGCTTTAATACTAACATCGCTATGGATGCACACCCAATGTGGCAATTATTGTTGTAATATCGAGATAGAACCAGGGCGGCTGTTAGATGATTTTGTTGTCATAATGAGAAATATAGCCCTTTTTGAAGTGCATTGAAAGGATGGTATAGTCTGTCATCCATGCAGCAAAGAACCAACAAATGTGGTTCAAAACTTTATTGAAACTAGCAATCACTCAAAAAGCACTATTTCATAAAAATATCAAATTGTGAATTTATTTTCACGTTTATCCCACTTGTCATTAAAGTTTAAATAATAGGTGAAAATCGTCTGTGCAGGTTAATTTAAACTGCTTTATTGGAGTAATTGATTGATTTGATTTCTTATAGTGGAGAAGTGTGGCTCACTGGTTAGAGCAGGCAGACCCTGAAGCAGAGGTCAGACCCGGGACCAGGGTTCAATTCTCGACGCGGCAGGGTCTTGAGCTCAAATGTCCATGGACTCGATAATTCTCGCTTCGGTGCCTGACCTAATCATGGGTTCACACTCTGCAACTCTGGGCACTAAGCTTGCTTAATCTCCACAACGGCCCCCCTGCGGCGGGATGCCTGGCTTTCACCTTGGGGATGCCCTGTAGGGGCCATCTAACAGGGAAAAACCAGGACGGGTTCCCAAGGCAAGAGCGGAGATACCCCTTCGGGGGTCGATTCAGGCGCTATATAAGAAACATAATAATAATAATAATAATAATAATAATAATAATAATAGAACGCCTGAATCACCCCCTCAGGGGTATCTCCGCACTGTCAGATTGTTGCTACCAGTCACATGTTGATAGAGTTAGAATAGTGGAGTTTTAAGGTTTTAAGTAATGAAAACATAACTCAAATCTGAACGCGGAAGTCGGTTTTCAGTGTGTATACAAATGTCACATGGTGTGTTTTATAAAAAGTATGCAATATTACAACATTGATCACTCATGTGCAAGGAGCGTGGGCTCCATTGAAATAAAGTAATTTCTTTGCAATAAGTTTGGTCTGCACTTTTGCTGTTCGTTGTGATTGAACGCAGCATTTGGAAGGATTCATTGGGACTCACCGCCTGCCTTGTGAACGCGGTCATCAAAGAGGCTCAGGTAAGGCGAACTGGTTATATATATATATATCAACATGAATAATGCTGTCAGTCACAGGCAAGATTCAGGGGGGGTGCTAATTCTTCCAGTAATCTGCAAAGTGAAGATGCAGGGGTTCTAAGACTGTGTGAAGGAACAACAAAGCCTCGTTAACAAGTAAATGGTCTTTTAAAGAGCTGTGAAGTACTCGGCGCTGTTGCAGTAAGAAGGACACCAGACCACAACAGCTCAAAAACTGTATGTGTGTGTGACTGGGAAGCTGTCTCAGCCGGGGCTGACAAACCCAACAGGGGGGGCTGAAGCCCTTTGAGCCCAATGGGAGTTACGTGCCTGCTTTCAGTAGAGTGTTCTGATAAAACCTGAATGCTAACATAACAGAAATAATGATGCACAACATGAAGCTATCACTTAAGTAAATAACATAAAAAACAATACGAGAAGAGCAAAACTCTACATCACAAATAAACACCACAACGGTACATTTCACTCAGGAAAAAAAAACATTCTCCGTTCCAAGAGACCTAACTGCTTCTCACGCTCACCGCATGGTTGGAAAACTGGCTCTCCTCAGATTAACTCTTCAGGAAGGAACGGACATAGTTTAAATGAACCTGCTACAAAGAGAGAGGTTAAGGTATAATTGCTGTTATGATCGAAAGCAACAATAAAAACACTTCGTTTTGGTGCATACCTGTTTTGACATATTAAATGCTGAGAAAACTACTTGCATGTGTGGCCAAAGAAAGAACAGGCACGTGCTTCTTTCAATCACCTTAATCCTTAGATTAAAAACATCCAAAATGTAAAGAAATCATTGGGGATTCCAATGTTGGTGCATTTAAACTAAGATGATGAGAGTTTAATTTGCAAAGAAAACTGTGAATGCTGAAAAATGAAGTAGAATTAGGCATCGGTATGCATATGGAAAATGGGGATGTACAGAAGTACTTGACTAAATCAGTGGTAGTCAAAAATTGAAGAGCTTTAGTGCGCCATTAAATCTCCAGTTCATAACCGGACTGATTAACATGGGCATGCGACAAAACTCTAGTAGATAAAAGAGTGAAAAGTATGTGCTAATGCTCTGTTGACAAAGGCACATATACTCTTAATATGAGTAAAACAGAATTTGCATTGTTTCTCAATATGAATAAGATTTTTTATGTTTTACCATATAATTATATAATTTTAAATATCTATCTATCTTACTATGAAATCCTAAGTGGCACTATTTTATATATAACTTATATTTTTATGTAATTTTAATAATAGGTATTTTCAACTTGTATATATGTACTTTTTATGCCATTGTCTTTCCATTGGCGAAATAAAGTGTTCATGACTGACTGACTGCTCTTATTATGCCTATATTTTTAGCACTTTGTGTTTGTTCTTTTAAGTATTTCTTGCCGACTAATGAGGTTACCTGCAATTTCTGGATTTTGTAACATTTGCACATCAGAGCTACAGATTTCAAGCTGTGCTATGGCTGTTTTTTAAATTTATTTGAAACAATATTCATTTAAACAAAAACGGTATTACTGCTTAACAGCTGCATAGTTTTGAATATTGTTTGAGCAAGAGCCGTTGAGCTTTTGGAAGGGCACACACCGTTCTCTCGTGCCATCCAGCATTTCATGCCTCACTGTGACTCGCTTTCTGTCCTCAGTAAAGTGCTTTAAAATCCGACGCGTTTCGAGGCAGCACGCCCCGTATTCATGGACTGCTTCATAGAGGGAGTGACATCTCTGTGTAGAAGGCGCATTTAAATTGTTACGCTGTATCCGCCCTGAGTGGGTGTGGTCTTCAAGTTGCACGCATTGCATGCTGGTTTAGGAAGTTCACATTTACACAGAGTCAATTAAAAACCTTGAGTAGGCTCAGACCCCCTATTGATTATCTGCTTTTTATCCTTAAGTAGGAGTAGAGGTTTGAAGCAGTCCATGAATACGGGGCGTGCTGCCTCGAACTGCGTCAGATTTTAAAGCACTTTACTGAGGACAGAAAGCGAGTCACAGCGCATCAATAGGGGGTCTGAGCTGTTCTGCACCTAAGAGGCAAAGAGAACAAGAGGGACGCACTTCACTGCCCATCATATATATGATAACGTTATGCTTCAAAGCAACAATATTCAAATGATTTGAATATTATTGCGGTTATAAAATGCAAACATCGTGTGACTAACCCTCGGCCTCAGACCGGATGGAGATCCGGAGAGGCGGTGCCGGGTGCAGCCAGGTGCCCCGGAGCCCGCGCGGCCTGAGGTCCAGACATGCTACACAGCTCCAGGCCGCCTCTTTCCTCCCTCCTTGCCAGCCCCCGTCGTGCTGTGACCTCTCCCTGTTGAACCAGCTCTTATCACACACCAGTGGCGGCTGGTGACATTTGAAAGTGGAAGGGCGTAAAACAATTGTCGTACTTCACTACGGCGAGCGAAAACACATGCACTCTCATGGTGTGCTTAGCTAAAAACGAAAGAAAAAAAGTAGTGCCTTATAGTGAGCAGTGGAAGGACACAGGTAATGCCCAACACCTGCAACCATGGGCGCCATTTAATCACTTTCAACCTGCATCTGACAATCTGTCTGAATCTCTGTCAGACGCAAGTTAGTGATACCATCACATGAACTTTTAAACCTACTGCACATAACAGTGATTTGATCTTTCACTGTATCATTACACATGCACCAATGACACTGCCTCGATAAAAGATTGCCCAATCCAATCACCTATTATTTACATGCATGTGATATTACACAAATAATTCAATTAACCCAATCAAGGCCTGCCTTCAATCTAAAAACACTCTTTGGAAATGTTATAAAGCATTTCGTTTCTGGACAATGTAAGTACTGCAGAGCGAACACATCTGAAACTCAAGAGATGCAAGTGGGAAGGGCAAACGTGATGTTCGCATACGACCAATTTGCAAATCACGTCTGGGCACCAGGACGCCTTGTTCCGAGTCCACTCCTGGGCTTTACTCAGCGCTTCGGCACAAGACCTGTGAACGCGAGTTGCTTTCAGACAAAAATTAATTGCACTGTAGCCGCCTTGACTGCGCACTGATATGCTCTAAACACATGCATTTTAAGAGTCGCTATGGTCACTTCCAATTGTTTCACCTGCAGATGTCTTATAAATTGGCCATGAATCCCTTCAGGAAGAAATATGTCATCTTCTTTTAACCAGTATAAGCGAAATATAAAAGTCCTGATTCACTACCATTGTGGTCGATTTTTTGAGGGACATTTCCCAACAGTCACTGTTTAAACGGTTGTCTGGAGGAATCAAGCTAAACTTAATAAACAATGCAGTGACTGCTTAATTTCAAGCCGTTGTGGAGAAGCTTTTCTTCAGCGGATTTGCATTTAAGAAGTGCCTCTTTGACTGAGGCATGCTTAAGGCTTCTAAAATAAATGGCTGCAGTCAGGCGGGCTATTTGTGAATGCACCATTTAGTTATGTACAAGAACATATCGTTGTTCAGACGCAGTCGGGGCCTGCAAGGAAGCATAAGCCTATAATCCTTACAAAAAACAGTGACCGCACCCAGCCGCCTACCTTTGGAATGGGACCTTGAAGCCAGGCTCGGACTACTCAGCTTTCCGCAGACTCCCATAGGATCGGTACAGACCCAAAAGCCCCATCAAAGCCCAACAATAGAGTAAGTGAAAGAATATCGCGAGAAAAACATTCAGCCATGGAAGAATCACAATAATAAAACTATAAAAGTCAAACTTAAATTACCTTCCCGCCTTCAAGTCCAGACACCCGCGGCGACGTCCTCCTGTTACAATTCCCATGGTGCTCGACTCGTCGTCACGCGGGAAGGCTGCAGGCAGCCTCCCTCCACCACAGCACAGCGCTGTGATTGGTGCGGCCGGCTGCCCCAACCACGTCATTTTCTCTGTATGCTGCAGCATACAGAGAACAGGGAGAGTGAGAGGTGTTACTCGAGGGCAGGGGGAGCGGCTTTCCCACTGTTGTTAGTACTGTCTGTTTGGCAGCCTCTCAGGCTGCACAAACAGACAGTATTAACAACAGTGGGAAAGCCACTCCCCGTGCCCTCGAGTAACGCCACCCACTCTCCCAAACAGGAACTTCTGCTTTCTTGCCGTGCGAGAAGGCAGAAACAAATGGTAGTTATTCTACTATTTGTTGCTGCCTTCTCGCACGGCGAGAAAGCAGTGGGCGGCGCCCAAACGCCCCCATGGAGGATCCGCCACTGTCACACACCCACCTTTGGGAAGCTTCTTTCGTGTTTCTTCCTTTCTGCGTCTGAAGCTACCATACCACTGCTCCCGCACTTGTGTGTACCCTTACTCCAGCCCCTGTACCCTTATTTATCCCCAGCCTCCTGTGTATTGTCAATACACTGTGATTTGCTGCTTGCACATGTGAATAAAATATGCACAATTTACAGTGGACAGTCGGCATGCTTGAACGTCAAAGGCAAGAGCCTAGTATTTTCTTCACCAACATAGTTTTACAGCAGGTCGAGCGAGCCCTGTATTTATGGCCGGATAAATGGCTTGTAGCTTGAATAATAAGAACAATAGTTACTTACCTGTAATCTGTGGTTCTCTAGTATTGGTGGCTTTCATAGATTCACATGCCTGAATCATTCCCAGTCGTCGGAGTGAGAGTTTCACGGTACATAAAAAAGTAATAATATGCCATAAATATATAGTAAATACCAATAAAAACAAACAAGGAAGTAGCCAAAGCTACAGTAGAAAAAACTTCCACACCTAGGACTATCCTAGTCATTTTGTGTAGTCCAAACTACAGCCAATCAGGCGCCAGTACCCACCAGGCGCCAGCACCCTCCTGAAGGTTCTGCCCAGAGGCTCAGGCTCTCAGATTTTCTCGCAAGGAGTGAAGGTAAACCAATATAGCCTAAAAACCTCTGAGCGAGGTGAGCAGGTTGCATATGAATCTATGAAAGACACCAATACTGGAGAACTACAGATTACAGGTAAGTAACTATTGTTCTTCTCCAATACTAGGGGTGTCTTTCATAGATTCACATGCCTGAATCAGAGTAGCTAGCAGTACATATCCGTGCTAGGCAGACGCCAATGGTAGTCAAGCTTATCAGCATATAAGTCACATACCATTGCAAACTGAAAATACACATATCATTTTAAGCATAGCAGAGTGCAATCATGCAAGCATGTGTAAAAAACATACCATAGGAAGCGTCTGACAGCAGTAAAAGGAGGTGGGAAACAGAGGCTCACCTTAGTTGAAAAGATTCCGTAGAACTGCTTGACACACAGAAGTATCAGCCTCGCTGGTTGCCTCCAGACAATGTCTGGTAAATGTATGGCGACTGGCCCAAGTAGCCGCCCTGCAGATCTGCTTAAGAGGAACTCCAGTAAATAAGGCCGTAGATGATGACATTGCTCTTGTAGAATGCGCACTAGGAGCTGCTTGCAACGGTCGTCCTGCTTGTGCATGGCAAAAGGCAATGGCAGTAGATATCAATTTCGCAATAGTCTGTTTAGAAACTGCCTGCCCCCTACGAATTGCACCGTAGGTGATAAATAGTTGGTCAGAACTGCGCAAATCGGATGTCCTCTGCAGATAGATTTTAAGACACCTTTTAACGTCCAGCGTATGCAACGCTCTTTCCGCCGGTGTTTGTGGGTTAGGAAAGAATGACTTTAGAATTCTAGGTTCGTTGAGGTGAAAATCCGAAGGTACTTTAGGGATATACTTCGGATTAGTGCGGAGCATTACAGAGTCACTTGTAAACTGCAGGAAAGGATGGTGAACAGTGAAAGCCTGGATATCACTGACTCTCCTGGAGGATGTTAAAGCCAGCAGCAGTGATACCTTCCACGAGAGATATTTCAGGTCGGCCTTGTGGATGGGTTCGAATGGGTGACGCATGAGTTGAGCCAGGACCACATTTAGATGCCACGCAGGAGGTGGACGGCGTACTGGAGGGAACATTCTAAAGAGGCCTTTAAAGAATTGTTGTATAATCCTCGCAGAGTAAAGGGAATTGGTCCCATCCTGTCGATACCCTTGAGATCGCAGCCAGAAAAACCTTCAAGGTTGCGTGAGACAGGCCTGATCTTCCTAATTGCAGGAAGAAAGGCAGTATCTCCTCCGGCTTTGCTGAAAAAGGGTGAACCCCGGTTGAGCGACACCAGATGCAAAAACGCTTCCATTTAAGACTGTATGTCTTTATGGTAGCGGGCGCCCTTGCCTTGGCCAGAACCTCTTTGCAGTCTTCCGGGATGTTTAGGTGGGCGAACTCATGGTACTCAGGCGCCAGGCCGCTAATCTCAATGATGTTGGATCGGATGGTAAACCTGTCCGTTCTGAATGCTGAGTAAGTGTTCGGGATGGGATTTAACTGAATCAGTTTGCACTCCGACAGAAGAAGGAGCTCTGTAAATCAATACTGGCGCAGCCATCTGGGAGCAATTAGAATCAGTCAGCACGGTTCCCTCTTAATTATCCGCAGGACCTTGGGGACTAGTGGAATCGGTGGAAAAGCGTACGCATATGTCAGAGACCAATCTATCGAAAACGCATTCCCCTGAGAGTCCTTGTGGGGAAGCCAGCTTACGAAGAATTGGCATTTGATGTTGGTCTTTGTCGCAAATAGGTCTAGGTCTGGTCGACCCCACAGGTGAAAGATGCGCTCCACTGTCTGCTGATGCAGTTCCCACTCGTGAGTGGAGACCGTCGTCCGTCTGAGTGCGTCTGCCAGGACGTTCTCTGTTCCCGGAACATGCACTGCTTGAAGATGTATATTGTGCTTTAAAGCCCATGCCCATAGGTCTTGGGCTTCTTGGGACAGGAGAAGTGATAGTGATCCTCCCTGCTTGTTGACGTAGTGCATGCTTGTTGCGTTGTCTGTTCTCACCAACACATTGGCATCCTGAATGATTGCACAAAACGCCTTGAGTGCAAGAAAAAGGGCTCTCAGCTCCAGACAGTTGATGTGCCACCGCCTTTGTTGAGCAGTCCACTTGCCGCTGATTGTGAGGCCCTGAAGATGCGCTCCCCAGCCCTCGGGAGACGCATCCGTAGTGATGGTAAGGCTTGGTGCATCTTGAAGGAATGCGCACCCCTGCTGGAGATGTCGCTTATGTGTCCACCAGAGGAGAGAATTCCGCATGAGCGGTCTGATCCTGATGAGATCTTCGAAAGTGCCGGAGACGTGTAGCCACTGCATGCTCAGTTCTTCCTGAAGCGGTCTCATCCTGAGGTGGCAGTTTGGTATTAATGGGATGCAAGATGATATCATCCCCAGAAAAGACTTGTACAGTCGAACTGAAACTGACCTTCTTGATAGCAGATTCTGCGCCATGTGTTTTATCTTCATTTGCCTCTCCTCGAGACAAAAGCTTGGAGCTTTTTGGAGTCCAATGTTGCTCCTAAGAAAGCTCGTCTTTGAGAAGGTTTCAATTGGGATTTGCTGAGGTTGACGGACAGACCCAGAGACTGAAACAGGTGTAGACACTGTTGTAGATGATAATGTGCAACCTCGCAGGAACTGGCCTTTATAAGGCAGTCGTCTAAGTATTGAAAAATGTGAATCCCCTCCAGCCGGAGGTGCGCCGCCACTGGAGCCAAAACTTTCGTAAATACTCTTGGCGCTGACCGTAGTCCGAAAGGAAGGACTTTGAATTGGTAATCCCTGCCAGCCACCCTGAAGCGCAGGAATTTCCTGTGGCGAGGTAGAATGGGAATATGGAAATATGCATCTTGGAGATCTAAGGTGACCATGTAATCTCCTGCTGCCAAAAGATGTAATATTTTCCTGAAGCGATAACATCCTGAATGTTAACTTCTTTAAATACTTGTTTAGAGCGTGAAGAGATAGGATTAGGTGCCACTCTCCGTTTTTTAGGGCTCGCCTGCTGATGCACTTGCGCATAGCTGGCGAGAAATATAGGGGCTTATCCAGAGCTTACCAAACTGGTGATTTGGTGCTGTGCCCGTGCGCTTTTTAGGTCAATGCACAAGCGCATTGACCTAAAAAGCGTGTGCACATCAAAGCCAGCCATCTGTTCCCCTGCTGCATCAAAGCCTTACATTCCCCCCAGCGTGCGCTCTGACTCAGCCATTTCTCCTCCCCTAATTATTCACGGCCGGCCGTACTTTCAGTTTCACGGCCGATGGCCGTGTCTCCTTTTATTTTAACTGTTTAGTTGCCCTTGCCTTTCATTCTGTCTTCGCAAGCTAATTTATCTTTTCTATTATTTCGTTCTCTGCTCTTCCCTCTCTGTGCTTCTACCTTTGTCCCTTTCACATCCTTATTTTGTGATCCCCTAGAGCAGGGGTCTCCAAACCGGTCCTTGAGGGCCCGATCCATGCCAGATTTTTTGGATATCCCCATTGAGATACATGTAGTTATTTTAAAAATCTGGCATAGATCCGGCCCTCCAGGACCGGTTTGGAGACCCCTGCCCTAGAGATCTCTCCCTTCGTTTACTCAGTGCGTACTCTCTCACCCTGTTCTTGCCCTCCTGCGCATTCCCTCTGTCCGGTTCGTGTGCCCCCTGCCCCCCTCCTCTCCTGGGTGTTCTGTCAGGCCCAGGCAGCGCTTCGCCAGGGCTGTTCTTTTTGGTACAATGAGCAATTGTGTTTTCGGTGGGTGCCCTGGGGCTGACTCCTGCTTGGCACTGAACACGCTGGACTCTTCAGGCTATTTCTGCTCTTTCTATATTTGTCCTTTTCTTCTGGCTTCTCGGCTCTGGGATGTGATTACAGAGGATTCTTAAAATGTGCGTGACTCTGGGATTTCTCTTTCACTGGTTTTGAGTACCACCTTTGGTCTTCCAACTCACTCCTTCTGCCCCCGCCCATCGCCCCTCCTTCTAACCAACAGCCCCGCCCTCTCGCCCCTCATCTACCCTCGCTCCTCCTCTGCCCCCACCGCGTCCCTCCTTCTCATTTTGTCCAACCTCTTGCCCCACCTCTGCCCTCCCTTTTCCTGCCCCGCCTTCTTTCCCACATCTGTCTCAGCCCACCCTCTGCGTTTCCTCCTCTGCCCTGCCTCTCATCCTGCCTTTTCCCTGTCTTACCTCCAACTCCCCCCTGTGCAACCGCCATCGCTGACAAAGCCTATTATCTTCTTTTATCTCTTATACTGCCCCTCTTTCCTACATTTCTTTTGTGCACCTTCATCTTTGATGTTTCCAACCTCCCCTCCCTGTCCGTAATTTGTTTCCTGTGACGTCACCTCACTGACGGCGAGATTGTGTGATCTGCAGATAAAAGTTAGATTCCCTGCAAGGTCGACTTTGCCTTTCACGTTTTAGAGGTCGCTAAATCTCACGTGCCTTTAAATTAGGTGATAGTAACCCACACATGCTATTTACATTAGAGGTGGTATGAACAGACGGGAAGGATCTAGTCATCCTGCTCTTCAGTTCTTGTCCACATAGTTCACAATCTATGCGATTTAATCAATGGCCCGCATCTTGGTTGTTTGGGGCTATTGAGGAGTGTCAATGTCACTTGCTAGACATACTTCGCTGTAGTTTGGGACTGTCACAGATGCATAAATGCCAATTTCAGATTACTGCACTTGAGTGGAAGAAACCTACCTCTCTGGAGAAACAGTAATGAAGTAAATACACGAGAACTTAATAAACATACATTTTGTTATAATAATAGAACCTGGTTCGTCTCACTCTACCCTCCTCACTCTACCACTCTACCGCCCTCACTCTACCGCCCTCACTCTACTGCCCTCACTCTACCGCCCTCACTCTACCGCCCTCACTCTACCGCCCTCCCTCTACAACTCTACCGCCCTCCCTCTACCACTCTACCGCCCTCCCTCTACCACTCTACCGCCCTCCCTCTACCACTCTACCGCCCTCCCTCTACCACTCTACCGCCCTCACTCACTCACTCTACCGCCCTCACTCACTCACTCTACCGCCCTCACTCACTCACTCTACCGCCCTCACTCACTCACTCTACCGCCCTCACTCACTCACTCTACCGCCCTCCCTCACTCTACCGCCCTCCCTCACTCTACCGCCCTCCCTCTATTGCCCTCCCTCTATCTATTGCCCTCCCTCTATCTATCGCCCTCCCTCTATCTATCGCCCTCCCTCTATCTATCGCCCTCCCTCTATCTATCGCCCTCCCTCTATCTATCGCACTCACTCTATCTATTGCATCACAATAGCACCACCACTCAGCACCACCACTCAGCACCACCACTCAGCACCACCACAGCACCACAGAACCACTCAGCACCACAGCACCACTCAGCACCACCACAGCACCACTCAGCACCACCACAGCACCACTCAGCACCACCACAGCACCACCACAGCACCACCACAGCACCACTCAGCACCACCACAGCATCACTGGTTCAAATATGTTCTTTCAATCTTTCAAGTTGTTTTCAAGCTTTCACGCTTTATTACAAATCACAAAAAGATGTTAATATTTCCCTTCTGTTCTTGGATTTTCGTCACAATAAAATACAATGAACATAATCTTCACAAACGTTTTTTACAAAAATATAAGCTATTGCCATCAAATTAAATAAATTATTTAAGTATTATTTAAAAAAATAAAAGCATTGTTATTTGTAATATCAATACATATAAGTCACGTAAATACAAAACATGTTGCATTACAAATGCTATAGGTGTCACATTTGCGAAAGTTATAACTATTGGCATTGTAAATGACAAAGCTATTAATTTAACTATTTGAAAAAATAACACATAAATAAAAAAAAACAACTATAAGACCAATAGCTCAAACTTTCCTAATACGTCCTTCATTTGGGGGGGCAAAAAACCCCGGTTCTCGCAGAAAGTCCTGATGGAACCGAGAGACAGGGGCGGTCTCGCCTGCCCGAATCTCCTCCACTACTATTGGGCGTCACACCTCCGGTACGTGATCGAATGGGGTGCACGCGAAAGCGACAAGCACTGGTTCCACATGGACCGATCGGTCACGGGGCGCACCATATGGGACCTGCCATGGCTACCGCGAGTGGCGCGCTCCAGAAGTGCATATCTTGCGGTCCCCACGAGGACGGTTCTTGAGGTATGGGACAGGGTGGCGGTGGCCAAGGGTCTCACTACGTTTCCCTCCCCGCATACTCCCATTGCGGGTAACCCGCACTTCCCCCCAGCCGCCCGGACCCGGGCCTTTGAGAGCTGGACGCAAGGCGACTGCAGAGTTGCGGGAGACCTTTTTCTTGGCGGATCGCCTAAAACATGGCTAGACTGCAGGGAGGAATTTAAGCTCCCCCCCACCGCCCACTTACAATATACACAGCTGCGTCATTGGACCTCGGGGGAGGACATGTACCAAGCGGCTACTAGGCCATATACCCCCTTTGAGAAACTGGCACGATCCCTCGGGGGGCTGAAACGGCTCATCTCCCAGATATACAACATCTTGCAACACCCCACCGCCCCACCTGCACACCCCTATCAGAAACGGTGGCAATCGGCGACGGGCGTTGACATCACGCCCTCTCAATGGACTCGGCTTTGGAACGACATCCCCAAAACCTACTGCAGCATCCCGCAAAGGGAAAACGCATACAAAATGCTGACGCAATGGTACTACACTCCCCTGCGACTCAGCAAAATGTTCCCCGCTTCCTCGCCGTTGTGCTGGAGGTGTGGCACTGCGACTGGCGACTTCATACACGTCTGGTGGTCCTGCCCTGCTCTAGCTGTCTTTTGGAAGGAGGTCCTCAGTCACATCAAGAAGGTGTTGGGTTTCCCCCTCCCTGAAGAGATTTGCACACTCCTACTGGGCATCCGACCCCCCACACTTAGGGCCCTCACGCGCAGCGACTGGATCCTCACCCTTCACATGCTAGGTGCTGCCAAACAGCTCATTGCCCTATACTGGAAGCGAACAGAGGCGCCGCCGATAGCGTCCTGGTTCGTGCGCCTCTGGCAGGTCCTGACCATGGAACTACTCACAGCGCGGATACAATTCAGGGGGGTGCGCTTCAAGGCAGTGTGGGAACCCCTAGTGCGCCTCTTGTGCTCTGTTAGCTATGCCCGCCACATGCCTCCCAGACTCCGAGCTCTGCAACTATTCGAGGACGCCCTCATCCCTGCTGACCCCAGCAGACTAGACTTTTGACCGCTAGCCCCAGCGCCGCTTTGCGCTTTGCACCCCTTGTATATGGTCGCGGGTGCCCCCCCTTACCTCCTCTTCATCTTGTCACTACTAGCTCCTTTCCTGACTTTACTTCCTTCCTACTTGCCACTCTGGCTTCCACCCCTCTTTGGGGCAGTTAGGTCCCTGTTGGGCCTGTTGAAAATGTGACACCATTGCTGTTCCTCACATATGTGCCTACCCCATACAACGACGACTTGCCAGCTTATGCCCACCTCTTGCTATGCTCTCCTCTACGCCACGCGGCCGGCCCCCCCCCCCCGGGGGTTGTAGGCAGGGCGCTGTGTTAACGTCTCCATCTCCCCTGTCTAGTTCTACATACTGGCTCTTCTATGCGCGGCCGGCTCCGGAAAAGGGGTTGTAGGCTTATCGCTGTGTTCACAATAAAAACAGATTTGAACAAACTTTCCTAATGCGAGCCCTATTTCATTTCCAATGCTTGTCTTCTTTATTAGGAAAAATCTGGAGTAAACCCCATTCCCCTCATCTTCTGAGGTATGCTCTCGATCGCTCCTTTTTGTATCATCAATCTGATTTGGGCAAACAGCTCCTTCAGGTGAGCTGGAGGTGGTCCTTTCGGTGGGACATTTGGAGGAAATTGCTCGAATTCTAGGGCATGGACCCTGGCCACAATCTCCAGGACCCATTTGTCTGACGTTATCGACAGCCAATTTGAGTAAAATTTTGATATTCGTCCTTCAATTTTTCCTCGAGAGTGGGGCAGTGATGGTGGCAGGTGAAATGTCTCATTGGCGCTTATCCTTTCCGCGCTAATTTGTCTTTCCCCTGTTCTGGGTATAAGTAGACTTTCTCTGGCCGTAAGATTGGTAGCGCTGGGTGTGATAGCACTGATTGCATTATCTGTAGGAGGATTGTTGGTTGTATCCACTTCTGTTGGAGGACGATCCCCGTCCTCTCGCTCCTCGAAAGGGCGGCCTGCGGAATTGAAGAGTGCCCAATAATTTTGCTGTTACCGTATCCTTCTTTATCGTCTGTAAGGCTTCCTCCTCTTGGGGGCCAAACAGATATTCACCATCATATGGCATGTCCAATACCTTATTCTGGAACTCTTGTCTGAAGGAAGTGGAACGTAGCCACCCCTGCCTACGCAGAACCGCCGCGCCCGCTAGTTGTCGAAAGCCCGTTGAGGCTACATCAACTGCTGAATCAATAATCTCTTCTGAGATTCTTTGGCCTTCTTGTAGGATCTTCGCGCCTCAGCCTTGGAAGGCTCAGGAATGAGGTCAATGAACGGTGCGATGTCCGACCACATCTGTCGGTCATATCTTCCTAAAATGGCCAATGAATTAGCCGCTCGAACAGTCGTAGCCGCCATGGTGGAGACGCGGTTCCCAATAGAATCTAGGCGTTTGCCATCTCTGTCCGGCGGGGCTGTAACAGGAAAGGAAGGGTTTTTAGCCCTCTTTTGGGCTGCTTGGACAATTACAGAATCAAGCTTCGGCTGTCCAATGAGGCACGCAGGTGATTTGTCCGGTGCCCTGTACTTTTTTTCCCATTCGTGGCAGGACTGGAGGAATGGATGCCGGGGTTGCCATGACCTTTATTCCCTCCTGCCAAATAAAGTCAATGATGGGTATAGACATGATCTGTTTCCTGGGCTGATCTTTAAAGTGATACAGAAAACAGTCTTGTTCCATGTGTTCCATATCAATGTGAAAGCGTTTAGTTGCACGCTCCATCAAAAGGTGGAAGCTACCCACGTCCACCGGCGGTGAAATTGAGACAGTCTGAGGTGAAGGAGAAGGAGTTTGAGCCTGGTATTCATCCCACTCCGATTCATCCTGTACTTCTCCTTCACTTTGATCATCTTCATCCGAAGACTGTGGATCCACAGGCTGCTTGAGTGGTGGAGGTGAAGAAGGATTTGCTGGTTGAAAAACTGGCACAGGCGCTTCAGTAGCCGGAGTAACAGGCACCGAGCCTGTAGATTCAGATGGCGGAAACCTTCTATAATAATCATCCAACATATACTGTAGGTTGGAAAGTAAAGCAATTGGCACTTGCGAGACAGGGACACTGTCTACAGGGGACGCCATTCGTACAGGTGATTGTATATCCTCCTGTTCCTCTTCTTGAAACTTTATATTTAACTCAGAAGGACTAGTGGCTGCTCCGAATGTCCTTTGAACCACGTCATCCTCACTGTCAGAGTCTAAAAGCTGGTCAGGAACCTGCGACGGCATCTTCTGAGGTGAAATATGTAGGGGTGAGAGCTGGAAAGCGGGTTCACGCCTTTGAACTAAAGACTGATTTGGTGTAGAGAACACCGTAGACGGTGACCAGACCTGCAATGCAGTCCAAGATGACAATTGCAGCGTCGACGGTGAGTCCACAGCTGCTGATGAAGCAGACGTCAATGGTTCCGTCGTCGACGGCATAGACTTCGTCGACGGCACAGGCTTAGTCGACGGCACAGGCCTCGTCGACGGAATGGACTTAGTCGACGAAATAGGATTCGTCGACGAAATAGGATTCGTCGAAGAAATAGGATTCATCGTCGAAATAGGCTTCGTCGAGGATACAGGCTTTGTCGACGTTACAGGCTTCGTCGACAGTATAGACTTCGTCGACGGATTGGGCTTCGCCGACGGTAAGATCGTCGTCAACGGTACAATCTTCGTCGACGCCTTCGTCAATGGTGGTAACTTAGTCGACGGAGTGGAGCTCGCCGACGAGCCTGTCGACGGTATCTTCTTCGTCGACGGTAGAGCCTTCAGAGGAGTCGACGACGAGGCGTCGACGATGGCGGTCGTCGACGAGAGAGGTCTAACAGATACACAGATGAGAGAAAACAAGGACCCCCTGGGTATCAGTAATACACAGACTCCTAGGGCAGGGTAAAAACCAATGTGGAAAAAACTCCTAGGCCATCAGCTAAGTATGTGAACAATTAGTCTAAGACCAGTAGAGAAAAGGAAAATCAAAAAATGAAGTGTATATTAAAAAATATATATTTAATTAACATAGATAAAAATCATATAGAGACTCGGACACATAAGTCAAACTATATGATACAGTAAAAATATAGTACATTAAAATTCATCAACAGACTTCAAACACGATAAATACAGGGCATATAAATCATACTCGCATATAGGTCAGACAAGTAGCAAATAATAATACATTCAAGATCACCAATGACATAAGGAACATTGTAGAATTATTTATAAACACTGTCGGCGGTATCTTCTTCGTCAACGGTAGAGCCTTCAGAGGAGTCGACGACGAGGCGTCGACGATGGCGGTCGTCAACGAGAGAGGTCTAACAGATACACAGACCATAGTTGGTGAAGAAGCCGCCGTCATGATCATCTAGGGCTTGGGAGATGAGAATGTCACTGTTGACGTCAATGTAGCGTCGACGGAGGTCTTCGTTGACGATGAGACAGAAGATGGCATCGTTGACGATAAAGATGCATCCTGAGGTGAAACTTTGTCAACTGTATGAGGCAATCTTTTGGTGGACCCTTTTTGAGGGGCACAAGAACCCTCCATGTCCTTGCCTGTGGGGGTAGCCCTAGAAGTGGAAGGCTTGTCAGACCCCTTAGAAGGTTGATGTTTTTTAGCAACCTTAGCTCCAGGAGATGGCAAGACCTCAGACGCAGGCCTCTTTCTAGACGCTGAAGTGGAACCAGAGGCAATACTGCCAACCTCAGACACAGGATTATCAGAATCCTTAAGCTTTTGTAGCCACAAAAGCAACCGACCCTCTCTGTCTCTGAGAGTCTTCTGAGGAAAAGTTCTGCAGATCTTACAGTCCTTGACTTGGTGATCTGGATACAGGCAATAAATACATTTTTTGTGGGGGTCCTCTTTAAAAAGCCAGAGCTTACCACAAGAATCACAGGCTCTAAACAGAGATTTCTTTGAAGACATCCTTGAAGAATAGATCCAAAAGGAAGAAAGAGAAGAAAACTGAGCAGAGCTCAGGGAGACTCCCTTCACACGACGTGCGGTAGAAAATCTGTGAGCCTGAGCCTCTGGGGAGAACCTTCTGGTGGGTGCTGGCGCCTGATTGGCTGTAGTTTAGACTACACAAAATGACTAGGATAGTCATAGGTGTGGAAGTTATTTCTAGTATAGCTTTGGCTACTTTACTTCCTGGTTTTTTTTTATTGGTATTTACTATATATTTATGGCATATTATTGCTTTTTTATGTACCGTGGGACTCCCACTCCGACGACGGGGAATGATTCAGGCATGTGAATCTATGAAAGACACCCCTAATACTGGAGAACACTGGTTTACCAAAAGCAGACTCTTCTGACCCTTACAAATGCAGGCGATAAACTAAAGCCATTTTTTCAGGACATCAACAAAAACACGGGCTTTGGTCTGACGTTTGCTCTGCTGTACATTAATCTTTGGGAAACGAAATCCCTGAAAGACCCAGTTCACTTTGTGATCGGTCCAGGGAGTTAGCAGATGTGCTGTGCAGTGCAGCTAGGTTGATCTGCTGCACACAGTAAAGGAACCCATAACATTTTAACTCATAAATTATATTCTTATATCAATATACCTTATAATTTAAATAAGATCCAGAAGTTGCATCTTACTTGGAAGTAAGTATAAAACATCTTCCAACTGCTTTTTGCCTTTTGTAATGATCATAACCAGGGCTTTAAGTAGGGTGAAAAAACTGGGGGATTTCTCAAAGGGGCGTGGCCAATGTAATTAAGGGCATGGCTTAAAACACCTAAACTAAAAATCTGTGCTTAGCATAGTGTGCCACCCGACTTGTATTTTGCTGATTCTGTCATTGCATCCAAATATATGATACAACAAGTAACATCATACCTACAAAAAGTCATGACTATTGGCGTTGTCAATGGTTTTTAGTTGCATGAGATAAATAAGCAGCAACTATGACTTGTATATGATATTGAAAAAGCTTTGATTAAAGCCCTCGTTACACCACGACAATGTTGCTGCTCCTGAGTTTCAAAAAGAGAAGGGAACTATCAAAATAAAATAAATAAATCAATCACGAGAGAAAATTACTCTTTAAAGGATTTCCCTTCCCCAACAACGCTCACCTGGCATGACGTCATGCCGTAACTTCGCCACTAGTGAGAAGTGAGCAGTGTGAGCATGCACACATCGATGTGCCTGCGCTCACTGCAGTCCGGAAAAAAACAGAGCCCGGTAGAGACCCGTTTTGAGGTCCCTTTTGAAAAACTGCAGTGCTCTTCACCGGTGAGACCCGGCCCACTTAAAGCCCTGATCATAACTACTAGCAATTGTTTGTAAACATTGTATCGTTTGGAATTAAACTTGTTTTTATTGTACAGTGCTCCAAACCCTTTGGGTAAACTCTGCCCTTTATAAACGTTCTTGCTTTTTCAAATGTGCTTTAAAATGCCCATTTGCTCACTCTTCTTTTCAGAATTTCCTCAGGGGGAGAACCACACCAAGCTCACTTTACATTAGTCCCGAATTTTTATGCCTCACCACATTCAGGTGTCACCAGCCGCCACTTACTAGCAATCAAACTTGTAAAAAATCAATGTTCCAAGGGAGGGTCAAACACAAGATTGACGGAAATTACATCAAATAAGAAGCAGGAAAATTAGTGACAGCAAAGTCAACCAATTGTAAGCTATGGGTGTGCTACAAGTCCCTCTACCATCTTAAGTCTATAATGTCTTGCAACAGGCAATTCATGTGATGTCTAGTAAAGATGACCTAAACAAACACTGGCGTTGCCAATAGGTCTCGCATTAGGAAAGTTTGAGCTACTGGTATTGTAAATGACACATTTTTTATTTATGTGTTGGTTTTGAAAATAGCCAAATTAATAGCTTTGTCATTTACAAAGACAATACTTTTAACTTTCGCAAATGTGACACCTATAGCATTTGTAATGCAATATGTGTTGTATTTACGTGACTTGGATGTATTGATATTACGAATAACCATTGATTTTAGAAAGGGTGCAGTACCACAGGCTGTTCCTAGGTGTCCCTATGGAATTAAAAACATACCTCTATTACCCACATATGGTACTACATTCTTAATGTAATTATAAAGAGGAAGCTTGCAGCAAAGCATACGTTTCCATTTGTTTTTATTGGAAGTGTGACTTTTGTTTGCTTGAGTTTTAAAAATGCACCAATGTTGTTTATTTAGCATGTCTCTTCCCATAAAAGCTGTTCTGCCTGCAACAGTAGCAAAATATTATGATTATTTAATGCTGTGGGGTCCGTAGCTATTGTGACACTTTTGCTCGGGGAAATACGCTTGCTAAAGTTTTGAGCTTTTCTGCCACAACAGTAGCTGCTAATAATAATAAAAAAATGCTGTGAAGTCCTTGGGTACCGTGCCGACAAATACATTGTGTTCGGGGAAGTTGTGGTGGGTGGTAGAGGTCATGCCTGCAACACTAGCTAACAAAGCCTGTAACAAAATAGTGCTCACAAATTGAAAATAAAACAATCAGAGCTAAGTAATCCGTACTAAGGAGGGACAGCATTTTAATATCTGCCAGGCACTCTGTTTCTGGATGTGCTCTTGCATGCTTACAGTGGAGCAGCTGTTGTCTGAAGAACACTCCATAGTTCAGGCAACATTTGTAGCTAAACAGATCCGGGTAGAAGTAAAGGAGCTTTTAAGTTGTTAGAAATTTTAAATATTTGTGTTTTCTGTAGTGTACTGATCTGTCCCTGCAGGCAACATTTAAAATTCTTATGGTGAGATGGGTTAAAACGGACTACTTGAACATGCTTTGAAGATGACTTTAGGGTGGGTGTGGTAGATTTGCGGTAAGTATTTTGTCCGCCTCCATTTGCCCTGGGCTCCCAACAATAACGTTCAGTTAGTTGTATGCTTTCCCACCTTTTGTCTCGTTTCGTGAAAGGAGTTGCTTTAACTCTTTGGCATGCACAATATGCCTTGTGTCTACGAGTGTCATTTTATGGCCGATTTGGGGGGTGTCACACTTTAGCAATCGCTTTAGCACAGGCACGCAGTTGGTTACCAGGTATAGAGCAGGATAACAAAGCATGTTTTCTTAGAAAAATATCTAAATGAGGGTCTATTTAGCAGTCTACCTGTTAAATCTCTGAGAATTTCCAGGTTTACAGCATGCATTTTTGTAGTTGTAGATCACGTGCTCTACACTTCACTGCCACTTCGTGTTGGATTCGAGGTATTGCATGTTGTTTACTTCAAGATTCCTAGTTGTATTCTCCCCGACTCTGCCTAACTTTAGAAGCGTTTCACCCATTCCTTTTGTCTGCTTAATATGCTTTATTATTTGAACAATTTCATTTAGTGTAGGCAATCAATCAAACGTGTGTTGAAACGGTTGCATCATTCGGAAATGAATGTGACAAATCACGGACTCGCTGGAGCAGAACTCAAAGCCACGTAGGGGAACGGGGAAAAACACAAATCAACGTATTTTGAGTATGTATCTGTATATTTATAAACTTGAAACGGTGCATTAATGATAGATGGGACAACGGAAAGCAAAGAGGACGCACGAAGGGAAGCTGAGAGAAAGGATAAATGGGAAAGCAGAATGGACGACAGGGGAAACCCTAGATGAGACCAAGGAGAGAGATGAGAAACATCGAAGGCACAACGACATGGGGGAGGCCACAGGAGAGAAAAAGGCAAAAAGAATGGATAAGGGAGAGAGAGGAGCAAAAAGAACAAAAACGGGCAGAGGAGGCAAAAGAGAGGACAATGGGTATGAAGAGAAATAAGAGCGGCCGGCCGGGACACTGAAAGTAGAGGACAATGGGTATGAAGAGAAATAAGAGCGGCCGGCCGGGAAACTGAAAGTACAGCCGGCCTGCGGCCGGCCATGATTCAATTAGGGGAGGAGAAGCCGCAGAGCAGAGGAGGCAAAAGAGAGGACAATGGGTATGAAGAGAAATTAGAGCGGCCGGCCGGGAAACTGAAAGTAGAGGACAATGGGTATGAAGAGAAATAAGAGTGGCCGGCCGGGAAACTGAAAGTACAGCCGGCCTGCGGCCGGCCATGATTCAATTAGGGGAGGAGAAGCCGCAGAGCGCACGCTGGGCGAAGCCCTTTGATGTGCTATGCTAAAAGTACGGCCGGCCTGCGGCGGCCATGATTCAATTAGGGGAGGAGAAGCCGCAGAGCGCACGCTGGGCGAAGCCCTTTGATGTGCTGTGCGGCCGTGAATGCGCGTGCTTGTTTGGTCACGTTATTCACGTGAACTTAATGAAAACCGCAGCGCAAGAAGCCCTTGGTTTCACGAGGATTTCGAGCACTTGAATTCTCGCTCCGCTCAGGTCGCGAGACCTAAAAACCGGCACTTTAGACAAAAGTGGCTTTTAAAAGAGTAGACATACTTATATACCAAAACGTTAGCATTCAGTTGCCTTAGTTCATATATGTGGTCATTTAAAATGTTTATATTAATATAGTGCAGTACCTGGGCGCTTGCAGGACCTGAAACTTGCGCAATAATTAACACGCTGTGCAAATATACAAATAATGTCCATGGGTGGATCTGTCTCATCTACATCCATTGACCATCTAATGATAGTTGCTGGGGTTCTTCAATACGCTCTGTCAGCCATTCTTAAATCTTCCTACTTGCTTGCTTTTGCTCATTAAAGATAGCTGTATCTAAACATCCGTGTTCCAGTGTGGGTGTGTCTTCTCGCAGTGTGTGCTCGCTGATGATCTCACCTTCTGCCACTGCAGGCCATACTGGCAGTGACGTGTCTCTCTGGCTGCACACGAGGAACTGCGCCCAACGGTGGGAGGCTCTGGATCTGTGTGCTGGCCTGGGAGCGGCTGTGTATTCAAGAGCTTCTGGCTGAATGGGCTGCAAACACCTCCGAAAGGGAGTGGCCAGGGACCAAGTCAATGGCTTCAGCTTTCCGAGCAGTTACACCACCGCTAAAGGCACGAAAAGGTAGAAGTAGTGGACGTGCAAGGCCAATATTTGTGTGCATCCACATGGTGTAGCGTGCAATCAGTATGGATAAGCGCTTCAGAGCCATACATTGGGTAGTAAGCGCTTTATAATGCAATATAATACATGTGCAGATTCGGCTCCTGCACAAACCTAGAGAGAATCCCTTCAACAAAGGCGCGCTGGGATGCGCCAACGTGCTTTTCTTTGAAAGAAACCGCAGACGTGTTTCTATGAAAGAAAAACGCCCGCTTTGCTGACGTGTCTCTATATTAGTGCTCGTCAGGGTAGGCTTAATACACAGTTCAGTACATTCTTTACGATTAAACGTGCATTTGAATATACACGACATGGGATGGCGCCAGAGGTGAGGGTCAATGTTGCAATAGAAAGCTGCTTGGCTTTAAGGGGGAGGCAATGTCACCGCCAACATTAGGACAACACTCTTCAAGAAGGTGGGGTTTGTGCGTATTTTATATCCCTGTTCAGACGATTGGTGCCGCTCTCATGGGAGCATAGTCGCCAACCGTCTATCTTAAGAGACAAAGACAGTAAGCACATTTTTATACTGCACATAAAAATGCTAAGCCGTCTCGAGGGTCACGTACAGCATGCATTGTTTGCAAGCCAACACTCACTGTGGGAAAGTTTTGGACAGTGCTCTGAAGCAGAATGAAGACCGCTCCCGGCGAATGGTAAGTGAAAGTGAGCTTCAGTTCAGGGGCGGCGGTGGAGAAACGTCAGTCACCATTTCTAGGTAACCGGTGCCATATGCTCCTGCCCCATCCAGCTAGTGTTCTTGCAGGAAGGGCGTTTTTCTAAATGTTATGTTTAGATAGTTGAGGGCAATTCCCAGAGGCCTTAGCGCACATTTTTGACAATGCGTGCCTCAACCTGTCCTCGACTGAAAACACCAGCAGCACATAAAATAAACCAAAAACGTAAAGTCGGCAAGTACAGCAATACAAGATTGATTTATTTCAGCAAAATTCAATACATTTTAAACACGCAGGGGTAAAGAAACTGGATACCATTTCGATATGATTTTTTTTTAGAAACACTTTTTTGCCCATAGGTGCTTTAATATGAAAGTGGCCAAAATTAAATTAAATATCGTTTGTAGTTTAGATAATATTCTGTGTATGGATCTGTCCACAGCTTTTGATCTAGTCAATAGATCAAAGCTGTGGACTATCCTGCTGGATATGGGGATTGACCCTGGTCTGGTATTTTATATGGCCGATTTGCACCGGGATCTTTATGCTAATGTGAGAATGTCCCAAGAGGGTATTTGTACTAGACACTTTAAATCAGGGAGAGGGGTGAGGCAAGGATGTATCCTTGCCCCTCTTCTGTTTACATTGTACATTAACGCCCTTGAAAATTCATTGTCATCAGCCACATTGGACGTCCTGCGTATAGGTAGCACTGCTATCCCGGTGCTCCTATACGCGGACGATGCGGTTTTGCTTGCCCGCACCCCGATTGGCCTGCAACAGCTATTGCACTCCTTTGGGGGAATTTATGTCCTCATTGGACCTGTTGGTTATTTCCTCAACATCCCAGGTCATGGCTATGGGGCACCACACCAAGAAATTAAGAACTTTTTATTGCAGGGGGACTGAATTACAAAAAGTGAAAGCCTTCACATATTTGGGGGTCTTATTTGACAAGAACTGCTCATGGGCCCCTCAAAGATCAGCTAAAAAAAATGCCCTAGTTTGCGCGGGTTCTGCCTTGCTAAACTTGACCAAGCGCTTAGGTGGTAGACCGTTTGAGGCAATCCTAAAGATATACAAAGCAAAATGTATAGCCTTAACACTCTATGGCGCCGCTATTTGGGGTTATATGCAAATGTCTGACTTACAAAGGGCTGAAAATAAGATATTCAGGTGTCTTCTTTCGGTCCCTCAATCTACTGCAACTTTTGCAGTTCATCAGGATTTGGGAATGGGGTATGTCGAGGACCTGATCAGCGTGGCCCCCCTTGTCTTATGGCTGAAAACATGGCTTAACCCAGAACTAACCTTAAATCAACGCATATTAAAGGACTGTATTAGCCTAGATAAGGGAGAAGATATCCAATTCCTCCTTTATGTAAAATCTGCATTTGCCAAACTAGGGCGACCTGGAATTTATGAAAGCCCAGATACCATCACTAAAGATGACATAAAATGGGTAAATAGGCACTTTATGTCTCTAAGAACTCAGGAGCGAGAGGCTGAAGAAACCTTGAAACCCACAGTAAAAGCCCATTTCTTAATTATTACCCCCGATTCACTAGAATTATATTTAAAGGTGGTCACTAGACCATTTCACAGATGGCTCTTAACAAGGTTCAGGTTTAACCAAATATCAACCCTACTGGGCACAGTCCAGGGCTGGAGCGCATCTGAAAAGGCTCTACCTTGTGACTGTGATAATTGCTCCACCCAGGATACCACTCATTTTATGTTATTGTGTAACCATTATTCTGTAATAAGGAGAAAGTACATCTTCCCACTTTTGAGGGGTATGTGGTTTCGACAAGTTAAACCTGCTTTAATGTATCTGCAACTGATGCATAATGTTTGGATCATCTTTAATATTGCGAGCTACTTGGTGGCAGCTGTAAGATCTCAGAAGTTAAGATTATAAGGCATTTCTGAACCATGATAAATCCATGTGCTAGTCTAGATGTGCGTATTCCGATATGAATTGTGTAAATCAATAATTTTAAGGAACCTTGTATGATTTTACTGATTGATCTTAAACTGTACCTATTTATTGAATGTAATTTTTATTGTGTCCTTTTATGATTTTAATTAATCGAATAAAGTGCTTTGACTCTGACACTCTGTCTAGCACTCGCTCTCTTCCGTAAAAGTAATAAAAGAAAACCTGCAAAAGTTCCCACGTATTTTGCACACTAACTGGTCCTCAAGTTTCTCTATGACCAGGGGCTATTCCATGCCACTAATGGTAATGATTGGGATCTTTGAAGTTTCTGCATAGGGTTTTTGGTGTACAGGAAGAATGGCGCACCTAACAGATAGTGGTGAAGTCGGGAATCAGTTCAAAATAAATACGGTGCTACTAGGTCAGGAAGAACCCAAATAACCCCTGATAAGAGTGGCCAAGGGCCCACCCTGTCAAGTACAGAAAAAGTCCTGTGCACACGTCAGGCGAGTTAATTTGATACAACGTATATCAACAAGTGTCTCATGTTTAAAGCAAAAAAAATGAAGACAGGATCGACAAATAAAAGATGATTTTCTTAGTTATATATTGTGGATCTCCTTCAGGAGGAAACATCAAGGAGAAACCAGACGACACGCTTTTTGTCAATTAGGTAGTCACCCGTAACTCTTCAGGGCTAAGTAATGTCAAAATAAATAAAAAACGGGATCGAGGAACCGGTGAGAATTCCAACCCGGTCCGGGCAGGTAAAGATGTAGGAAAAGGCCAGAAGCGGCGTTTAATGAAGCGAGAAAGCTCCCAAATACCAGGAGCAACGAGCGACGGGCGGGTACAACCATCTACAAAGGAAACTGCGAGTGCAGCAGGAGGAATATTCTGTTGTTCATTCCGGATGCGGAAGGTTACAGTTTTTGAAAGTCCCTTGCTTTTTATCATAGAGATGTACTCACTTCCAGCCTGCACTGTATAAGATGCACCTCTGGACCTGCCACCTGGTCTCAAATTGGATGCTGTGAGAAACGGATGCTGAACGGTTGGATTTGGGATTCATAATGCAGTGTTTGGTCCTAAATGCTGATGATGGGTCACACGTCAATGGTATGGTCCATGTTCTGTTTCAGTTCGTCAGAATCCTCGACGGCACCAGGAGTTCGGCTGTAAGGGGAACAATGGGGTTACAGAGCCACGTTAGATGCAACTTTCTTCTTCTAATGCTGATAGAGGTGCTTTTCACATGAACCATGTTCCAGTCTGGGATAAATGCTTTGTGACCATGCTTGGGTTTAGCTATAGCAAATGTGCTTTTTGCATTTACCGAGATTTCACATAGAAATGCTACTGTACTCATGGATGTTTGCTGGAAAGAAAGCAAGACAAGACATTTGGGGGAAAGCAGGTGGCAAACTAAGGCTGCCGAGAGCAGAGGAAAAGAAGGAAATTCATACTTTTGGTCTCAGAAGAGTTGACCATTGGAGAGCGGAGGGTCTTCCACTGCTCAAAGGAAGTAAGATAACCAAAGAATCCAGAAGGGTGAGAACAAGGGAAAGGAAAACAAATTCTGCATATCGTAGGCCTTATGTTAGACCTGAGGGTCTCTAGTTGGCTGAGATAGGAACCTTAGTCCAAATAGGGACCCTTGTTTCTAGTCAGGGAAAGGAGGGACATACTCCTAGATAACCCCTACTCACCCTCCGGTAGCTTGGAACGGGCAGCCAGGCTTATCTCCAAGTCAATGTGTAAAGTATTTGCAAGCACACTCCCAGTAACACATCGATAACACCACAAATGGACACAACACTGATTTAGGAAAATAAAGGTATCTTTATCAAGAAGAAATACGATGAGACCAACTGATAAAAATATCCAGCATATGCGTATTCGTAATATTTTACTGGGCCGCTTAATAGGACAGCAATCACTTGTAGGTTCTTGCGGTAGTAATGAGCAGTTCACAATAATCTAATGCAGTCCTAATGAAATGCTATGCAGTTCGTAATGAAGTTCCTAATGTAGAAATAAGAGAGTCCTTAATGCAAGTACTAATGCAGTTCGTAACGCAGGGATAATGCAGTTCGTAACACAAGAATAATATGGTTCGTAACACAAGAATAATATGGTTCGTAATGCAAGAATAATACGGTTCGTAATGCAAGAATAATGCAGTTCGTAATGCAAGAATAATGCGGTTCGTAATGCAAGAATAATGCAGTTCGTAATGCAAGAATAATGCAGTTCGTAATGCAAGAATAATGCAGTTCGTAATGCAAGAATAATGCGGTTCGTAATGCAAGAATAATGCGGTTCGTAATGCAAGAATAATGCGGTTCGTAATGCAAGAATATTGCAGAACATAATGCAAGAATAATGCGGTTCGTAATGCAAGAATAATGCGGTTCGTAATGCAAGAATAATGAAGTTCTTAATGTAGGAATAACACTATCAGCCAATCTGCACAATCAGCTCGGGCACCCCTAGGCCCCAACAACAGAGACAACGGTCGTAAACTTAAAGGGGCGGCCCCAGTACTGGTGGGCAGGTACGGGTCGCTCGGCGACTCACCGCATCTAACGCGGTGCAGCGGGAGAGAGATCGGAGCACTCATGGACTACTCCTGCACGCCTCCCCAGGCCACTCACGCTTGTAGCTCCCGACTGGAGTCCAAGCCTTACCTGGGGGGTGCCTGCCTCGCTCTCTTTCTCTCCCCGCTCATTCTGCTGGGTGGTCCCGATGATGTTGCAGCTCAGGTGCTTGGCAACGCTGTTGCCGTACAAGTTACGGCACTGCCTTCTCCTTGGTTGACGATCTTGGGCAGATTCCTCTTAGCGAACAACGATCATGATACCATTCACCTTGCAGCTTCCTGAGCTTCCAGAAATCCTTTAGCACGTTGCCGCTCGGGCTGGCGGCGGCGATCCTTACTCACAGCCTCAGTTACGATGACGGCTCGGGCCACAAACAGCAATGCAGCAGCGTAGATTATGTTTCACGGTTCGGGGGCAATGCGGTCATGGGGCACGTCGTAAACAGTACCACAGACCACACAGCAGTCTCAGGCATGCAAAAGCACCACGCACCAAGCATTGCGGAAACACGGTTGGAAACTTTGATGTTCCTGCGTTTCCATAAAAGGAGATCAACTCTCCTTGGGCCCTTGGAGACAAGTTACTTCAGGACACAGCAAAGTCCTTTCAAGCAGGGGAACACAGCACACAGCTAAGTCCTTTGACCTCTCTTTAGTCAAATCAGCAAACTGCAGCCCAGCCCCAGAACACACAGCAAGGGCAGTCCTTCTCTTCAGTCTCTTCAGCTGTTCTTCTTTGGCAGAGGTTCTTCTTGATCATGAAGTAGTTTCAATCCTTTATCAGGCTTGAGTTCAGTCTTGAGTTCAGGGGTTTCAGTTCTCTCATTTATACCCCTAAATGCCTTTGAAGTCTTTGTGTTCAGGGGTCTCTGAGCCCGGTCCTAAACCAGACCTGGGTTTCTTCCTGCCACTGCACACCCTATTCCTTTCATAGTGAGGGTCTGGGCCCCAGATGCTCCGCAGGAGGTGGAGCCATCCTTTTGTGGCAGCAACACAGCCCTCTTCACATCCAGGCGGCTACTCCCCCCCCCCCCCCTCCACATCAAATGCAGGCCAGCCTGGTGTTGTTTCATCTACTCCTCCCTGGGGTCAGGACACTTCCCAGACAAGGTCATACCCACACCCAGACAGTCCAACCAGGCAGAGGCACGCAAGATGGTTAGGACAAGAAACCAGCCACTTCTAAAAGCATGGTTTCTAAACACACAATTCAAAAACCATCTTCACAAAAATATGTGTTATTGAATTCTGAGTTTAGGCACACTAAACTCCCTCTCTCCATCTTATGCCTATGGGAAGATATGCTGGAAACATGTGACACCGCATTCCCCATTCTGTCCTATGGCCAAGATGGCCTTGCAACAGTGAAAAACGAATTTGGCAGTATTTCACTGTCAGGACATGGTACACACCTCAGTACATGTCCTACCTTTCACATACACTGCATCCTGCCCAGGGGGGTACCTTGGGCCCCCTATAGGGGTGGCTGATGTGCATAAAAAGCAAAGGATAAAGCCTGGCAAGTGGGTGCATTTGTCAGAACAACAAGGCAGGTAAACTGTGTGCAGGCACTGCAGTGGCAGGACTGAGATGTCTTTTTAGGGCTACTTATGTGGGTGGCACAATTAGTGCTGCAGGCCAACTAGTAGCATTTGTATTACCAGCCCTGGCACACATAGTACACTTTACTAGGGAATTTACTAGTAAGACACATATACCAATTATGGACAACCAATTACCATAACACTTTATACAGGAAGCACTTGCACTTTGACACTGATCAGCAGTGGCAAACGGCGAAAAACACCTAAGTCGGCAACATCATGTCAGAAAAAGGTCTAGGAGGAAGGCAAAAAGTTTAAGGCATTTTAGCCAAAAAGGGCCAAGTCCAAAACCTACCATATGGGAAACCAAAGACATCTCATAGACTGGTAATGTAGAGAGAAAAAAGAACCAGCCTCTGGGTGAGCCTTCAGGTTTACCAGCAGGTAGAAGGGTTGGTGGTGACATGAGAACACTAAGAGACGGACATGAGCAGCTACAGAGAAAAGATGAAAACTATTCTAGTATCTTATCCTGGTACCTAGGGAGGCTGGCCTCCAGAGTCAAATGCATCAGAAATATCAAGGAGGACAAGAATCAGATAAGATGATAATGGTGTACAGAAGGGAGGAAGTTTGGGAAATGTAAGAAAGTTCACTCAGTGAAGTGAGTAAAAGGAGAATCAGCTGAAGGCTAACCATTCAATGTCTTTGGAGAAAAAAACAGTAGTCATATGAAGTAACTGGATTGGGAGAGGGCATATCTTCAAACAGATTTTTTCAGTAGAAGCAAGAACACCACAAATATCAAACATTCAGAATAGGAACCAGAGATTAGTAAGTAGTTGTACATAAAGGAAAGACCGGTCAGAACGATGCACAAGGCGGCTTCATGTTCTGAGGATGGGGAGGCGGATGAGGGGGTGTCAGACGGGGCTCATAATGGATTAGATGTGCAGTTTCATAAGCGCAGCGTGGGAAGACCAGTCAAGTCGGGTAGACAGAGAGCTGGTGTGAGTGAGTATGTTGAGCATTCCTAGTGGAGAATATTTTGATATGAAGAAAACTATGAATGGAATAGCAGTAACATTAGATACAGCTTTGCATAAACAAGGAGGTGGGTTAAGTTAACAATGAAGGCTGACTTGCTGAAACAATTTTAGGTCATGCTAATATGCAGATCCTTTCGAATAACAACAGAGGTAAGAGTACAGAATTATTTTGTAGGCCTTGAGGTTTTCTTAAGAGCAGGATTTCCTCTATCTGGGAAGATGCAGGTATATTAAAGTTATGAGTGCCTTAATGCACTGCAAAATATGTCTGTAGGTGTCTAAGGTGTAGTGGGAGTTGACAGCTAAAGACACTATCATCGAAGATATCAAAGTATTTGTTAGATAGAAAGTCGATCAAGTCAATTTGGATCAGATAGGGAGGTACTTTCATCTATGTGACAGGGGTTTTAGAGGCAAGAGCAGGGAGTATCAAGGTCACAACAGGAGGGTTCAATGGAGGGTAGCGAGGTTGCTAGAGAGGAAGAATTTAAAACTAGGTTAAGACATTTTCCAGTTGCGTGATTGGGAAGTAACTGTTGGAGAGAGATGTATATATGAGTTAGTTGAAAAGAGTGGACTGTTAGTATTCTTTCAAATCCAGGAAAAGCTTATAGAAGGTCTTCAAAAGAAGATAGTATCACCAGGTGGCTATAGAGTATGATGATAATAAATTTAAATGACAGCATGATATCAAATGCAACATTGGACTGTGGATGTTTTGCAGGTGAAGGATTAAGAGGATTCAAACACCCCACACCCTCACCCCACTATGGCACTGTCAGTATGGAAGGTAACACTGCCTTCAAGGTCAATCTGGGTCTTGAAGATGGCAGGGATGTGGAGAGGGAATAGGAGAGATGAAGAACAGTGATGTGTGCGAGTTCGATACAAATATATCAGTTATTACAGAGACACCACAACACAGTTGTTTGTTGAGTTCGTTGTGTTGATGGTGCTTCTTTGATGTTAGATTAAAGGGTTATAATGGGGTTCTAGGAAGAGGACTTACTGGGGCTCTTGTAGGGTAGGCTACAGAGGTCAGCAAGAATCTAGCTTGGCACATATAAAGGGGATAGGTCTGATGTTCTGGGCAGAACAGTGAGTGGCAAGAGAGGAATGTAAGATGGAGCATATTAGATGGAGGAAACATGAGTTGCAAGGCATACAAGGCACTGAGCAACAATTACGCAGAATGTGGGGGCCCACAGGATCGAATACTTACTTTAATCACTAAAGAGAGGGAAGGGTGTCATAGAATATGTATAGATGCAGAGTCTCGAGTTTCAGAGGCACTCGGACAGAAGAGGCTATTATAATACTAAAGCAAAGTCCTTGTGGTGTGGGGTACCAACCAATTAATTGGGCACTGCTCAGGGATACCAAACATTAAAAGGGTCACGGTGCTTTGGGTCTGGCTTTATGAGGAGTGCAGGACCGGCAGGCAAACCAGTTAAGGACAAATGTTGCAGGCCACAGACTTAAAACGAAACAGTTGCAACAGTCTAGGTACTGTGGGAGACAGCACAGAGTCCTGCAAAAGCGGGCAGAGTTTTATGAGGCTTTGCAGTGAGTGTCCATCGGTGTACATGCCTGTTGGTCTGTAACACGCAATATGGAATACTATGACTAGTACTGGAACCCCTCTGGGCCTATGACAGTAGCAGTGGGAGCTGGTTGAACAAATTTTGCCTGCAAGGGCCATGCAGTATGAAAATGGGGTCTGGTTGTGTTTGGGGTCAAAGCTGCAGGCAGATTAACGATGGGGAAGCTAGAGTTTTAGGGACATAACTGGGGCTAGGTGTAACAATGTAGCAGCATGACATTTTTGCTCAATGACTTACCCTCTCTCAGAACACTTGGCAAAGCCAGGAGGAAGACGCTTGCTGCAGGGTGACTGAGATCCATGAGAGGTTGCAGAGTGACAGCCAGCATCACTGTTCTGCTTCCCTTATGATCCCTGTAGAGTCAGCTGAGGATATGGAATGTCTTTAATTGTATGCTGATGCACGTGCCTATGGAATGGTGTCACCTCACCACCGATACATATGCACACTGGGAATAGTTCCTCTCACAGGCCCTGCGACTGGTGGCACCAATTGCCATGGACCAAAATCATGCCTGTAATGTGCTACATTATCAGACCACATCAAGTAATTTTCAGGACTTCAAGAGATAGATTTATGGTCTCCCTCTTTCTTGTATTGCCAAGCTGACACGGAGATGTGAATTTTGTGTCTTTTCTGCCTATATTCCTGGTGCCGCACCCCTTGGAGGTCCCTTGTGTCGCAATATTTACGGTTTTCAGGGCTTCTATCCCTTCTAGATCCTGGACAGGCTAGCTATGTGCCTGAACACCGCCTACCCCGGGAGCTGATGTCTTTTGTCTGATGGCACAGAGTTGAGTGGCCCATCGTTTGCCTCATAGAAGGCTGGATAGGGGCTGCCCTCATGCCTGTGAGTGGGATGAACTCTCCCTAATTACAATTGTTTTGAGTGTCAGTTTGGCAGGGAAAGAAGAGGTAGACAGAATTATGTCCATACTAGGAGGAACCCTCACAATTTTTATTTTAAGAAGTTTGGGTGGTAATGTCAGAAGTGTGCATGTACACAACATTGGCCATCTCTTATCTGAGCATTTCTAAAAACAAGCTTCGCCTGGTCTGTTTAGAAAAAATATCATTTTCTTTTCATGGTTAACACAGCTGGTAGGTATCACGTTTTATGGACCGACACATTATAACATTTTAGGCTTTTAAAGTTCCATTACAAATGTACCAACTAATATCTGTGATCTCTATGAACCTCCACATTTTTAAGTATATGCTAGAGCTCTTAATGCCCACCTATTCGCGCTCCTTCGCCAACTATTCTGGAAGCATAGGAAAATGGCTATACTTTGTCACTCCATGTGAAATAGAAGGGTCAATTTAAAGGGCCTGGTTGAGTATGTAGTATCAGGATTGAAGGCTAAAAAAGGAGTGTGAAAAAGGGGGGCGGGGTGTTATTGTCTAACTGGGTCCAAAAGGGTTCAGAACACAAGGCTATTTGGGTTTTACGTATTTAATGACCTATTAGAGAGCATTGTAACATATTTGATGATACTTCTTGTTTTCTCTATTTTATTTCTGACAATCCTCAAACCTTTTCACAAGTCTGTGTTTCTGGAATGAGGGCAACTGGTAATTTTCACTCCACCTTAAGTGCAAAGATCAGTCCTCAGAACTATGCTACAATTATTTTTTCCCCTTTAGCCAAACTGAATGTACACAGCGCTTCATTTTGGTCAGCATAGATCCACCTTGTCCATTGCCACGTCTGCTTATCTCTTAATGAATATATAGAGGCCATCATTTCCAGATCTCTTGTCAGTTTCACTATCCCCTAGCCTTTGCACCTCTGTAGGTTTCGTCTCCGATGCCCTTGTTTCTGAAAATAAAACTCAAAAAGCCCTTGCACAGGTACAGAGTCAGGTTAGTGGAGGCCATTGTCAATCCTCCACATGACTATTACACCCTTCAACAAGGGATCCTTAAGGAGATTATTGCGCAAATACAACAAGCACAAAACATGAGCATCCAGAGGACATTTGATGGGTCTTGCATTGGCTCTCACTAAAGGACTGATTTCTAATCAAGAATAGCTTTATTTTTAATTGGTGATAGAGAATTGCTTCAGATACCAATACAAAACTATCATACCATATTGTTTGAGAGATCTTAGATCGGCAGGTGAAACAAAGTCTCTTCAACATTCACAGTTTGAGAGAGACTTTGAATTGCTAGGTGTTTCTGTGTGGAATAGGGCTTTGGGAGGGGCGGCCAACCAGCGGGAGGCCTGCTCCTCCCGGGGGGTTTTGGGCTAGGGGGGGCAGCCAGCACCCCAGTTGGGCTGGTTGGGCTTTGTGGGATCCTTTTGGCCTGCGTGGGCTATCTTTGGGCTGGCATTGGGCTGGGAGCATACTTAGCCGGCCATTTTAGGGAACTACCCACCATTTTGGTGGTAGTGACCCAGCAGCCGGTTGTGGGGTTTTCTGGGGGCTTCTTTCTTTTCCCGCCCTTCTTGGGTAGCTTTCTTCTTCTTGGGTCTTTTACCCGTTATTGGATTTTAGCAAGTAGCGGCATGTTGAGGTGGTCTTGTTGGGAACGGGTGTATCGGGGGGGGTGCTTTGTATGGGGATTTTGTCGCTGGAGCAGGTGCTGGTGTGATTGTACAGGCCATTGGGATGGCGTTTTTCCTAAGTACTGGGGGATTTTATGAGGTTTGGTTTACAGTTGGGGTAGACACAAGAAGTTATTTAGTTAGGTAGTTAGGAAGTTGGATATTGCAAGTTTGTGTTTATAATTGTTGCAGGGGGAACCATGTTTAGGGGCGGGAGTGGGTGGTATGTTAGGAAGAATATATTTAGCGAGGTTTAGTTTTGTACGGCGCAGGCGAAGTGTATTTATTTGTAAGGTGCACCTGTTTCCAATAAAGGGGCCTTTTTCACACCAAAAAAATGGTCTGTGTCCCCCCCCTTTGTGGGCCCAATAAACATCCCATAAAATATACCTAATTGTGACCACGTCAATTGCAAATGTAAGACTTTACATGCATATGGTTGCTTGTCATTTCAGAGCCCAGGACAACTTTGGCTGCGTAGTGCGCTAATTACATGTTATATCTATCTAGAACGGTCTGGATCAATATTTTTGTAGTGATTACACATGGAAACAGCGAAACACCGGGAAACAGGTCACATTAGAAGCTCTATAGGCAGACAGCAACATGCTTATCAATTCTTAGAAGTTGCCAAATGTTGAAGGACAACCTTTTTACAAAACTGCAAAGCAAACAGAAGTCCACAGTAGGGCTAGTTAAATGTTGGACTAAACTATATATGTTTTAACAAAAATGTCTGCTGTTTGATGTGGCGTGCCTTCTTACATCACTGAACAAGACAAATGTCTTAAAATATACAAACTGCGCCCCACGTAAATGCTAGAATAACACGATTTGACTTTAAAAAGTAGTATGTTTCAAACCAGACCAGGGGAATGAATACAATAAGCTTGATTACTCCGAATATGATGACAAGTAAATCTACTTTGTTTTCTCTGCTGTGTGTTTATTTTGTTATTTAAAAAGGTACTCAAACTACTAGTGAATTTTGGCGGTGCACGATTTGTGTTCAAGAAGGGATAAAATATTTTATTTTGTTCAAGTAATTAAAATCATAACAAAATCAAGAGTCCCTCACAAAACTTTTAGACAGTCCCAATAACATGATACTTTCAATACAATACAAATACATAAACCTACGAGTCATTCGATTTATTAACCCATATAAAAAGAACCAGTGAATTCCACAGTAAACAGACTATGCAATTACAGACAAGGACCAAGATCCACATCCCTGGTACATAAAAAAACATAACTTTAATAAATCTATCAATGTCATAAAACATGCATACAAATGTTGCAGCTTAAACCAACCACTGCTGCTTTTTACCAATAAAGTTGGAGCCACATAGTTGGAGCCCATATTCCCTAACAGCAATTAATTTAGTTAAAATGATGGCCATAAAATTCCAGACAGACAAGGAATAAAGTGCAACTCTTAATAGGCGCTTTGACCAATATTATCAGCACTGGCCACCTGTATTATCCCCCCTGGCAGTTCTTAGAATGCAACCGTCTTTCCATATTGTCCAGCATTAGTACTGCCATATCTAGACATTAAATCAACCAACAGATCAATTGACAATCTGAACCCTAGATACACTCAGGGGTAGATTTACAAACATTTTGCACCTGGTTAGCGTCACAAAAGTGACGCCAACCAGCACAAAATGTTTTCTTCCTAATTTATTTCCCTGTGCAAAACTTGTTTTGCGCTGGAAAGTACCTTGAAAGTAAAGCAAAGCAGTGCCAAGCACTGCTTTGTGTTACTTAGTGCCAGGGGGGCGTTACATGGGTTTTTGACGCAAAACCCTATCTACAATTATAAGTAGACCGGGTTTAGCGCCAAACGATAACTCCATTTGAAAGGAGGCGTTAAAAAGAGGAATGTTTTTATTTCTCCCTTCTTTTCCAACTTTGCCTGTGTGCTGCACTGTGCAGCACACATACAAAAGAGGAAAAGTTTTTAAGTGTGTGTGCATAGTATTTTGTCCTGGACACTGCCAGTACAAAACCTATTGTAGACTCAGGCACACACCCTTGTACTATGGCGCCAAGGTATATGCCTAGAGCACGGCAGCAACAATCTGCACTGCTGCTAGAGAGAATAGAGCCCTATATCTATATATATCTGTAGATATGGCACTCTACTGCGCCCTCCCTGTCATGCAACACAGTGCAGCATGTTTGCTGCTGCGCTACTTTCCGTGACTGTGTTGCAAAACTAGATCTCCCGTGACTGCTGATTTAATTTTTCCAAAACCTAGTCCAAAAAAACAGGTATGTAAACATTTTCTGAGTAGATAAAGCAAATATGGACATAGACATATTTTATGTTCTATTGTCTCATTATACTAACCACAACCTCTACAACACTTGCAGTTCCTGTTCGTTATTATTCTTTGGCCATACTTCAATGATGTGAATGGGACTGGGACCTCAGTGGTGGTGCACGGTCTGTGTGCGAGAACTCGTGGCCACATTGGGGTGTTTTTTTGCATCAAAATCACATGAAGGATGTTTCATCATTTATTTTTTATTCTTTTTTTTCTTGTATCCAAGTTTAGTTTGGAACTTGAGTATAAACAACTCTTCACAGATATGAATAAATATAATTTGTTTATTTACACACCTTGAATGCATTAAGTAAACTGCACTTCTAAAAACACAAAGCAGGGAACACTATTTTGAACATTCATGAAACAAAATATAAACTGTAGCATTTTCTTAAGATGCGTGTTTTTTTGACAAATTAAAAAACAAACACACTTGGAAGCTTGTTTTTTTCAAAATCACTTCGAGGCGTTGAATTTCAGAAACAAAGGAACAAAGGGTTTGCGAACTTGCACGTTCATTTAAATATGTGGTTTACATTGTAGTATACTGGCTTCAAGGGTTGCGGGCTTCATCATCTTTTTTAATGAACGTCAAAAGCAAACAAAGCTTTGGCACTACCAATAGGTCTGAATTTCATTCAGAGTCCGCACAAATATATATATTTAAAAAAGCATGCTGTAGCAACACCAAAAAAACGGTATACAATACAGATACATAATTTTAATGAGTAACGATTAGATGCACCTTTGAGATGGATAATAGTCCCTGAAGAATTGCATCGCAAACACGCCATTGAAAGCAAGTAGAACAGCCAAAGCCCCACTATACATATCTTTTAAACAATTGGTAACAATAGGTCTTCAAGCAGCTGCACTGTCGAGAAAGATCTAAAAAAAATATACGGCTTCTGAATTCAACAGCTTAGATCAGCAGTGTGAATGCACTGGTGACAAAGGACAGAATAAAAGCCCTCATGATGCTGCAAGGACCCATCACATTCTCTTATCAGAGGATCGCTTAAAATAAAATCAGACTTTGTTATCATGCAAAATGCTTACTGCTTGTTCATTAAATACATACAATGAAACAATCTGAATGTTCACTAAGCCAGTGGAACAAAATGACAGTCTCAAAACTTCAGACTATCACAGTAGGAATAAGAACAAGGATTTGCAATGCAATAGGTCTCGCTTTTACGCGAGTTTAAGCTATTGGCATTGTAATGACAAGTCATTTTATTGATGTTTTAAAAACGAAAGCAAAAATTAAAGGCATTGTTATTTGCAAGGTCAATAGCTGAAACTCGCGTAAATGCAAGAATTCAATAAACAAGCACGGCCGATGAAGTGGACCGTGCTGCAAATTAAAAAAAATAGTGCTTACCGATTTATGAAGGAGACCGTGTAACGCTCCCAAGTAAAAGATCCAGTTCTCATTGGAGGTAACAAGTGGCGAGGGCGGTAAGAAGTAGGGACTAACAAGCCTCATTATCAATTGGAAACTAGCATTTACGAAGGACAATGACACCAGCCATTCAAAAATATGGGCGAAGAGAAGGCAAGGCTTCCACAGTATAATTGACTACTGCATGCCTCGCAGAGCAAGTAGTACATGTGCGCTGCCACTAGGCTCGACCTAAAAAGCCCCCTAATGCGCGATACTCTCCCCTCAAAGAGATCTAAAAATAGTTTTCCTCCAAACCATGCCAGTAACAATAAAGCTGCCAACGTCAGTAGCATTAATTTACCTTATTGTGATACTAGTATGCAAGTTATTTACATTTTTAATTGCATAACCGTGCAACATTAGAGGTGGACCCAAGTACATCATAGGCTAACATTCATTCAACTAGAACCAATCTCCACTGTAAAACCTCTATTTTTTGAGCAGTTCTACCCTATTTAAGTTTGGCAACCTATTATCTCGCTATATCTGAATCAAAGATTAGAGGTTTGCAGGAACATAGCATTAAAGCAGTTTGGAGTGCAGTACAAGCAGTAAATTATATATGTCTATCCATCTGTATCGCTCAAGCTGAATGGGTGGGGGTATTGCTTGTATTCACTGGAACAATCTCTTGATAAAACAATCTCACGCTTGAGCTCTGCCCTCATGTGAATATTTAGGGATCATTATCGTAACTAATGTCAACATTTTGTGTACGCTGTATATGATCTACCACCCTACCCTCCTGGTTATAATCACACATTCTTAGAACAAATTATGGAGATCATCTCTAATTGGTAATCCAACCCCATCTCCTCTGAGATCTGAATTCTGCCCAGCAGCAAGGTTTTGCCTCCTTCAATGAGAAAACGAAGCGAATTGACAATGAACTCCAAACCGCTTTAGAGCTCCTACCCATCACCGCCCCTCCATATCACCCCCATCTCTCAAGAAGTCAAGTCAACCCCGTTAGCCACTCTCCCAAAGCCAAAAAACAATGCTTTTTAGTCCAGCTTTAAGACTTTCAATGAACTTCACATCTTAAATTTACTATCCTCTCTGAAATATTCCAACCACTACAACGACCCGTATCTTCAAAACTTCTCAATGAGATCCAACACTCCCTGCATCCTTTATGGACCAGGATTATTAACGCTTCTCTAACACAAGGCTCGATCCCAGACTGTCCAAAATGTGGTCAGGTTACCCACATACTAAAAAAAATCCAACACTGACCAGTTAGAGCACAACAACCACCACCCTATTACCAATATCCCGACCCTGGTCAAGCTCTTGAAAAAAGGTGCACACCAACAGTTATGTAATCCCATAGAACCATTCTAGCTTCTCGACCAAAACTAATCTGGATTCAGGCCGGGTTATAGTACCAAAACTGCCCTGGTCCATAAAGAGCTCAAAGAGTTTAGTTCAAATACGCTCTATCCATCCAGACTCCATTCACAACTGGCATCCTCCATGGCTCCTCACCCTCATAGACTTACTCATAGAACCCAGGAGTGAAATCCTCCAACATCCTCATACCATATGTATGCTGATGATATGCAACTCTACCTAAAAATTGCTGCTCCTAAAGACATCAGCATTCTCAACAACGCACTCACAAAACTAAATACTGGCTGACACATAACCACCTCAAACTAACACCCTCAAAACCGAATTCCTCCTAATCTCTCCTCTCAACCACACTCCAAACATCAAAGGATGGCTTGTTGATCTAACAGCCTTGAAATGTACCCCACACATCATAACCTCAGCCAAATCGCAAGGACTAATCATGGACTACACCTTTCCATGCAGGATGACATCAGCACTGCCACTAGAGGTGCCAACTACCAATTGGGGCTTCTAAGGAAATTAATTAATTCTGACTGCTGATCTCGAGACAGCAGTTTAAGCTTAGTGATCCCCAAACTAGATTATGGTAGTTTGACCCTTGTGGGTCTTTCTAAAGCAAAATTGGCTCCTCTGAAGGCAACTTTTAACGCAGCAGCCTGACTCATCACATGCTCAAAAAAATTGATCACATCTCCCCAGATCTCAAAACTCTAAACTGACTACCCTACCAGAAAAGTGCCTGCTTAACTCATAAAGCTCTTCATCACAACGCTCCAACTTACCTCGCCAAGAAACTCGTTCTATTAGGTGAAAATAGCTCCTTAAGAAGCACAGGCTCCCTTCTACTGAAACCCTTCAAATAAAAAAAAAAATTTACAAGAGCTCCTTCTCTGAAATTGCCCCCAATTTTTTTTAACTCACTACCTCCCGAGACCAGATCCGACCCTTCAACTGCCCTATTCAAATGAAGTGTTAAACATCTACGAATGACCAGATTCCTTCCCCATTGAAGATGCAACTTTCTACAGACTTTTTCCCTCCTGCCCATCTACAAGCTATTGGAGACACATTATAAACCCTTGGTTACTCTCTATGATGACTTTAAACAAAACTCTACGTATGGCAACCTACGTTCATCATAATACTCACTTTTACTGTTCTCTCACAATTGCATACTCCTATGCATTTACTTTTTCCTGATGTATAGCTAGCTCCTTCATGCCCGAAAGGGCCACTTGCATACGCTTATCTGTTCTCCTCCATGATGTTCAGTACTTTGATACCCATAAGGGTCATGTTTGCGCTATATAACACTCAATAAATAAATAAGAATAAAGCAGAACTGCACAATTATTATTCCATTGTGCCATATAGTTCTATTGGGGTGAGACAAGCAGATTAGAGAGTGTAGTACCATATTTCAGAACTCTTTTCTAAAATACCATAAAAGGATTGCTGCACTTGATTTAACTGATGGGTGTCAGATCCAGGGTGTACTTCTAGATCATGCACAATGGCAATTTACTTTTCCTAGGTCTTCATCAGCTAGACTCATATCTCAAGCAGAGAGGATGATGGTGTTTACATGTGTTAAGACAGAAATCAGATATTTCTACGTTGAACATATGCCACATATGTCCACACACTGAGCAGGTAATGGAAAAGATTCCATATATAAATCACATGGTCCCACCCTATTCATTGTTTTTATGATAGTGCTACTGCATGCAGCATTAGGAGTGGGCAGAGATGGGAGATGCATATTCCAGATCTTTCTCTCTCCTGTGTGGGGTGCTTCAGGGATCTGCTCTTAGCCCTACCTTATTCATTGTGTATATCACCGCTCTGGTCAATCTCATTTGTAGTTTTGGCCTGGCAGTTTTTCCTTATGCTGATGATATCCAGATTGCGGTATCAATCTCATCTGAGTTGAAAAAGGAGGCAGATAACTTTTGCAGATGCATGGCCAAGGTTGCAGATTGGAATGCACAAGAACGGTCTTGGGCTGAACTCGTGTAAAACAGAGGTTCTGCTCTTTGCGAAGTACTCCTCCTCCGGGGATGCATCCTGGTGGCACTTGGAGTTGGGCGCTCTACGAAGACCAATGCCGAAGGCAAGAAACCTGGGCGTCATCTTTGATACTAAATTATGTGTTTCAAAACAAATCAATGCTGTGACGTCAGCAGGATTTTTTATGCTAAGAATGCTAAAGAAAATGTTCCTGTTCATTCCTTTTGATCTACAATAGATGGTGATGATGGCACTCATTAGCTAGAAGATAGATTACTGCAATGCCCTATATTTGGAAACTTCCAAACACATGATAAAGAAGCTCCAATCTCTGCAAAATGCAGCCGCAAGAGCACTGCTGAAGGTCACCAAATTTGGACCAATCTCACACTTAATGCATGGCCTGCACTGGTTGTCAGTGAAAAGAGGATTTCATTGAAGGCCATCTGCATTATCTACAGGACCCTTGACAGAGCCGGGCCGAATATTTTCGAGGATCGGTTTTCCTGGTATACTGCCTGCAGGAACTTGAGGTCTAGATCGGTACACATGATCACTGTCCCAAGAGTAAGCAAAGCACAGTGGGGTCGAAGAATGCTCTTGTACCTTGGGGGGAAACTATGGAACTCCTTGTCCCTAACCTTACGCTCGCAACTTAGCCTGCAGCTGTTTAGGAAAGAGCTAAAGACCTGGCTGTTTTCCCAATAGGTTATCAGATATATTTTTGAGGTGGGCCTCCAGGCGGCCTCTATGCTGGGTTCTTTCTGATCCGTACAGCACTAAGACACCTTAGGGTATTGCGCGCTTTATAAAATTACCTCATTCATTCATTCATATTGTAGTATGCCTGGACAATCAAGGCTGGTCTCTCGTCTGGAAATTGAGAAGAATCCTTTTGGTAGACCTCTAGTATTCTAAGTGAATACCAGTTTTCTATGTGAACACATCACACTTAACTTAGGTATTTCAGTTCGAAAAGACACATTTCTAAATTATTCAGCAAAACTATGATGATGCCATATCTATCAATTTTTTAGGCCTCACTCCACTTTGCTGTGTTATTTTGAATCTTTTGAAAATACCCTTCATGAGGATTTGTGTGTTGCCTAAAGAGGTTTAAAATCTTTTTGGCCCAATTAAAAAGAATATGCTATGCTAAAACCTCTCTTGCGCTCTTGATTATTGAGGTTCAAATGTTTTAAAGGAGGTTTTCAGCAAAAACAATATATAAGGAATGAACTATAACTACTTTCTCATTCATTCCAAGTAGATCAATTCTTCATTAATCTAAACAGTAAGAAAACAAACATGAAGGACCGTCCATGTCATCCCTCTCGTTCCCCTCATTCAGTCGAAGGCCATCAGTGGGCTTAGGAATTACAGAGATTTTTTTCCTAGGGCCATATTTCATGTTGTATCTGCAACTTTTCATTGGATGGGGTTATATTACAATTCTTGGATGTGAAAGCCAATTAGAGTCAATAATGAAGTCAGTCTTTAAGGGTGCCACTAGAAACGTTATCAGAATACACTTGAGATTTGTACATTTGCTCACTAAACTTCACTGTTACAATCTTGCAATCTGCCATGCACTGTGAAGAGTTACATAATGAATCTAATTCTCCTTATTGCATCCTATTTAACACTCCACTTTTGCTAAGGCTATAGATGAAAGGGAACAGATCTGCTAAAAGAAAATAGAATAAATGTGGACCATTGTATACAGCCTTAAAAATTCTTGGTAGACAATGTTGGTCAATCCATCAACAGCATTCTTTTTTTTTATTGGCATTTAGAATCAACATAAACACAGTTAGCAAGTCACAGTTACACTTTCAGCACTTCCGAGCACCCCCCCCGCCCTCCCACCCACCGTCCACATCATCAGCATCTCAAACAGCAGTTCAGTAGTATCCATCTGCCACCCACCAAACATAATATTACCACACGCCATCATCCTTCAAGGGGACTTCATAGGTCCCAGGCTCTTGGCCCGCCAGCCAGCAATAGGAGGGTTCTTAGCGTGTCAGTCCGACCCCAGGCCCCCATCAAAACCATGATACTTCCTCCATTTCCCCCACACCCTGCAGAACTTTCACGGACAAACCCTCTCAGCCTCCATGTACAAATCCATCCCCCACCTCCAGACTCCCCCTGGGGGGGGAGGGGGGGGGGACGGGGGGACGGGGGGGGGGGGAGTTGATGGTGCGTCCCACTCTCGTGCCAGATCCCTCTTCGCCACCACTAAGGCCAGTAACGCAATGATCAAGTGTGGGCGGCTCAGATCCATGTCAGTAGTTATTCTCAGTAGTACAAATTTGGGGTCCAGTGCAAGCATCACCTCCAGTACTTTACTCAGCTCTCCCAATATGTGCGTCCAGTAAGTGTTAATGATGGTGCAATCCCATAGGGTGTGAAAGAAGGTTCCTTGCAGGTGCCCGCATCTCAAACAACAGGGATCACTAGCTCTACCCATGCGAAGCATCCTGTCTCTGTCAGAATAGACCCTGTGCAATATTTTATACTGGATGAGACGTCCATCAACAGCATTCTTGATGTCTAGCAACTGGATTAAAGTTGTGCCTTTATACAAACAAGCGTCTTCCCACATGAAATGCACTGGATTAGAGTGGATTTTTTAATCAGGAGTTTGTCCAGATGGTTAACCAGAACCTTAGTAAACAACTTGGTGTCAACATTAATCAGGTCAATAAGCCTTACACTATTTTGGCTCTTCCCTGTGTTTGGGGACCAGACTCATCTTAAATTCTTTGACAGTCTGCAACATAGACATTTGAAAAAAGTCACACAAATACATGAGATGTATCGTAGTGCTTAGAAGAACTGAAAGGAATAGCCTACCATAGGAGGCAGTCTGAATTTCAGATTGATGGAGTACATTGTTCCATAACAAAACACATTGAATTTTGTACTTCCATTGGATATTGATTAATATTTTCTCCAACGTGCAATTGTGGTTTTAAGTAAAGCACCAAAGTTTAAATAGTTTGCCAGCATTGGTGGGTCAGATTTAGCTGCTGAATAGAGATACTGATAGAAGGTCCAGCTCTGAAACCCTCAATACGCCTGGAGCCTCTCACTTTCTGTTCTGCCTCAATCTTATGCTGATCTCTTGTTTCTCCATGTGGCGGGAGCTCTTGGTTCTCACTGCTGCGGTTTAAGTCAGCTGTCCACTGACCTCTGTTGTTTGGCTGAGAAACATTACTTATAGTAACTTATAGAAAGTAATAGTGTATAGTTTAGACGTTTTCTATAGTGCCATAAACATTCTTTTGTTTTATATTACTTCAGAGCACATTATTATAATTAATATGTGCATGGGGAAGTCTGAAGTTCACTGTAATAAGAAATAATTCTGCAGCAATAAGCACTACATACAAAGAAAAAATATTAAGAAGGATGTGGGAATCACAAGGAGAAAAAAAGAGGATACAGAGAAGTAACGAAGAGCAAGATGAGGTGACTTTGAAGCGAAGAAGTGCAAGAACGAGAGAGGATAGGTTGCTTAGAACAATGGAAAAAAGGAGGGCGATGAGAAAGGCGAGGACACTTAGAGGAGACAAGTGAGCAGTGCTGGCAGTGGGGTGTAGAAAGAAGGTAGTGATGAGGGTAGAGAAATAGAGGATGACAGGAGAAACTCATTGGGGGAAGGTAAAAGAACAATTGTGAAGAGATGTTATTTCATGTTTCATACAATCTCTCTTCTAAAAATATTTTTAACATTGTATAATATGTAACCATCAGAATGAGCTAACTGGAGGACAGCATTTGAATGACTAGCTGAATGTGACATTCTTCAAGTTTGGGAGTCAAGAACTGGGAAGATGAGTGTCACAGTACCCTCTCTCTATTCATGTCGCTCTATCAGTAGTTGTCAAGATCAGAATCCCTGTCACAGCCTCAATCGCCTTCACATTCCTGCAATAGTCCCAGCTCCTATCTTGATTCCAATCTCTGTCACATACTTAAACCCTGTGACCATCCAAGACAGACAAGAGAGGCAGACACCGGGGAACGGTAGGGCCCTACGATACATAATGCATCAATGCAGAATACATTAGTTACAATGATTTTTTCTTGAGCAGTATTTTCATCTTCCTAGTGTTTGTATTATGTTAATGGTCCTTTCCGTATACATTTTTTTCTCAATCTCCAACTTATTTGGTGGTAAAGGCAGCAATGCAACACGTGTCAAAATAAAAATGTTACTAATTATGAAACCAAATTTGCACAAATCAAGTTTTAAATTAAATTTGGCTCGGAGAGTTTGCACTTGATATAGGTTTAGTCTGCTAAATGCTGCTTGCTACTTTTGGGAACACAATATGATGGCATTTGTGTGTACTATATAGGACTGCAGGCTTTGCAACACTCTTATCAAAAGAGGTATGCAAGTGTCATGCTTCAGCAGTTGAGTTGAGCTTTAGCATTTTGCAAATGTAAAATATTTTCTTTCACTTAGTGGCGCTGTTAATAATGAAGTCCATGTGCCATACTGTGTGTTCACCTATCTAACTGTACAGACTAATTGCATCAATCACCAACTTCAAAATGGATCAGAGTATGCCCCCCCTACGATTTAATGAAAATAATATTTTGCATTGGAACGGTGGCAAGGGAATGTAAATACAGGGTAACCAAAGAAGTTGACAGATGAGCAGGTTAAAAGAATTCCAAAGATGTTTGTCGCAAGTTGTTTTTAGTTTATCTACTTTGTTGCAAATTGCATGTAATTCACTTGAGCAGGCAACCCCTTAGGCGGAATAGTCAGTGAAAACACCAAACACATACTTTGTAAAAAAAAAAAAAAACACCCAATAAACCTCATATAGGCAAAATGCAGTACAATGTTGGTTGTCAGACTGCTACATGTAGACGAGTATATATTTGGTCTAGGCTATTCAGTAAAAAACAGTATTTCTCTGGGAGTTGCAGGCTCTCTTTGCATGAAACAAACCAACTCCACCAGATAAGATTTTTTGAAAGGAAAGACTCCCTGGACAGACAAACTTACTGAACTGCAGTGCTGCGTAGGTATGATTATACTAAACAGGCCAAAATGTATCGGTCATGCAGACAGAATATCCGGTTACCTACATATGATCTATCCAGAAGGGGCAAGAATTGGATGACTAGGGGCAATGTAGAACCCATCACACCATAGAAGTGAATTCCCCAATGAGATGCTAAAGATCTAGTGGCTGTTAACGCTCACTCCTTTCTCCACCTCGAATTGTATTTCCTCAGCAGAGCTACACAGGATTAAGTGGACATGAAGTGTTTGTCCCTCTAACTGGCCACCCATCTCTGCTTGCATGCCTGTGTGGTATCTAACTTCTCTGTCGAGTGGTTGTCCATGTGTTGATTTGTGTGCCTCGGTACCTCGATGTCTGGTTTTCTGTGGGTGTGTGTGCTTGTAGGTCTCAGAGTTTTTTTTATGTCTGCTGGATTGATGGTGTGTGTCAGTGGGTTTGTTGGCGGGTGGGCACATAATTGGCCCTAGGTAAGTTGCTCTGTTTGCATATGTGCATATAAGTGGGATATCTTGGCAAATGTAGACGTACTTTATGTGCCTCTATACACATGCACTGTACATAACCGAAATATGCTGGCTTTGTTAACACTCGGTTTAAGCGGTGAAGTTTCTCAATAGAATCCCAGGTTTCAATAGAGGAATGGCAGCCCTTTCCGAGAGTGATTGCTAATGCGAGTTCGAGCCGAGCGCTCCCATATTTCTCATTGTCAAACACTGTAAACAAAACCAGCCCTGTTTAGGTCATGTGTATGTAAACAATTGTTGCTGATATGCTTTTAATCAGGATTTAAAAAATGTTTAATACAATACCTTTGATATCGTGGTGCATCCGCATCACATTTATTGCACTATGCACTTTTAAAACATTTGTTGTCACACCACAATGAAATCGGACAATTGTACATTTAAAGATTTTTTTTTAAAAAAGCATGAAAGCGCTTGAAAAGTTACGTGTTTTAGACTGAGCTCAACACATTGCGATGGTCATTACATTCTAACAATGTTCTTATTATCGGAACCCCCTGGCCTGAAACGGAGCACCAGACCGGGTAGCTTTAAGCAGAAAACACAGGCTGAGAGTTGTAATAAAAAAAAGAAAAACTTTAAAGCGGTCCACAAAACAGTAGTGAACAGCTGGATTTCATTTGCCGACGCGGTCCTCCTAAACATATCACAACCAGAGAACCCAGTTCCAAAAGACCCTAATGCTCTTGGGAAACACAGTGAGATATTATGCCAAAGCAAACATAGACGAGATGGAAATCAAGAACCTACCAGGGGCAGAAATGGCCTCCCTCCACTGGAGACCAGATGCCGGTTTTGAAAAACTACCTACACTGCCCTACAGGAACCTCTTAAACATCTGGGAATACACATTACCAATGATCCTCGCTTTGCTTAAGACAAATTACAACCTGCTTCTTAATTCTTTCATAGAATATTTGCAGGGACTATTTTATGATATAATTTGTTGAGGAATATTAGCAACAGGATTAAAACTGGATGACAACTGCCTTTCAACCTTTTCTATATAGAAGATGAGGAGAAAGAGATGCAGGGCGGTACCGGGCATTTATAAGGGGAATACACTTCGTTTTAGAATCCCCAAATACATCTCATGTTGACAACTTCAAACATAAATTGAAGACCTATCTAACTTTAGCAGGTTTCCTTCAATTCATAGCATTTCTGCTCCTACAGACAACCTAGTCTGCGTTGTGTAGGAAGAATTATACCCATAACTATCTCTACCTATCCTGCGAATAGTACGGCAGCTCTATGCCATCTGCAACTTGGGGAAAAAGAATGCTCCAAAATCTCCATCAGTGCTCTGAAGTGGCTGGAAGGTGAAACGTAGTCTTAAGACATAGAAGCCACAATCCTGAGTGCACAGACGGCAGCGCCCAAAAATGAGACGAGGACCAGTTGCTGGAGGATAGATGGTACTTGTTTAAGATGAAGGAGGTAACTCTACTGGATTTTAACTTGCATAATGGTGCACAAGAGAAAATCGCTGGCAAAGCCAATAGGTCATGCCTTTTTAGTTTTTACCCATGCCACAGAGCATCCCTGATGCTATGCAGCATGTTTAAAAAAAAAAAAAAAATAACAAAAAAAAAGAGGCAGCACCACACATGTGCAGGCCTACAAAATTATGAGGGTCCTATTTTTTGTGTTTAATTACTGACCTGATTTAGATCGATAAGTAAAAAAAAACAGGTAAAGAAGTTTTTTTTGTGGATGGGGAACAAACATGGGTGCAGAAGCAGCATTGATGCAACAGAATCAAAGAGGGGATAGGGACGAGAATAAGAAGCAAAGGGTGAGAAGGAGAAGCTACGGGGCAGAAGCGGGAAAGAGAAGAACTGGGCAAGAGAGCAACGCTGAGTGGGCTGGGGATTAGTACATGGGTGCGAAGGTAACAGGTGATTAACACAAGAGGGAGTGCAAAATGGAGGGGAGAGGGGCAAGGCAGCTGGACAACAGATTACACAGAGTGCAGTGAGAGAGAACTACATGAGAAAGACATCTTGAAAAACTCTGCACTCTCATGGAGTGCCTAACGAAAAAGGAAAAAAAAGTAGTGAGGGAAAAGCAAGCAGTGGATGCAAAGAAGTCAGCAAATCGAAAGTGATGGTAAAAAGGCCGTGCTCCATTGGACGGACAAACACTAGACAGACAAGCTGAGACACAAATAAGCAGGAAAATGAGTGACAGGAAAGCAAACAAATGGTAACCAATGAGCTCCAAGTCCTATTATGATCTTGGTGCGCTCACAATATGTCTTGCAGCAGACAGCACATGTTCTGTCTAGTGGGCGAGACCCAAAAAGTCATTTAAGTCAATCAACATCTAATGCCCAAAGAATAGTTATGCATGAAAATTGTACTGAAAACAGAAGTTTTGCCAGCTACAGCACTGTCTAGCAGGTTGGAGAGTTTGATATTTCACAAGGCTCTGCTACGATCTATTAAAATAAAGTGAATGAAACTCAGACCAGCGTAATGAAGCATTTTACAAAGCAGAAACAAAAGTAATATTACAGGACGGCATAATTCCGGGGAGGAAAAGTCTGGACATGACAAGAACAGAACAGCTACTAATATGTGCTTAGGAGAAATAATGACAAACACTTAGACCCTCACTGTGTTCCTTTCTGAGTACTTTATGTTGGTTGTCTAGGACAGAACAGATTACAGACTATTCATGCCTGCAACCCCAGATGGTTTCGCCCTCAACATGGGGGAACCTCTGATATCAAAGGGATTCAAGTGGGTGGGACTAGTCCAACTTAGACTCTGCGCCTCAAGAAGAGGTCAGTGGTGTGTCAGCCATGCAGCAGAGGTACTAAATTAGGCCTCTTCACAATGTAAGAGGGAAGCCCCAAAACTCCAAAGAAGATAAAGAAAGCTACAAGAAGCAGTACCCAAAGACGGAGGGCAGACTGAGAAAGCTGGAACTGTGTTGGTGTATTGCAAGCTTAACAAACGCAACCACTTTGTCTCAATAAGAAATGCTTGCAGCACACAAAAAAAGCCAACATTGTTCGTTCAATCAGAAAACAAGTTAAACAGGATTCTTCCCTTGTTAAACCATGTGACATTTCGATCATCACAATGCAGCTGCAAACAATTTTTGTATTCTCCATTATTAATCAAGAACATGATAACCGGTAGTTAAGGCATCGCCTGCTATATATGATAGTACAATAAGTCATCAGTGCAACAATTTTACATGCTTTAATACTTTCACATGATCATTGCATCAGACATGAAGTACATTATTAGTATTATTGTTTCATTATTCTTAAATGGACAACTAACATTTCCAGCTTCCAAGAACAAGCAGCAATGTAAATAATTTTTTTTTTAAAAAGGGTCACAGTGTCTTTGGGTACTTTTCTTTAACTGGTAATCCATGTTTCCTATTTTTTGCAGTTTCAGCCTACTTACAATTAGTGTTAGAAACTGGCATGAAACCCATGGGTGAACCCGAAAAGCTATACGTGTCTGAAATCTAGGTAAACTTCCAAATTCAGCAAGGGTCATCTGTGTACTGAACTCATGGTTTTCCCAAAGAAATATATAATTGAAATAAAAAAATACACAGGAAAATAAATAGGAATTGGTGACGTTTTCATCTGTAACTTTCTGCCCCGCTGGCCGATTTACAAAAGTAGCATACCGTTACATCCTTCAGGTCTCTCAGGTTGCAAGGATATATAGTTTTTGTTGGTTGTAGGAAAAAATACATAATACCTAGAACCAAAAACTGAGCTTCACCCTGTAATGATTTTTCATTGTGTAAATACCACACAGTAATTCAAATCGTAAAATCTAATGAATGAAAAAGGGTTATTATAGAAACCTATGTTTTTTTTAGATGTACACCAGATACTGAACTTAGCAGTAATGGGCATTTGTACACTTCTGAACTTGTGCTTACCCATACAATAATGTGATCCAGAGAGCACTTTTCAAAATGTTACCCTTCTTGCACACAGCCACACATTTCGATGACAGTAATGAAGAGACATTCAATATTCATTTCATATATCAAACTCTACATCCAACGCTTTTCCCGATAAAAATACTAACCCACTTTGTGGCTCAGCCTAGCCCCAACAACACTGTAGGCCCTAAAAGGCAACATGGAGACATCAGCATTTTTAATTTTGAAAAAATTACCTGTTTTGGTGATGTGGTAGTTGTGATATGTGGGCGGGGCTCAGCCGAGACTCACTCCTAACAAACTCAAACAATTTTTTTAACTTAACACCCACGGGAGTTAAGGGTGGTGCACCTTGCATGGATCCCACAAAATCTTCATATCCATAATGCCCCGCCAACCAAAAACTTTGCCTAAAAATCCACCATTTTCTTCACATTTCAGTGCTGATAGCTTCACATTTCTCCCAATAAAAATGCTACTCCACTTGTGTGGCAGAGCGTAGCACACGGAACAGGAGCCGATGAAACCAGGTACCATGCGAGTCTTGCATGACGAAAAATAAAATTATAGTAACTATATAATTTTATCTTTCCTTCTTCCACTGCTCTCAGAGCAGTGAAGTGATGCTCCTCCACCTTAGTGAAAGAGTCGCCCCAAGGCAGCAGGGGATTTATTTTCAGCCAACGTATGGATGTTTCGACTAATGGAGGCTAGCAATAACCCAGAAGAGGGTGAAATCACACAGGAAGATTTTTTTTAGGTCCTAACTGGTTGACCAAATAGTAATTCATTAGGAAAGGATTGCCTCCTGGGTGAATGTTATCGCATTAACTAGGCTCAACGTGTTAAACTGCTCAAGAGGGATTTTAAAGAGATGAAAATTCAGGATCACTTTGCCCTGAAATCAACAGAGCTTTGATTAGGCTTAGCCACCAAAAGCAACAAAGATCTTACGAAATGTGAAAACAAATGCCAGATTTCTTTTCTTAAAATCAAAATGAAAACTATTAGTTAAAATTCAGGCAAATAGCACGAGAAAGTCCATCCCCAATCTCATCCATGAACCCCCAGTGGGATTTGCTCCAGGACACAGTTCCAGGAGCTATTTACGGACACGTTTCAATCTTCTTTGTATGCCAAATCAAACCACAATGAAAAGATGGCAATTTCCCTAGACACTAACAATAGTTAAGATTGGGTGGATGCAGAGGATGGCGGGCAGATTTCCTAAACAAGACTATGGCTAGACCAAACATTGAAAGCATTTTATACCCAAATTCCAATGGTTATACACAAAGCCCTGAGCACAAATCAATCAAAGAGGCTTCGTTGTAGCATAATTAGATGTCAATAGGTGCACCCGTCATGGAAGTCTACTCTCCCTACTTTTTTTCTGCTGGGTCCTCATGCTGAATCTGCCTTCTTAAGAAATGCCTATATCCTAATCTAAATTCACTGGACAAGATGCATTTTTCACTCTAGACCCTGTTGCTTCAGAACCAACTCATCTCATCAGAAGATGCCCAGCTATCATTTTTTCATAAATGTCATAATAACTTTCCTCCTCTCCACACTTTATATAAATAGCTCTTTCAGGTGCTGGAGGTGAATCACTAGAGGCAGGTAAGCTTCCGCTTCCAAAACTCGCCACTTTTTGGCAAACAATCATTCCACTGCAAATAGATTGATCCCAAATGTAAATCACAGCAAAACACAAATAAGCAAAACACACAAAGGTGCTCTGGCATAAGACGGCACTTGAGGTATAAAGGCAAGGGAAATAAATCCTCCCAGTATATTTCTCTTATCTCCGCAGTATGTACTTTATTGTGCACAATCACTCAAAATGGAAGTTCCCCTAATCCGCAACTTTTACCCCAGTCTGTAACCATAAAAAACAGGTTCCTGATCAGATTTTTAATCGAGTGTTTAAATTCCCAGTGAACAGACAACAGCACGTGTTTTTTTTTTTAAACAGAGGTCGTTTGGGACTTTAAAAAATTGAGTATACTGCCCACGCCCAGAACAGCCTTTTTATGAAATGAGAGATCATAGGCCTCTCACTGAGCCCATTTCGACACCTGTAACTCTCCACTGGGGCTCTTTCTCAACCTCGGGTGCTTTATTCGCTTAAGGGCTGTGGCTCTCCCATCTACTTGATCTTTATGTTCCAGTCACAATCGCTGTGCTGAGGCGCTGATGCGCCCATCACGCCACGCACCTTGCGGTCAGACTAAAGCTACCCACTGTGTTAATCTTTTTTAAAGCCTTTGCTGGGACACACAGATTGCTTTTCAACACCTCTATTCTGATACAGCCATCACTGGGCCCCAGCTCTTCCCCAGCCACCACAAACATGCTTCAGTCTCATGCATCCGTGCAGAACTGGCCTGTGCTCTAAATCCCCTTATTCTGTATGACAACTTCCACCCTCCAAAATCTTACATGCAACTCCCACACCGCGACATGCCTCCTTCCTTCTGCACCTCTTACATCGGCCCTCCAACTGCCTAAGGCTACCAGATGACTATTTGACACCAGGGACTAAACATTCCAAACAGGTAATTTAGTCAGTTTAATGTGAACCAAGACTATACATCCCAAAACGAATTAGTCTGATAAATATACCCAAGCACACTGACTGCGGGTGGTGGCAGAAGACAGAATCGCCCTATATACGAATGATGTGCTTTTATTTCTCTCCTGACATTCCCTTAGGGGCTCTAGCCTGATACAAATGATGAACTTATTTGGCACAGAGTCGGGCATTCAGGCAAGTTGGTCGAAATCTATTTTAATGTCCTTAAAGGGGACTATGGGTGAAACAGAGTGGCGGTCACGTCTGGCGGCCCGAAGGCTCAGGTCTCAGAACTTGGGGATCTAGATCACCCTAGATCCAAATCTCACATGGAGTCTTAATCTTGGCTGGTTTACGCTCCACCTGAAGATTGATCTTCCAAGATAAGTCAAGCTGCCATCAAACATATTAGGCAGAGTCGCTCTGTTTAAGGTGATGGCCTGGCCATGCTTTCTTTATGCGCTTCAAAATTTGCCATTAGTCATCCCTCAGGCTTGGGTCTGTAACCTTTTTACCAATATTCGTTCCTTTCTGTGTGGCCGCACAGCTACCCTGGATTGCACTGGGTAAATGTATACAATCTATCTATAATGGTGAAATGGGTATAGTGGATAGTTGTTTATATTTATATCACTGGGCTTTCCAGATTTAGGTGGTGAATGATTGGTTGAGCGGGGGGAGTGTCAGATCTTGCCTTTCATCTGGAACTGGCCAAAATGGGCTATGGCACAATTATGGGTATCTATAGGTTTCCTTTGTCCCTTCCTGAGGCCACACAGGTGTTGTTAGCTTGGAGGTCCGCTGTCAGGTGAGACTGGAAACTCACACTGGGGACCCTGCTTTGCCAGGGCTGTTGGCTGGGATAAAGTAAATGTCTAGGGGGATGTGGCAAATTGGTATATCGAAGGTGGGGATCTCGGACGGTGGACCTAGATGAGTTCCTTTAAAGATCTCCAATCAGATTTGGCATTTTCTTAGTCAAAGTTCTACAGGTACTTACAACTACGGTACACACTTGCACAGCTTTTAGGACAACCTAGCCACGGCTACTGAATAAAGCACACTAGAAGCCAAAGTCCTTATGGGGCACTTTGGAAAGGTGGATTTCTACCACTGCTGATCTGAGAGGCTATGGCATGCCCAAAGGTATCGGAAACCGGAATGTTCTTATTGTTACCAGAAGATGGTGGATTTTTATCACATGATATGGGGCACTACGATCAACACTGAATATTGGTGGGAGATAGTCCATACTCTATTGAGAGTCCTCACCTGACCGATTTACCCATCCCTTGGGTGGCCATATGGGGGACCTAGGAAGACCATGAAGTGCTCAGAGGAAAACGTATTCTGATTGAAATGGGGACATTGCTCGCCAAAAGAGACATTACGAAACACTGAAAAGATACAGCACCTCAGACCCTAGTAGAGTGGCAGTCAGCAATGGGCTGGTGCGCAAATCAAGACTAAACTACTTATGTTGCGAGAGGCTGTCTCCAGAAACGTCAGAGGATTTGGGAGAAATCTATTATGGTCTGCTTGATAATTGTAATGTGTACATGAGAGAAATGTATAATCCTGTATGCTCTTATCAATCTGTGGGGTTGGGAAAAATCAATAAAATGTTACTTATTCCCAAACAAATATATATACATATCCCAGGACAGAAGCATAGCTTGGTCTGGTGACAAATTCATCTGCTAACCTTACACTGGTACATTGCCCCAATGATCAGTGGCTTCCGACCTACTGCCTCTCCCACCCCTTCCTTCGCTCTCAGTGCACCTCACTATAATTATACATTTTATTCACGATCTTTAGATAACAGATAATGGACATAATTGTTTACAGCATAGGATAAATATACTAATGGCCTCCCCACTGCAAGTACAACTTGCGAAGTAGCAGAAAAAAATAACACCTGCGTTCCTTTCAACTCCCAGACTGTCCTAAAACACAACATTTAGCATTAAGGCGAGCTTTCGTGGGTTGGAATGCAATTGGGCCAACAACTAACCAAGACAACTTCTATCAAAACAAATACAATTATGCCCACCATGAGATTCGAAACAGCAGGATGAATAGATGGGAAAATGCACAGAAGGTCCATGGATTTAAAACCAGAAGGTTCATGGATTTAAAACCAGAAGGTCCATGGATTTAAAACCAGAAGGTCCATGGATTTAAAACCAGAAGGTCCATGGATTTAAAACCAGAAGGTTCATGGATTTAAAACCAGAAGGTTCATGGATTTAAAACCAGAAGGTTCATGGATTTAAAACCAGAAGGTCCATGGATTTAAAACCAGTGCCAACAGTGGTTAAACCTTATTCAAAGAAGGGTTGTGAGTTAGCTCTTGAAACATATATGCCCTCTATGACCCTTCTCCCACTCATAAGAAAAATGCTATCCTTGCAAATTAATTCATGTATAAAACTATGGAGCTTTTTGCTGCAGTCCTGGTTCCCCAGAAGCTCCTTTTGGGAGCAATACAAAAAATATAATACATAAGAATAAGCTCTTAAAAAGCGGACTGGTGACATGCAATTTGACAGAAAAATGGGTATGCAACAGCTTAAAAAACCGAAGAACAGAAAGAGGTGATAGCATGTTGTGAAATTAACCTGCACCATAAAAGCGGCTCATGATGTACAGTAACACATTTTTTACCCAGCACAATATGACTGAAAGATATAAATACTTAAAACGGGTAAGAAAAGCATATGTAAAAAATAATTAACATTGAATGATACAAAGACAACCCCCACCCACCATGGTCTACAACACATAGCGAAATACCTGCAACGCCCCTGGCGTGCTTGCAGACATTCCAGGTCACTCATTCAGTGCTTAATTTTAGCCCGTGGTTGCAGGCGGGGCCCTCTGGCACTCATTTTTTGGGACCAACACTTATTTTTCCTCATTAGACTTTGATCCAGAGCAACAGAGAGAAAAATACAAAAGGGTAAGAGTAAGAGAAAGATGGAAAAACAATGAAAAAGGGAGTAGGCAGGTATGAAAAAGAACTTGCAAGAGTGAGATAAAGGGGCAAGAAGTGTCTGGTGGCGGATTAACAAGGTATGAGGTAGAATCAATACGACGCAGCCTTGGCACTCGCCACCCGAACTTCCGCTGATCCAGTCGCGGGCTTCAGAACAAAACGTTGGGACCGGGTAATTATTCTTTTACAAATGAAGCACTGCACTCATTCCTTGTTGGTCTTTCAGACAAAACATGAAGCAATACGGCTATCTTGCCAAGATTATCAGGCGGAAAATAACAGCAATTTAGTATGGTTGGGAATCCTTTTTTCTAAGCTAGACACTGCTGTGCGGAAGTCAATGCCTGCCAAAAGTTAGAGGTGTGGGGCTGTTTTAGTCACAGCTAATCCAAATGTGATTCAATGAAAATATGACTCTTTCTGGTTCCAGGAATCAACCCTTTAAATACTTTTCTTAATTTGTCTTACAGACACTGAAATAGCATGCCAACCCTACCCCGATAGTGATCTGAACCTCTAACCTGGCACAACTGCGAAACTTTGCCTGGCCCTAGGTTGAATGCCTCACCGACTGTGAATGTTTTTCTTGTCTCTTGTGCCCAAGTGTCGCTGTTAATTATGATGTCTCTTTCGCATCCATTATGCAAAACTCCAGGCACCTGCGGTGACCTACTTCCACTCATCGAAAATTAAAATAATGAAATGAGGGACAACGCAGGACCAGGTACACTGTGGATAGAGGCTGCGCATGTTTTGCTATTTTATTTGAATCGATGTAGATGCAGTATAGAAGATGTTGGGAAAGGTCATATCTCCGCAACAGGCTGGTAAAAAATTGCAGCTGCCATCTGTTCTAGAGAGAACGGATGATAACTCTCAAAAGTTCAGAGGAACTTCGACACTTTCTTTTTGGTTGGAGGGCAAACGTTATTTGTTTTACATGAAATGTGCAGAAAACTTTTCCCTCAACTGAAGGCATAATTCCAGTCGAGCAGTTCGAGCAGTGGTCAGGCCCTAATAAAGAAATAAGGGTTAGATGTATCAAGCATTTTTCTGGTCGCAAATGGCCCGATTCATAGAATCGGGCAGTTTGCAACCAGAAAAATGCATTTTGGTAAGTAGCAATCCCAAATTGCCATTCGGTAACATGTTACAGAATCGCAGTTTGGAATTGCAAATACATACTGATTTGGTATTAGGAAGGGGTGTGTTTAGTGCATTTCTTCCTAAAACGGAATCGGAGTGGTATGTAATAATGTTTAGAAACTGAAATGCGGTCTCAAAACATTTACATTTTACCACCTACATCAATAAGTTGGTAACCCATTCGCAAATGGGGAGGGGTGGGACCTCTTCCTCTTTGAGAATGTAAATAAAAATATTTTTTAAGAGCTGGCAGTGGTAGCACGGACCCCTGACTACCTTTAAAAAACAAAACTGGAAAGTTTCATTTTATCTTTTTTAATGCATCCTGTTTTCCTTTAAAGAAAAATGGCTACATTTAAACAAAAACAAAAAAGAAAAAGAAAAACATTTTTTTATTAAAAAGCAATCACAGACATGGTGGTGTGCTGACCTCAGCAGGCCACTATACCTGTGATGGCTGCGATACCTAATGGGTCACAAATTGCGACCTACCTCATTAATATTCATGAGGTAGGTCTATTTGTGACCCACTAGGAATCGCTAATGGAATGCAAAAAAGTTTCCTACATTAGGAGAAAATCGAAATTAGGAAATTGGTATTCCTAATGTTAGTACAACTAGCCCTTAGTCACTTTTCTTTTACAGTGTGTTTTCACGATTCGCTACCCTTTAACTCTAGCCCGTATGGCCATTACTCATTACAAAGTCATATGTTCTGCCTCAACATGTATCTCACCAAAGCATCAAGGAGAGCTTCACTGCCATGACACGGTTGCTGAGAATTTTAAGAAATAATCGTTATCAATAGGCCAACAAAAAAAACAAAAAATGTTTAAATGCTTCTCTAAAAAGAACGTGTATTTGCAAGTACAGTATTAGACATGTTCCTTCAAATGGTTACATTATCACAATAAAGCTTTCCATGCTGGAAAAAAACGTTCACCAAGGCCACCTATCCCCTGCCCAAATGTGGTAAAAACCATTGTGAGTAAAGTTAGATCATTTTGGGGAAGTGACGGAAAACATTGCAATAGGTCTTAGCAATGCCCATCCTATTGGCCTTGTCAACGTCAATATCTTTTAGCCATGTTGTCTAGAAGCACATCTGCTGTTCAGCACGGTTGAAAGCTACTGAAAGCCCTGATTCATAGGATGTTGTGCAGATGCAGAGTCTCTTTGCCCCCATGTTGAGTTTATTGTCCTGCCCCTCCTAACACAAGAAAAGCTATGAGTGGCCTGTGCTGTCCACATCATAGCTCTTTTTCCAGTGACTTTCAGCAATGCTGAATAGCAGATGTGCCGCTAGACAACATGGCTAAAAGACATTCAAACTGACAAGGCCAATAGCTTGGGCATTGCCGAGATCTATTGGCTTTGCCAATGCTTGTTCGGCGTGGACGGGGACTTGCTGAACAAGTGTGGAAATAATAGTGATAAACAGCTGAGGAGCTTTGAAGTGAAGCGAGGATGCGGTGTGAAGGCCAGGGCTGTGGACAAGGGAACGTTTGGAATCTCGTGGGAGGCTGAACAATCTGTGACTCTAGGAAAATCACTTACGCTTTCCCATGCCTATGACAATAAATGTGTCATTATGTAATGTAACTGGTGAGTACTGAAAGCGCTCCAATACCATTGGCTGGTGTTAGCACTATGGCAAGCTGGAGGACAGAACAAGCACTCCAATACCATTGGATTGAGCACAAAAGAAAAGCAGCAGAAACAAGGGCGAAGTAGGGGGAACGGGTCAACCAGGGTAGCAGGTGGAGATGGGCAAACAATGACGGGAAAAGAAAACCTTAATTGAAGCAGGATCAGCAACAAAAAGAAATGTGTCATTGTGTAATGTAACTGGCGGGCACTTATAGCGCTCCAATACAATCGGCTTATGTTTGCGCTATGGCAAGACGGATGACGGAGCGAGCTCTCCAATACCTTTGGATCGTGCAAAAAAATAAAAATAAACAAGTGCTGTCCGTGTTTTAACAACTTTTTAAGAAATGCATTTGTTTATGTGCATGTGCATGCATTTTAGTGGCCTGTGTATAGGTGTATAAGGGAAACGCCCTGAAAACACAAGTACTCCTATGGAGTGCTTGAAAAAAATTAATAGCTCTGCAAACTGGGAGCAGTGTAAGGAGACATATACTTGGACTATGGGACAGCCAAACACAATAAGAGGGCATGACGCCTGCATGCCATAATGAATGGCATCATAGAAAATGAAAGCGATGCTGAAGTTTACCAACGGTAGGAGATGGGCGGCCTGGCCTTTAAGCCCACAGATAGAACACAACTTTTCTCTTCGAGACTTGGCATGCACTGTCTAACCGAGACCTAAAAACTGGAAAAAGGAGACTAACACCACACCTCAGAGCTTGTTCAAATGCATAGTTATCACCGTTGCTAACCGGGATTGGTCTGTAGAGCTGAGATTTGCCATTTAATGGGGAAGGCCATGCACGGTCTACTGTGTGTTTTGTTTTTTCATCAGACCTCCCAAAAAAACTCAGAGGGGGAAGAAGGAAATCTTTAACACTGCAGTAAGAAACAGCGCAGTGCAAATAGATAAGAAACAGCGAGTGCAGAACCTGAAAGGCAACAGGGCTGGACTAACAGCCACATGCATCAAAGGAAATTGCATTCGCAAACGGTGCGAATCGCAAAATTCGTCCGCTTGCGAACGCAATTTCCATTTTTGGGATGTATGAACATTTTAGTAAGTTTCGCAATTTAAAAAAATCGCAAAAATTGCGATTTCTTAAATTGCGATTGCATTTAAGGAATCCCAAATTGAGATTAATTAAATGCAATGCATCAAACGTTAAAAATTTGCGAATTCGAAATATGGGGAGCAAATTACCATTTAGTTGGCCTTCATGGTAATTTGCGAAAACTTTGAAAAATGCACTAAAGTGCATTTTTCAAAGTTCCATTTTACACACACACATGCCCTCGGGGCATGTGAGTGTGCAAAATGTACTCCTAAGAAGATTTCAGGGGTGCAACAGGGTGTCCTTTGGACACCCCTGCACCCTTGAAATTGCATTCTTAATTTGCGAATTTTCAATGGTGAATTGCAAATTAAGAATGTCTTTCAATTCATTCCTATGGGCCTCTAGGCCCATAGGAATGGATGGTGAAGTATTCCTTAATTGCGATACTCAATTAGAGAATCGCAATTAAGGAATTTTAAGAAATCGCTATTTTTATAGCTATTTCTTGATGCATTGCATTTTGCAATTCCTTAATTGTGATTCCTTATTTTTCGCAATTAAGGAATCGCAAAATGCAATATTGATGCATGTGCCACTAAGAACCCAAACCAGCTGTGGCAAATGTCAGACCAACTCCCGTACGGTGCATAACGAGCAAGCCTGACCACTAAAAGTTGGATTGGGTGTGAGGAGGGGGGGTTTTTCAGACCCCCCCAAGAAAATGTGTTGGGGGGAGAGAATGGAACAAATAGTTCATTCTACAACACATCTTATTATATATTCACTTGTATTAGCTTTTAAAGCACAGTAAATGATGATCTGCCAATGCACCTGGATACCCAGCCACTTAAACAATTATAATTAGGCATGTTTTCAATTGCATGGGTTACAGGTCCGAATTGGGAAGTCGTCATATAAAACATCAAAGTGCAGTTAAGACTCCCTTTCAATGAGCCATGCTATCATTGTACATAAAAATACACTACATGTTGAAAAGCAATTTCTGTATTTATGTATTATCAAGGAAGACAAAGTTTGATAATCATGCCATCCTCTACTAACACTACAATTTGTATTACTGTGATTTACAATACATATACTCTTCAGTTACCAAATCGCTACGTGATCAGCACAGGAAAACCTGAAAAAGCAATTTAGTTCTTCTCGCTGGCCATTTACTACCCCCAGAGCCTCTGAGGTCTGATCTGGAAGACGAGATGTCCTTGTGACAATTGGTGGGCAGGGGGCTTCTCCCTGAGGAAAGGCCGGAGATGACTTAAGGACTGATGGCTTACAGTGCAATAATCTTGGTTGAGGCCCTTCAAAGATTCCCTCAATATCACCCTACAACAGTTACCCTCATCTCTTCATAGCCCCTCTCTCATATGTATTTCATTTGTTTTATAGAGCCGCTCATACCAGTATAGGGCATCAGAGCACATACGTCACACACACATAGAGAGACAATGAATCTTACTTGTGTAAATCAGTGCATAGAAAATGTTACATAAGACAAAGGTGAGCTATAAGGTGTTGATTCACATAGTTTGGCACTCCTGTTAGCCGAACACACATTCATGATGCGGTGGAAGACCGCTTCACTCCCTGGGTCGGCGCACAGGCAGGCAGCAGTACTGCAGTGGGCAGCGGCGGAATCGGCGGCATTACACAGGGAGACGTTACAGGGCCTCGGTCGGCGTCCATTAGCCGCTGATTGGGATGACCTATTGCACACCTTTCAGAGTGACTGACTCAGATGAGTAGTCGTCACCACTGTGCATAGTAGTACATTCCTGTTCTGGCGGGGGAAGACGTGGCCCACTATGTGGGGGAGGGCACAAACTCACCCAACACACCAAAGTCACTAAGGCAGATGCTTTTGTAGTAGGCCTTATGTTACGTGTAAAGTTAATGTTTTCTGTATTTGGTATCCCATAATCATGAAGAATCTTCGCCATGGCTAATGTATTTTGGGTATTGTATGGATGGGATCAGTTCCAACTTTACTGCTACAGACCCGGTCATTTTTGTTTGTCACTCAGAGTATCAGTTTGTGATTGTACGATCTAAAAAGCTCAATAATGATATCGGGATAAAAAATGTTTTAAAGGTGTATGATTCACATGTCATCCACACTGATGGGTATTTTTTTTTTAAAGAGTGCTTGGGCTGAAGTAGCACAAACTCAGGATTCATAATATAACAGTAGTTATGGTTGGCTTTAGCAACAATAATTTATTTCTACCCAAACAAGCCCTCTTTTGCAACATTGGGATAAAGAAAGTCTGTGAAAAACATAACTTTCTAATCTGTATGATGGAGTCTGCATGCAACTCTGGCGGCAATTCATAGCTCACTGTGCTATACTACGATGTTAACTTATGAGCTGCAAGTAAAACAAGCATTGGAAATGCAATAGGTCTCGCATTAGAAAAGTTGGAGCTATTGGTCTTGTAAATGATTTTTTTTATTTATGTGTTGTTTTTGAAAATAGCTAAATTAATAGCTTTGTCATTTACAATGCCAATAGTTATAACTTTTGCAAATGTGACACCTATAGCATTTGTAATGCAACATGTTTTGTATTTACGTGACTTAGATGTATTGATATTACAAATAACAATGGCTTTTAATTTTTGTAAATAAGTAATACTTAACTAATTTATTTAATTTATAATGGCAATAGCTTAAACGTTTGTAAATAACTTTTGTAAAGATTATGTTCAGTGTATTTTATTGTGACAAAAATCCAAGAACATTGCATTTGCACCTACACACACACAGAGCCACACACATATAGATGTGGTGGTGGTGGATCTGGGGGATATGGTGGTGGTGGATCTGGGGGATATGGTGGTGGTGGTGATGGTGGTGGATGTGGTGGTGGTGGTGGTGGTTGTGGATGTGGTGAAAGTGGTGGTGGAAGTGCTGGTGGTGGGTGTGGTGGATGTGGTGGTGGTGGGACGGTGGCGGATGAGGTGGCGGATGTGCTGGTTGATGTGCTGGTGGATGTGCTGGTGGATGTGGTGGTGGATGTGGTGGTGGATGTGGTGGTGGATGTGGTGGTGGATGTGGATGCGGTGGATGTGGTGGTGGTGGATGCGGTGGTGGATGAGGTGGCGGATGTGCTGGTGGATGTGGTGGTGGTGGATGTGCTGGTGGATGTGGTGGTGGATGCAGTGGTGGATGTGGTGGTGGATGTAGATGCGGTGGATGTGGTGGTGGATGTGGCGGTGGTGGATGTGGGGGTGGTGGATGTGGTGGTGGTGGATGTGGTGGTGGTGGTGGTGGTGGTGGATGTGGTGGATGCGGTGGTGGTGGATATGGTGGTGGATGCAGTGGTGGATGTGGCAGTGGATATCATGGTGGATGTGGATGTGATGGTGGATGTGGCGGTGGTGGATGTGGCGGTGGTGGATGTGGCGGTGATGGATGTGGCGGTGGTGGATGTGGCGGTGGTGGATGTGGCGGTGGTGGATGTGGCGGTGGTGGATGTGGCGGTGGTGGATGTGGCGATGGTGGATGTGGCGGTGGTGGATGTGGCGATGGTGGATGTGGCGGTGGTGGATGTGGCGGTGGTGGATGTGGTGGTGGTGGATGTGGTGGTGGTGGTGGTGGTGGTGAATGTGGCGGTGGTGGATGTGGTGGATGTGGCGGTGGTGGATGTGGTGGTGGGGAGAGAGTGGGCAGGGCTTCAAGTCCATACTCCAATACAGCACACCTTGCATAGCAGTGCATGGGCTGACCAGGCTCGACCTATTCAATGAAATTAAAAGAGAGAAGTACGTTGGGAGTAGATAACAAAGGAGTAAAGGGAAGAAAAGTCGGGAGAAAGAATGAGTTACGGAGAAGGAGGGCAACATAATGATTCAAAATTAAAAGTACGGAGGATATGGAATGTGGAGGTGAAAGCTGGCAGGAACGAGAGGAAAGTGAGAGATGTCTCTTTCTTTATAAATAACTTTTCGAGCTGTGGATAGAAGCATCACAGAATTTGAGTGAACGCGAACGTTGTCCCATTTTTTCAGCTCTTAGAGGTGCACTCTTTCTCGACATTAAAGCCTTGCGGACCCTAGTGAGAGTGACTTGTTTTGAGTTTCGTTCAAAGCCACTTTGCCGCTGTCTGCATTGGCTTCACAGTACATATAGCTCAACTTTAACAACTCTGGCTAGTCCCCCAAAAATATGGCTGGTGTGCTGAAGAGTGAAGAAGGTGACGTTGTTCGTGTGCCAGCAGGAGAGGTCCGCAGTTGTGCGTCTCCTCCCTCATCATCTGGCTCCTGGAGGAGGGTTAGCGGCTCTCGTGATGTCCTCAGGCAAAGGGAGGAGGGTGGGAAGAAGCCGGGGGGGGGGGGAGGAAGGGGGAGGAGAGGCGGGATGTATTTTCAAGCTTTAAACAAGGGGCAGAGCGAGGGGGAGGTGTGCTGGGAGAGAGAGTGGGGAGGGGAAGAGCTGCTGGCGGAGCATCCTTGTTATGGGCGATGTGTTGCTGTAAAGTGGATTATAGGCTGATCGACTAAGAGTCGGCAGGCTGGGGAACAGATGCTGCTGGGGAACGGATGAGGGGAGGTGCTGGCGGCTGGGGAGGCAGGTGGCGGAGAGCAAGGGGCGGAGCGGGAAGAGCTGCAGAACAAAATAGTGTGTAACTTTCTTTCTTTACCGAGCAGTTTATGCAATCTCTACAAGTTGCGCTATAAGAATCTGGACAATTTTCCGCATGTCCAGCTGATGCCTGAATTCCGTGCTGTATGCTAGAGTGCTGGGGGGGAGGGGGCGGAGCGGGAAGAGCGTCGTGAGGGGAGAGAGAGTGGGGAGAGGGCGGAGCAGGAAGAGCTGCTCTCGGCAGGCTGTGTCAGTGTGGAATGCTGGCGGCTGGGGAGGCAGGGGGCGGAGAGCAAGGGGCGGAGCGAGGGGGAGGTGTGCTGGTAGAGAGAGTGGGGAGGGGAAGAGCTGCTGGCGGAGCATCCTTGTTATGGGCGCCCTCGGAAACATGCCCCGTTCTGTGAGAGGAATCGTGTGGAGAGCAGAGGCTTCCGCCAACAGATGGGTAGGAGAGACTCAAAGCTATCGGGCAGGGGCTGTGCTGGAGGCGACTTGCAACCAAAGAAGCCACACTGTAAGCGGTGATGCATAGGTGTATGACACAAGAGGTTAGCTGCGTCTTGAGCCTTCTTCCGCTCGAGGCAGAACAGACAGTTTCACGGAAGACAAGCAGTGCTAGAGTGCTGGGAGAGAGAGTGGGGAGGGGGCGGAGCGGGAGGGGCGTCGTGAGGGGAGAGAGAGTGGGGAGAGGGCGGAGCAGGAGGAGCTGCTCTCGGCAGGCTGGGGAACAGATGCTGCTGGGGAACTGATGAGGGGAGGTGCCCTGAAGAAATGCGACACAGCAGGCAGGGGAGGGGGCGGAGCGGGTGTGTGGGAGGAGTGCGGCTGAGGGAAAAGACATGCAAGGCAGGCGGCTGGGGGCATGTGCACGCGCTTTTAATGTCAATGCGCATGCGCATTGAGCTTGAATTTCACAGGCACTGCAAGGAATCGCCATCGACTTGCAAGTTGGTTAAAGTCTGTTTAAGACCCCATAGTCTCGCAAGCTCAATGCGCATGCGCATTGACAGGCGAGACCTAAAAAGGATCCCTGTGACAAAAGCAGCATCCCACTGACCTATGTACCTAAAATACGGTTGTGTGATCTGTGTGTTATACATTCTTTGCAGCATGCATATTAACCATCTGCTCTACTTTAGATGAGTCAAAACTGTCACCAGACAAAACTCAAATATCTCAAGCAGAAAGATTTTTTTTACCACAGATATCTTGACATTTATTGTTGCCTGGAAACTCCTGGATGTACAAGAAGTTCTGCAGTGGGTTATTTTAAACCATAACAAATTTCAAAGCACTATGACCCCACCTGCTCTTGGTGCGGTGGGGTGGCACATGTCACATTGCCCTAAAGCCAGAGTGGATTATGCTGGTCTGCTGATTTTGATACAGGGGGCGATATTTTATCACTGCTGCAAAATCATCCCCCAGTAACAAAACCAGCCCCCCACCCTTCTATCGTCGCGGGGAAACGTGCAATGCTAAGCATGACCAGTCCGGACTTGAAAGCAGGAGGAGCTGTGAGGTAGACATCTCAATCGAGTTAACTTAAAGAAATGAGTCTCAGAAAACATTTGTGAACATGGACCATAGTAAAGGAAAAAGATGGCACTGAAACTGTGAATGGTATATGAAAGTTGATTTAAAGCATACAGGAAACTTGCATTTATATGATAAATTAGCTTCCCGTGTTATGCAACTGGATTTAGGCGCAGGCAACCATACTCACCTGAGTCCCACTCACATGATCAAGAGAGACCACTCAATTCAAGGCTAGGGTGGCAACTAACTATGGAGATATGAAAATTACTTTGCTGATGGGGAGCTGGAATACCACCTGACACGCTGTATATGGTGAGACTGACCTGCAGAGTCTGGGACCGGGCCGTCAAAAGGGGGATCAAACGCGCCCCATATGCACATGACATGCCCATCTGGATGCTCCAACCGTTTGTGAAAATGGCACACACCATGTCTGTAGAGCACTGGATGAGGGGCGGCGGTAATACCTTACAAGACCTTTAGGCAGAGGGAAGAGTTCTCACAAGTCAGGAAGCCATCGAAGATTTTGCACTAGGTGTGGGACAATACCTACAAAATGCTAAACTCTCTGCCACGGTGCGTGAATTGTACCCATGCTTACTGGACGACTCGCCCCTCCCCCCACCCCCTTGTGGACTCTGATAGAGATGTTGGCGCTGGCAAGAGGTAGGTAACAGATATTGTTGCTATACAAGGTTGTCCTGTGTCACAGCTCTGTATGCAGGATAAGTGGGCTGCTGCGTTAGAGGGACCGCTCACAGCTGCGGAGTGGGAAAAGATGCATGGTGGTGTGCTGCTGGGAACCTAAAACACACGGTTCAAGCGGATACAGTACAATTACAATCACCAGGTGTATCTGATGCCTAAAATACTGCACAGTATATATCCCACGTGTGCTGCAAGTTGTCCACGTTGTAAGGAAACAGGCTGACTTTGTACATGTAGCCTGGGTTTGAAGATCTATTGTGCTGTTCTGGCAGGAAGTGGTCAGAAGGCTTAATGAGGCCACAGGTTGGACGCTGCAACTTGACATTAAGGTGGTTCTGTTGGGGTTGCTCAAGAGACCGAAGGAGGGAGGGGGCGGGGGGAGGGGGGGTAAGCTGAGCAGGGAATTTTTGCTCCTGAGGATGGTGCTAGCTAAACACTGCATCGTCATTATGCAGTTGGCTTAGAAGCCACCGGGTTACAAGGACTGCTTCAGGAATAGCTCAGTGGGCGGTGGCAGAATAAAACCATTTTAAACATACTATGAGGGATGACAAAGTGGAGGACGATTTGTGGAGATTGGGCAGTTATGTTGGAGGCGTTGAGGGACCCCACAGATTCCTGACCGCCTTGAGAATGTGGAAATGGATGAAGTGCTTTGGGGATGCTATGGCAGGATGTATCATTGCACTGATCTGGGTGAGGAGGAGGGCTATAGCCGAATATATATAATATTATATAATATAATATATAGTTATGCTCCTGAGACATACTCTACGGGGTTCTGTGACTGCGCTATGCTGTTGTGGTTAGGGTCAGAGACTATTGCTTGGGAGTGATTATGGGATCAAGTTAGTGCACAGGATTATGTGTAGATAAGAGAAGGAGGGGTTGTTGAGTGAACTGTTTATAGTTTCAAAATCTGCATATGGCAAACTTGTGCTGAACTTGGACTGTATACTTTGATAAAACGCAATAAAAACTATATACCAGAAAACAAATGAACATTTCAAATAGTCAAAGTGGCCATCCGTGTAAACTCGCCAGCTGGAACATCAAATCATTTTCAGTATAAGAAAACATAGTGATGATGCCTAGAATTCCATCTTCTCTAAATATAGCAACCCCGCCCTGGTGTCACCACTCCGTGAGAGCCAACGGAGATTACGAGGCAACTGAGAAAAGGCGCATGAATATTTATTTCAGGTGATACACGTGCATGTCTAGACAATCTAGTTCATAATAAAGGAAAATAAAAAAGGCAACAGGTCGGAATCTAAAAGTCCGTCCGTTTTCAAACTCTGTGGAAATGAATACAGTTATGGTCTCCTGAGGATATCCACCGAAAAAATAAGACCAGAACACTCAATTTATGCACAAGACATCTTTCTCCTTTAACCAGACGACGGAAAGCAACTGATAAATATTATTTATAGGTCGCAGAGAATTTCACAGTCGTGCTCCCTTGTCCTGTACACATCAAACTCAAATTCTTTCATGGTGTATTTATTACTCTTATTTGCTCACTCATTCGCTAGGTTTATCCGGATCTAATCATTTACACTCACAAAATGATTAATGCAGATTTTATTTTTGTTACACTTACATTGTAAATTGCAACGTGAACGTGAACCTATAAATTAACAAGCACACACCTGCATCATGATCAATCTAGAAAGAACATTTGAGGACTTCCTGACTGATCTGGCCCGTTATGCTCTTGCCAAGATTCTGCTACAGGAACACATGTTTAGTGCAGTGGGGACAACCCAAGAAATTGATCAGGCTCGAGTGATAAGGAAGGTATCATCTCTCTTGTAGCTAGCTGCTGCAGACAGCAAAGTGAACACTAATGTGTCATTTATTTTATTTGGTAAGATGTTTTAGCAACAACAACAAATTGTAAACCTTACTCATTTGAGTACCAATATCATCACAGGACACTGCAGAAAACTACGACTAATGTTCAGAAGGTGTCAACAGGTGACCCTAAAATCACAGAAAGGAAAATAGATACAACCTATCAAACTTAAGCAACTATTCTGAAGCACTGAAATGTAATCTTATCGTGTAGTGCACAGGCGTCCTGCCGTTTTGTCCTTGAGCTGCTCATTCAGGGCACTTCCAAGTAACAAGAATGGTGTGACGCTGCACAAAATTTGCATTTTTGTGTTTATAGTGGAATTTATTTCCCTGACTGCGGATTAAAAAAATTATTATTTACAGAGTGTTGAAAACCCCTAGCTGCCCAAAAAGATGAGAGCTATGTGTGGTTTAAAATGAATCAGTAGGAGCCAGACTGGTGCACGCGAGCGAGGAAAACACTTTCGTCAAGTACATGCTGAACACCACTTCAAACTAAACTGATAACAGGCCGGAGGTGTTCTGACAACTAAAGATATTTCAAAGATCAAAATTATATGCAGGTAAAAAGCGAGAAAAAAAAGGCCTTTCAGAACCAATTACGGACCAAAACAACTATCGACATGTTGCATACACTGAGCTTATGTAAAATTGGCCTGACGGTTACACAGCACTTTTGGGGCATGTCTTCAATCCTGCTGCGTAGCTTACAACTCCACTACGTTTACTAATCAACTTGTGTGTTTCTCTTTCAAGATGCTGTAATAGAAACAAAACGAATTGCTCAATCTTTTTAATACCACCGATTGAAATAATACTTAGATTATGCTGAAATGAAGCTTCATACGGATTATGCCATATTTCTTGCAAGCACTAACAGTGAGGGTGGGACGATTCACCGCATCCCACAGTTTTAAAAAGTCTCCAGATAATACATTGTTGATTGCCCCCAAATAGATGATATTGTTTTTTGAAAATGTATCCTGTTTCCCACAGGTTACACTGGCGTACACTAAACGTTATGCAAACTCAGAGCCTCAATCTCCCAGTTTTCAAGACAGGAGTGTTTCATCAAAATTGTGAAGATTCTAGGTGTCCAGTGCATGTGACATCCTTTCATTGGACATCTGTTTCAGAAGAGGCAAAATACTGGCAGGGCTAGTCATTTTCGGGTATGGGAACCTATTGGGAAATGCTTGTGGTTTCTGCTGGAACAGTCACTATTCACAGTTCAAAACACAAGACACTCCTTATATTGGCTAGCTCTCTGCTGTTTCGGGTAAGAGAGGGTGGGGAGGGGGGGTTACTGTACTACACGAAGATGTGCAAGGACAATCTCACATGTTGTGCACTTGGGTAGGAGTTTTGTGAATGCCTGCTTTTCAGTCTACAATGGTGCTCTTTGTGGTTGTTGGTGCACTAAGGATTTCAGTAACCTGGGCATCTGCTTAGAAACTAGGTAGCATCGGATGTTTCTGCTTCAATGCACATATCCAAAAATCTGTACCAGCCCTGTTGGTCGTCGATATATACTTTGACTGAGCACACAGGTCTACGAGAGCCTAACTTGTCACATTTCACCTCACTGCCTTTCCAGAAGGAGGATCCCAAGTCCCAACACAGCTGTCAACAAGCAATGTGCGATAGATTCCTGTTCAACCTTTCAAGCAATTCCAAAGTAATGAATGTCAAGGCTCCAAAATCTAATCGATATATAAAGGCAATCCAACGAATCCCTCAAATTATCATGTAATTGCCCTGTTGAATTAGGCCAAAATATTTTGCGAGGTGCATTTTGCAAGACCTAGAAAAACTGGCAGAAGACGACAAGTTTATACCTCCAATCCAGTCTGGTCTCCGCTCAGATCTAGGCCCTAACCGTAACATCCTGGCATTAGCAAATCTCACATCAAAGGCTATAGTTTCGAAGTCATTATTTTACATCTTGCTAATCGATTTCACAGCAGCATTCAACAAAGTGCTGAGGAAACTGTTCTGGCAAAAATTACATAAATGGACCATTCCATTACCCGATAAATACCATTCCACCTTTATATACTAATACATGGGTGAAAATAAAGCTTGGTAACAATAGATGTATCCCAACCTATAATGATCTGAAACAGAGTTGAACCTCAGCACCAATTCTATTCAAACTCTTCGTTTCAGATCTCTATGATGCTAAACAACCTCAATCGGACCCTCTGAGATTGCGTAACTATTGACTGCAAGTCCGCAATATGCAGACGATACAGTCCTAATAAATCAATCCCCAATAGGTCTACAACCACAATTAAACTGAATGAGTTTCTTATTATTCCACCAGTGGTGTGAAATGAACCTTAAAAAACTAAAATTATGACCACTGGGAGGAAAATAACAAATAAAGGGTGGTCTCGTATCTACAGACTCCGCTAGCCTCTCTCCTTCCCTGAGGACTCCCTCTCGATCCCTATGATGTCCAACCCCTGTCTACACCATGCTGGGCATGGCGGAGCTACTGCGGGTCCTGGGTGAGCACTCTGCTTTACTCTGCAGTTTTGTCGCTTTTCAGTAATCCCTGGTTCCCCATCACTTGTGAAGCACTGGTCAAACTCACACTGAAGAAGTATGGTCTACATCCTTTTGGGGACATCTTGCTGCATTCTACAGACACTCACTTTGCCGTTGTCCCTGCTACATTCTGTCATAGCCGTTAGTGGCTGACAAAATGTCTGCCCTAACCTTAATCATAATTGACTCAGACAGGAGATGACTAGATTCAAGATAGTATCATGCTAGTATGGCATTATTACTGGCCTGGGACACGAAGCTCAGAGACCACCTGGGAAGGGACTTGGGTCGGCCCCTGACGGACAAGTTACGGTACGCTTGTTATGCACAAACCAAGTTGGTTTCGCCCAATCATCACCATAAACTCATTCACTTTAAATGTTTGCGGCGAGTCTGAAATACCCCCACCGAGCAACATGAATATGACCACACAATCTCCAGACTGTCCCCAAGTGCCATGTTGTTGGTACTGACTTTAAATAAAATAAAATTCACATGACGTGGACATGCCGGCACATTGCACCCATCTAGGGCAAGATTTTTTCCCCTCCGATGCACATGGCCAAATTTGGCCTGAACCCGGGCCCACTCCTCTCCCTCTTGGAATATATCCTAGAGCTCCCAAAGAGCATTAGACTATTCACTGCCATGGCCCTGATGCTTGCCAGACACTAGATAGCTTTACAGTGGGGTACGCGCCACCCTTCCACGGTTAATAATTGGTTCATCAGCAAGAAGTATTGCGACACTACTACCAAACTGTATTCTTCTCTTCAACTCCCACCTCCAGACCGAAAGATATCTGGCAACCCCTGCGTGACTACCTGCTTTCCTATACAGAGCTCTCAGAGGGATCCAGCAACCCCACACCGGAGACCCTCCATTGTGACTAACCAGGTGATTGCCTCTTTCCACACCTGTCTACTCGGTACCAAACTTATGTAAGGGACCTATGCCCACGCGGTGCTCCATCCTCCACTGGCAAGTCCTCCTCTGCCCCACTCTTCTTTTTGTTGCTCTTTACTTTACCCTGGAATTCCCTGACTGGCATGGGTACCTGCTTGTACTCCTCTACTGTTTTGCTATTGATTGAACTTTATGACTACAATGAGAACAGCTTGACTTTTGGTTCTGTATTTTTTATATTTTTGATAGTTGGTATTGTTTATTGGGTGTAAACGGATTGTCCATTATTTAAAACCAACAACTAAGCTCCTACTGTATGGGATATCCATCATAGCGTTTATCCTATCCTTTCAGTCCCCACTTGGTATGCAGCAGACACGTTATTGTTTACACTGATCTTATAATTAAATATGGGCATGCATACAGTAAAATTGTGAGAACTGCATTGCTATACTATGCACACCTGTCCGTTTTTGCTTCTTAAAAACGAATACGTTTTTTTTAAGGAAAAGATCCAACCAGTACAGGAATACAAATATTTGAGCAGAACACTTGAAGGAAAGAAACCTTCAAAGCCCAGACCCCTCTCTTTAAGACTCCAGGTTAATTCTGGTTAAGGACTTTAAGACACTAGTATTCAAGACAATTCCCTATCTTGCCAACCATTACTGAGGGTTATAAAAGTAAAATCCAACCGCCTCTATGATATGGCTTTGCTGTCATCCAGGAACTTACAGCCTCTGTGAATAATACAATGATTTGTAAAATCCTTAGGCGAGTATTTAGTCTTCCATCAAATGCTGGCCAATCGTAAATCAGGCTTGAATATTCCCTGAGCAACTTGAAGATAAAAGAAAGCTCTCTCAGCTACGACACCTGTTAGGACATCAAAACTGAGACTCCAACACAAAATAATCTGGGGCTAGCCATTTTACAGAACTTCTTAAAGACACTAAACCTAAAAGCCTGGCCCGTCTCAATAAAGCCATGCCCTTTTTTAAACGAATAGCAATCAAATCAGCAAGTTCAGAAGCAAAAGGGCAGGATAAACGCTTCCATGCCTGAATAGAGATAATTTCGTACAGGTGTAGTAAAGAGTCAGACTATCTGGGTCAGATATTTTTAGCTAAAGCTGAAATTAAGATTCCTGCAGCTTTACTTCGGATGTTTTTCAAGGTAAGAGTCACTGCCCACCATGGGTGCCACATGATAAAGACAGAAGTTGTGGGCTATGTGGCTAACTTCAAGAAGAAGAGTCTGTTTAGCACATTTTATGCACATATCCACTTTTAGAGCTAGCAGAGCGACTTCATCCTAAACCATGCTTTTTTTTAAACTTTTTTGTTTAATAAAGTTTTATTAAAAATTTTCCAGAGAGCAGAATACATGCCATAAGTGAACGTATTATCATCATGAATAGGAAAAAACTATCAGGCATAGTATGAAACTATCAAGTATAACAAAAAGGGATGAGCAGGGGAATAGATAGGGGGAAGAAGGATAGAAGAAAGGAAGAAGAAAAGAAGAAGGAAGAAAAAAGAAAAAAAAAAAGAATAGAGAAGCGAATAAAACTCATCTAGCATGAGTAGCAGAGGAAAGATAAGAAGTAAAGGGAAGGCATAAAAGATCAGATTTAATTTTAAACCATGCTTTTTAACTCAACATTCGCACAATTCACCAGGCAGTAACTGCTTGCATCAATGAAAAAACTCTCAACTGAACTGTAAGCTCGTAGAGTTCAAGATGTACGCCAAGAAAAGTTTTAGCTCTCTAACTTAGCATTTCAGTTTGCACATTTTTTGTATCTTGTTTATTGTAATGATGTTAAATAATCAGACAATAATGTGTTCATTCATACCTTCAGCATGTCCTGCCTTTTAAGCTACCACTACTTTTCATTCTGGGGCATGTGTTTTCAATGTTCCCTATTCAGGCAGGGACCTACAAGGACCATCGTGCAAAGAACTACCACCAGAAAAGACATTACTAGCAGAAGACTTCACACGACATTAGATGCTCTGCAGTTATTCCCAAACCAAACTGCTATGGTGTGAATACAAAAACGTTCAACAGGTACAAAGCATTTGAAATGAAAGTTTATACCACATAACTCTCCACCCCTGGCGAAATTTCACCTGCATCTGAGAACCGGTTTCATTGTTTTTAATGAGGTATATCGGTTTCGGTTGTTATTCGAAATGAACCAGTAGAATCCCTTAATGTTCTTCACGTCTCCCATGAACACGGTTTAATTCCATATACTACAAGTGGAATCTGTACCAGGACCAGTGTCTTCAAACCATAAGCTACAATTACATTTTACACTAAAACCATCGTTCTGTAACCCAAAACATGTGCAACTGGTGAAACTTCCATTGCTCACTGTCTAAAAAACATACTCTACAAAAAACAAAAACAAAATCCACCGGGACAGGGCCGTGGCCGTTGTTACAATCTTGATAAATTGAGAACGATATATGGGCAAGGCATGTGAAACAAAGTGGTATCTTACAACCAGTCAATGCTGCAACGTCCCCGACATTATTATAAATGGTACAACTTGAACTTGACATTCAAAATGCATTTGAACCTATCTAATTCGTTCTTGGGTAGTGGGAAAACTAAACAAAAAAATACAAGGATATTAAGATTTGCCAAGGAGGCTAACATCAAAGCTACAGATGCCCACTCATTCGTGGGGCGGGGGAGAGCAAAACCGCGCATACTGTTATTTGATCCAGGCTCGTACTTTTGGAGGTCAACGTCTCACAAGTCATACATTTGTCAGCGCAACAAGTTCCCCAGCAGTGCTTTTTAAAATGAACTCTCCTTCCCTCCTCAGATAAGGCTCTGGTAGTAAGAACCGCAAACACTTGAAATGGGTTGAATTGGATGTAAACAAGACGTTCTTCGGATCTTGTGCTGTGAGAAAGATCTTCGTGTTTACAGGAAATGCCTGACTTTTGACGAATCGCTCTGCTGTCTGCTGTATCAGGTGGGAGGCAGGTTCTGCTCAATTGTGCACGGAGCCCCAACACTCCCTTCAAAGTGGCGTGGGTTTGTTTACATTTGGGGAGTGGGCAAGGCAAGAACCAACGAATACATGAACCAGAAAGACCCATTCAAGCCATCACACATCCAGTTATTCATAAATATATGAATATGAGACAACGAGAGGCATCCCTCATCAATTCATGTGCTGCCAGGTGCCCTACTTCCCTTCACACATGGGGGGAGCTCACCTGGTTCTGGGGTCGCTGGACTCTGTGCCCGCTCCGCCATCTCTGTCTTGGGAGACGTCACGCGCCGTGGGAAAGCCTTCGCTCCATGCCACCCTCGGGCGCGCGCCCCGCTGTCCGAGGACACGCAGGTAAGAGTCGCCGCCGCGCGCCAGCACAACGCAGCAGCCCCACCTGCCGGCCGCAGGCGGCGCACGCGCGAAGCAGCGACGCCTGATGTACACCTGCCTGCCGCGCGCCCGAGGGATCCCCCTCCGGAACGCGCACAGGTGAGACAGGACACGTCAGCCGGGGGCGGAGCTTGTTTAAGAGGCGGCATCTTAGCGCTCCCTGCCGGCTGACCGGTGCCACTGCGGGAAACGTATGAAGGGGGCGGGGGCTCTGACAATGGGGAGGCGCGTCACTGTATAGGAGGCAGGTAAGGCCGAGCTGCGGTGACGTCCTCTTGTGTCCTCAGCTAAGGCTTCACCAGATGGGCGCGTGACTGTCCCACTCGCAGTGTTCCATGCTGCGCCACACTCTCAACAGGAGCTGTAGCACAATTCGCTTGTTCGAACATTGGTTTCACTTGAACTGTCAGTCGGAATTCGTGGGACAGACTATTTTGATTAGAAGTGGAGAGCAGCAGGCCCGGTTCCAGGATTTTTCATCTGGATGGGCAAAGGATACATTCAGGTGGACCACTGTGGGCCCAATTTTTGTCAATTTTGGAGGTAGCCTACTAGGCCAAGATTACATCATTTTTTCTTACAAACAGGCGTGCAGTGCACCTAGAGACTTATTTGAGAGTAAGAGCTGATGTCTATATTCAACAGCCCCAACCTTTATAATTTCCCATAGGCCAGGTGTCGACATATTCACTAACACTGGCACCAGTGTGATGTCTGGGCAGAAATAACTCTAAGCTCATGTTTAAAACCTATCACTTGTAATAAGTAGTTCTCAGTGCAGAGCTATATTGTGACATGTTAATGTCAAAGCTTCCATGTGTTAAAGTAATACACTTTTTGGGATTTTAAAGAGACTATCATATTTTCTGTGATGTTTGTTGTATGTTTTACATAGCAAATATTTTAAGGGCTCAGCTCTTGTGTGGGCTATAAGAGCCTAGCCAGAGCCTTAACTTGGTTCTGAGGCTCTCCCTTTAAATTTGTTGGCTCGCCCATCCCTACCCGCAAAATACACTGCCCATTTTCAGATTTAAAGACAGTGAAAAAACATTACAACGTTCCGACTTTGAGATGGAGGAAGCACTTAACAGATTAATTTTCCATGGCCTCTTCTGCCGTGACTGGGTGGGCCAATGGTCTTGTTTGGGTGGGCCTGGCCCACTAAGCCCCCCTCTAAAACCGGGCCTGAAGGAGAGCCGAGCCAGTTATCTCTGTAAGGCTTGAAGAGACTGTGCACGAGCTGAACTCTGAAAAATGTTGGCATATAAATCATGCAACCAGCATGTACTACCATGATGAAGTGTCTTCGAAATCTAAAAAAACGAATTGTGTTTCTTTAACACACAGAAGTGTTTCACATATAATTGCATTGGCAGGTATTTACTAAATTATAGTTTTTAAACATACATTTAGAAACATTGCTGCCTCACATTGCCATTAGGGAACTAAGGGGCAGGTCAATTGTCATCTGCACCCTATACATGTGATACAGCTTAAATGCTGCTCATTCTTTACACAACATTTTAAATACATAATAAGATGAAAATAAATGTGGCCTTTGCACACATTTTAGAAATTGACAATGTTGGTGTAGTGCAAGGTTCCGTGTTGGGACCATCAAGGCCCAAGGGACTCACCACAAGCAGGTAAGTCAGAGTAGGCCAGAGCCAACCGGGGAGCCCACTGAAGCCAAAGAAGTCCCTCGAGAGGACCCACCGGCCAAAGGCACAGGAGTCGCAAGAGGACCTCAAGCAGCTCACCAATGATACAGGCCCACGGTGTAGAGCACAGGGTACTTATAATACGGCCTGCGGGTCCCCAGCGACCCGGCAAGCCTTCCTTGGCGGCCCGCGGACCTTTCAGACATTGTACCCATTTTAATTAATTAAATTTAAGAGTGTCTGCAAACAGTGCTGGTTGTAGCAGCGCTACTCTGAGAGACTCTGCTACTCTGTGGGGGCTGAGCGACCAGTGATAGTCAGAGTGGAGCTCCAGGGGCAAAGAGGTGAAATACAACAAAGCCTCATTAACATACAAATGGTCTTTTAAAGACCTATGAAGTGCTCGGGTGCGGCTGTGTGTCCCCGGGAAGCTGTCTCAGCCAGGGCACACACATGCAGGGTGAGATGACAGAGGGAGGTAGAGGGAGGGAGACCAAGGTAGAGGGAGAGAAAGGGAGGGAGAGGGAGGGAGAGAAAGGGAGGGAGGGAAAGGTAGGGAGACAGAGGGAGAGGGCGGGAGGGAAAGGGAGGGAGGGAGAGAAAGGGAGGGAGTGAGAGAAAGGGAGGGAGGGAGACAGAGGGAGGGAAAGGGAGGGAGACAGAGAAAGGGAGAGGGAGACAGAGGGACGAGGGAGACAGAGGGTGACAGACAGAGGGAGAGGGAGACAGACAAAGAGAGAGGGAGTGAGGGAGAGGGAAGTAGAGAGAGGGAGACAAAGAGAGAGAGAGAGAGAGGGAGTTAGACAGTCAGAGTGAGTGAGACAGAGGGAGACAGGGAGGGGGAGAGAGAGAGGGAGACATGGACAGAGAGAAGGAGCGAGAGGGAGAGAGACAGAGGGAAACAAAGGGAGAGAGAGGGAGAGACAGGGAGAGACAGAGAGAGGGAGACAGAAAGAGAGAGAGGGAGACAAAGGGAGAAAGAGGGAGTCAGAGGGAGACAAAGAGAGACAGAGGGACGCAGACAGAGGGAGAGACAGGGAGAGAGAGGGAGATGGAGAGAAAGGGAGACATAGAGTGGGAGACAGAGAGTGGGAGACAGAGAGTGGGAGACAGAGGGAGGGAGACAGAGGAAGAGAGACAGAGGGAGAGGGAGACAGAGGGAGACAGAGTTAGAGACAGGGAGAGAGAGGGAGACAGAGGGAGAGAGACAGAGAGAGGGAGACAGAGAGAGGGAAACAGAGGGAGGAAGACAGAGGGAGACAGAGAGAGACAGAGGGGGAGACAGAGAGAGACAGAGGGAGAGATAGAGAGAGAGAGAGAGGGAGACAGGGAGAGTCAGGGAGAGAGAGGGAAGTAGACACAGAGAGAGAGATAGAGAGACAGAGGGAAACAGAGGGAGAGAGAGGGAGACAGAGGTAGCGGGAGGGAGACAGAGGGAGAGACATGGAGAGACAGAGAGAGGGAGACAGTGAGAGAGAGAAAGGGAGACAGAGGGAGACATAGGAAGACAGAGGGAGGCAGACAGAGGGAGAGACAGGGAGAGAGATGGAGAGAGAGGGAGATGGAGAGAGAGGGAGACAGAGAGTGGGAGACAGAGGGAGGGAGACAGAGGGAGGGAGACAGAGGGAGGGAGACAGAGGGAGGCAGAGGGAGGGAGACAGAGGGAGACAGAGGGAGGGAGAGAAAGGGAGGCAGACAGAGGGAGACATAGTTAGAGACAGGGAGACAGAGTGAGACAGAAGGAGACAGAGAGAGAGAGAGACAGAGAGAGGGAGGGAGACAGAGGGAGAGACAGGGAGAGAGAGGGAGGGAGACAGAGAGAGGGAGACAGAGAGAGGGAGACAGAGAGGGAGTCAGAGAGAGGGAGATAGAGAGAGAGAGGGAGGGAGACAGAGGGAGAGGCAGGGAGAGACAGGGAGAGAGAGGGAGACAGAGAGACAGGGAGAGAGAGGGAGGGAGACAAAGGGAGACAGAGGGAGAGACTGGCAGAGACAGGGAGGAGAGAGAGAGAGAGAGAGGGAGAATGAGAGAGAGACAGAGAAAGTGAGACAGAGAGAGGGAGACAGAGGGAGGGAGACAGAGGGAGACAGAGAGAGAGAGAGAGAGAGAGAGAGAGAGAGAGGGAGAGAGAGAGAGAGGGAAGTAGACAGAGAGAGAGAAAGAGAGAGAAAGAGAAAGAGAAAGAGAAAGAGAAAGAGAAAGAGAGAGAGAGAGAGAGAGAGAGAGAGAGAGAGAGAGAGAGAGAGAGAGAGAGAGAGAGAGAGAGAGGGCCTTCGTCTGCTGGCTCAGCGGACGAAGGCGTCCGCTGCAGAGACCTGTGTTCAACCTCATGGTCACCGTTTTTTTCTTTGCTCTAGCCACGCCCCCTCCCCCACTGACCCTGCCCCCACCAGTGCGGCTATAGGACACAAACCACACTGTAAATTTGGCCCTCAAGAGAAAGTTTGTGAGTACCCATGGTGTAGAGGATGTGGTGAGGATGAAGATTTTGGTTGCACAAGATGCAGGAGGCTGGATCTTCTTGGAGTCCAAAGATCTCTGGTGAAAAAAGTCAACAAGCCTTGGCACCAGCAAGTCAACACGGTGCACAGGGGTAGTGCGCCAACGGTTCTAATGAGGGATACTGGCTTCAAACTTGCTGTGAAAACAGTGCAGGCATCTAGGGAGTTGCCAAAGCCCCACCAGTGTTACTGAACTTTTTGGAGTCTGTGGGAGCTCAGGAACAGCAGACCGGTGAGCTTCATTGAGGTGCCTGCAGATGCGGGGGAGTGACTCCTTCACTACAAAGGAGATTCTATTGGGTGACCTAGATGTCCACGAGCCTGGTGAAGAACTTGTATGGAGCACAGGCACAGACGATGCAGAAGACTGGCAGGACGATGAGACCAGGAGCAGCAGGAGCCTTCCCTGTTGCCGTCTCAGTTCCCAAATCGAAGTCCAGCGTAGTCCAAAGTGCCCAGATGGTTGAAGATGCAGTGGTTTCGGATCTGAATGCTGTCCCATGATGAACCTAAGGACCCACCCACAGGTAAGTCCTTAAGTAACTTAAAGAAAGGGTTGGAAACGATTCAGGGGTCCCTCCCACAGGAGGGGCTGGATAGTGGGGAGGATACTTCCATGTCCTTGGTCCAGTTTCTTACCAGAGCGGGAGCCAACGGCTCCCTGAATTGGTTCAAACTGGAGTATTGCTAGCACTACCTTTGAATTGGGGGTCTATAGGGAAAGTTTACAGACTAATAGGTGTACATTCCCTCATACTCAATAAACACTATATACACCTACAGTCTCTCACATGTGTATGCGATGTAATGTAGAAAACCCCTTGTTTTTCTCTCAAATCTCAAAGGTGTTATAACACCGGGCAAGGCATCCCTTAAGGATAAGACCCCTCACTCACCCGAAGGTGACATGCTTCATCATATGGGTCCTCCTTACCAGTGTGGAAAACCTAGTCACCACTGGGAGCTACTACTTCAAGGTTTTAAGGAAGGAGCTCAGAGATGTTTTGAATTTTCTACGGAGTAGGATGGTAATCCCATATGTGTGCTGTTTAAGGTTGAGTGAGGTATGTTGCAGCGCTGTGTTAAAAAAGGGTGTGGATTAAAACTGTCTAGATAGATCACCAATAACCTTTATTCCTGTGTACTACCTGACAGGATTAAAATGTAACAGCACAGTGGTATGGATATAAACCACTGTTAGTGATTGGTCGACATGTTTCATCCTCTTGATCTATTTTCAGAATCAGCGGCTTTCTTCAGGGCCAGATATTTATACGATGCTGCTGCAGTTAATGTGCAAAAAAGAAAGTAAATAAGTAAATTTGTAATACACCACCAGTATTCCTGCGCAATTCTATTGCTGAGTCAGGTCATACTCTGGATATCTGTGGAAAAGAACAGATGCAAAGGTGGTTGTGGGAGAGAGAGAGAATGTATATAGGGCAATTCAAACATTTCAAAACAATTAAGTCACATGTATTCATTGTGCATAGTGTTCTGTCACTGTGTCACACTTAAATGTTGCCTTTTATCTATTTATAAGCATTTAAGGACTTGCCCACAATTGTTGAATAGCCCAGCCTCACCTCTACCTGTCTGGTTGCTCAGGAGGGAGGCCCCGTACTGCAGGAGAAAAAAAGGACACTGTAGTAATTGCTAACCACTCTGTCTATATATCTCTGAAATCTAATTCCTCTAATGTCTGGAAGGACATCTACGCTATGGGCTGTGAAAAGCGAGGTCAATGTTTATATTCTTGTTGTAAGTAAACAGGATCTCAGTTATCCTTAGAATGGACTAGTGAGCTTAGTTCTAGTAAAGAGTTGTTCTCTAATTAAAAGGGGTTATCTTTTAGATATAACCTAATGGTTATCAACTAAGATATAACCTAATGGTGATAGCAAGGGTAGACCAAATACTTGTTAATAGGCCAGGCAATGTTATACTAAAGACTAGCTATTGTTTTAGTCTGTAAGTAACTCTCTGCTTAAATGTAAAAGAGTAACCCAGCCAGCCCATATTAGTCTATTTCTTAGCAAACAGTGGACTATGTATCAGCAAAAAAAAACCCTACGAGCAAGGAGACTCACCTGTCCGTCGGTACCTCTTCGTGGAGTAGAGCTAACCCCGGGAGGTACCGACGGCAGGACTGTTCGCGTTTTTATAGTGTGATTAATTGTACACGGCTGTGTTGAACGATGGGTCCTTACACTAAACGCCTGTCTATTCTTATGCCTGCATTCAGAAGTCGTTATTGCGCATGTGCTGCATTTCTACGCTCCTTGTTAGCGCATGCGCGAGACCGTTCCTCTCGCTCGCTTGTTCGTTCAGTGTGCGCATGTACATTATTTCGCGCTGCTAACTCGCGCATGCGTGTAAAGAAATGAAATGAAATGAAAATGTGATTTATAGAGCGCTGCAGCTGCCCTGAGGCGTCCAGGCGCTAAAAACAGAGAAAGCCCTCATAAGGTTACTTTGTTAAGCATTAAACAGGAGGGTTTTTAGCTGTTTGCGGAAGCTGGTCAGGTTGGGGTTGTTTCTCAGCTGCAGAGGGAGGGTGTTCCAAAGTTTGGAGACATTATACGAAAAGGAGCGTCCTCCTGCTCTGGATCTACAAATTCTGGGAATCTTGGCTAGAAATGCCGTAGAAGAGCGGAGGGTCTTATTGGGCCTTTAGGGAGAAATCAGGGAGCGGTTGATGTCTGGGCCCGTTTCCCAGAATGTCTGGTGGGCAATGCAGAGCGCTTTGAATTTTACTCTGTCCCTAACAGGTAACCAATGTAAGGTCTTTAGGCCGGTTTTTATTGAGGTCCTCCGAGGGATTCCCAGCAGCACCCTGGCAGCACAGTTCTGGGTGCGTTGAAGCTTTTGTAGGGTGTAGTCTGGTGCTCCCAGGTAGAGGGCGTTTTTAAAATCCAGACGAGATTGGATGAGGCCCTGTATGATTATTTGTTTGGCTTCGAAGCGGAGGAGGGGAAGCACTTTTTTGATCACCCTAAGGAGGCCAAAACAGGTGGCTGATATCTTGGTGGCCTGTTTATTAAGGCTCAGAGATTTATCGTGCCAGACGCCCAGGCTTTTGATATTATCTCTGGGGGGTGGGGCCACTCCCATGGTTGAAGGCCAGATCAGCCCTATGGTGGCAGGGGAGACTGGGCCCATGAGCATGAGCTCAGTTTTGTCGACATTGAACTTTAGGCATGAGCTCATCATCCAGCTCTTTACGTCTTCCAGGCAGGCCGCTAGGTCTGGTGGTGACTGGAGGCCGCTCTTCTGTGCAAGGGAAACCACCAGCTGGGTGTCGTCCGCATAGGAGATGATATTGACACCATGCGGACGAACAATCCCAGCCAATGGCCTCATGTATGCATTAAAGAGCGTGGGGCTTAAAGAGGAGCCCTGGGGGACTCCGCATCCCAGAGGACGACTGGATGAGCGGGATGTGCCGTCGAAGACCTGGAAGGTTCTGTCTGATAAAAAAGATTCGAACCATGTCAGGGCATCTCCGGTCACTCCTAAATCGGCAAGGCGGGTTAGCAGGATTTTATGGTGTACCGTATCAAATGCGGCACTTAGATCGAGGAGGATCACTGCCACTGACCCTCCTCGATCCAGGATCCGTCTTGCCTCCTCAGTTACAGCCAGTAGGGCGGTCTCTGTCCCATGTTTGGTGCGAAAGCCCGTTTGGGAGGAGTTGAAGAGGTGGTTTTCCTCGAAGAACGTTGTCAGGATGGTATTGACGTGTTTCTCCAAAATTTTCGACGCCCATGGGAGTAGCGAGATCGGGCGATAATTACTGGGGTTGGCGGGGTCAAGGGAAGGTTTTTTCAGTAGAGCCCGTACCATAGCGTGCTTCCATGTTGTGGGAACTGTCCTGCTTACTATGGAGGAGTTCAGTAGATCCAGGAGAGTGGGGAAAATGGTTTTGCTGGCCAGGCTCAACGAGCCTGGGGGAGCAGGGTCGCATGGGGAGCCGGTTTTTATTTGTTGTGCCAATTTCTCTAAGGTCTCCAATGCTATCGGGGGAAAGGACTCTAGCTGCTTGGTCGAGTTAGAGGCCGGGTGCGGGCTTTGGACAGGCGAGTCGGTGGGCGGGTTGGGAAAAGAAAGATAAATTTTATTAACTTTTTGAAAGAAGAATTCCACCAGATCGTTGCACTTGGACGGTGAGTTGTTATTATCTGTGACCGGTGGCGGAGGTTTGATCAAGGAGTTAACTATACGGTAGATTTCTTTAGGTTTAGATTTCGCCGTAGTTATTTTGAGGTTGTAGTAGGCAGCTTGCGAAATTTTTATGGCAAGCTTATAGTTCCTGATCATTTCCCTATAGGTGGCTTTTTCTTCGGGATTATATGATGTGCGCCACTTTCTCTCCTGTCTTTTGCAGAGACGTTTGTGGTTTCTGAGATCTTCTGTGTACCAAGGAGCTGTTTTGCTATGTCTCTTGGAGTTTGATGAGTGTTCTGGAAGGACCGAGTCAAGAGAGGTGGTTATCCATTCTTCATATTTTGTATTGTTAGAGGTTGGGTCTTGGGAGAGAGAGGGTCTAGTGGTGCAAAGAGCTTGCAACCAATTGTCAATGGGGAGTTTAGACCAATTACGGGTTTTTCTTGTAGTAAATGAGGTAGGGGGTGGTTTGCTCGTGGTCCAGTTAAAAGCTATCAAGAAATGGTCTGTCCAAGGAAGTCTGGTAATGTTGCCCACTTTGAGTTGGTCGGAGTTACTGAAGATCGGGTCTAGCAGATGCCCCTTTTCGTGTGTCGCAGAGGGAACCAATTGCTCAAGTTGAATTGCGGCCAGGCTTGACTGTGTCTCTTGTGCCGAGGGGTCTAGCAGGGGTCTAGCAGGTTGTCAAAATGGATGTTGAAATCTCCATAATTGTTTTACATTACCGCCAAGCGTGCTGTGCTCACGGGAGAGTTCTCAAATTATACTATTCTGTAGACGGAATAACTCTTCGTCAAAAACCAGGCCTTATTTCTCTCCATATATCTATATTTCTGGAGAGACAATCAAGTATGTTATATCGTTAAGCTGTCCATATGTAGGCATAAGCCCTTATTCATCATATATCAAAAGGGATTATTACTGACATCATTTACTATTTAGTCACGGGCTATTTGAAGTGATATTATAGTCCAGGAGCTACTGCATAAATTAGTACCACAATACTTATGATTTTCAGTAGGGGATCGCTATTATTGAGGAGAGTCACTAAAATATATTTATGTAATATTAAGAACATATCCTGGGAAATGGTAAGGATCTCTTATCGTGAGTCATGAAGGGTAATATTATCTTTATGATAATTATTTGCTCTTATGGAATAAAGTTATTACTATTAGTATTATGTCTAACTGTTGTATCAGTCAACAGGACACAATGGTTTGATGTTATCTCAGTACAGTGGAGTACAGTGTACCACCCAGCGTGTATGTATCATAGGGCAAGTATAGATATAATAGAGTTTCTACTTCTAGAGCTCAGGCTGGCATTCTCCTCATCCTGCCTTCCTCTTCCACTTATTATATATTTATACTAACTGTGGCCCTGAGATGTGTCAATATTTGATTGATCCGTTTATATTAGGGTCCAGGGTATTTCATCGTTTAGACCAATGGTGTCTGTTCTCAGTCTGTATACCCACTTTTGTTCTTTACGAAATAGAAATTTAGCAGGGTCTGTCAAGTGTGATGGGATCCACAGCTTTTCTAAAACCACCCATTTAAGGTCGGGGTCAGTATGTCCTTTGTCCAAAAAATGATTGGTCAGTTTTGTTGACCGCTTGCCACATTTTATAGTACTTTTATGTTCTTGTATTCGCATTTTTACTTTTCTTGTGGTCATGCCCACATAACAGAGCTGACAAGGACACCCTATAAGGTAGATCAAACCCTCGCTGTTGCAGTTGGTGTGTTTCTCAATTCTCCAAGGGCGTGAAGTTCCGATGTCAAGCTCTAAAGTTTTCTCTGTTTGTGGGAAGACTGAGCACGTGCCACAAGGAAAATGTCCTACTACTGGGGGCAAGTTCCACAGAGTCATCTGTGTCCCTATGATGCTGTTTCTTAGTGGGCGAGTATGGACTAATTTGTCCCTAAGGTTGGCACTCTGTTTGTATGCAAACAGCGGACGAGGTACTTCATTTTTTGCTAAGTTAAGAATAGGCCAGTGTTTGTTTATGCTTTTTTTGACTGAATTTGAAAAACTAGAGAAGGTGTTTACAAATGTAATTCTTTGGTTAGGTTCTTTTTGTGTTTTCTGCTCTAATAACCATTCTCTGTTGTTATTAGCGGCTCTTTTCTTAGAGTTCCGAATGATGTGGTTGGGATATTTCTTAACTTTTCGGTCTTTAGTCAGTCCCTGAGCATGTTCTTCATAAAGTTCCAAGTTTGTGCAATTACGTCTTATGCGTAAAAACTGGCCGAACGTAAATGATGTCAGTAATAATCCCTTATTTTTGATATATGATGAATAAGGGCTTATGCCTACATATGGACAACTTAACGATATAACATACTTGATTGTCTCTCCAGAAATATAGATATATGGAGAGAAATATGGCCTGGTTTTTGACGAAGAGTTATTCCGACTACAGAATAGTATAATTTGAGAACTCTCCCGTGAGCACAGCACGCTTGGCGGTAATGTAAAACACTTATGTCTTTACACGCATACGTGAGTAAACAGTGCGATCTAATGTACATGCGCACACTGAACGAACAAGCGAGCGAGAGAAACGATCTCGCGCATGCGCTAACAAGGAGCGTAGAAACGCAGCACATGCGCAATAACGACTTCTGAATGCAGGCATAAGAATAGACGGCGTTTAGTGTAAGGACCCATCGTTCAACACAGCCGTGTACAATTAATCACACTATAAAAACGCGAACAGTCCTGCCGTTCGGTATCTCCCGGGGTTAGCTCTACTCCACGAAGAGGTATCGACGGACAGATGAGTCTCCTTGCTCGTAGGGTTTTTTTGGCTGATACATAGTCCACTGTTTGCTAAGAAATAGACTAATATGGGCTGGCAGGGTTACTCTTTTACATTTAAGCAGAGAGTTACTTGCAGACTAAAACAATAGCTAGTCTTTAGTATAACATTGCCTGGCCTATTAACAAGTATTTGGTCTACCCTTGCTATCACCATTAGGTTATATCTTAGTTGATAACCATTAGGTTATATCTAAAAGATAACCCCTTTTAATTAGAGAACAATTCTTTACTAGAACTAAGCTCACTAGTCCATTCTAAGGATAACTGAGATCCTGTTTACTTACAACAAGAATATAAACATTGACCTCGCTTTTCACAGCCCATGGCTTAGATGTCCTTCCAGACATTAGAGGAATTAGATTTCAGAGATATATAGACAGAGTGGTTAGCTTAGCAATTACTACAGTGTCCTTTTTTCCTCCCGCAGTGCGGGGCCTCCCTCCTGAGCAACCGGACAGGTAGAGGTGAGGCTGGGCTATTCAACAATTGTGGGTAAGTCCATAAATGCTTATAAATAGATTAAAGGCAACATTTAAGTGTGACACAGTGACAGAACACTATGCACAATGAATACATGTGACTTAATTGTTTTGAAACGTTTGAATTGCCCTATATACATTCTCTCTCTCTCCCACAACCACCTTTGCATCTGTTCTTTTCCACAGATATCCAGAGTATGACCTGACTCAGCAATAGAATTGCGCAGGAATACTGGTGGTGTATTACAAATGTACTTATTTACTTTATTTTTTGCACATTAACTGCAGCAGCATCGTATAAATATCTGGTCCTGAAGAAAGCCGCTGATACTGAAAATAGATCAAGAGGCTGAAACATATCGACCAATCACTAACAGTGGTTTATATCCATACCACTGTGCTGTTACATTTTAATCCTGTCAGGTAGTACACAGGAATAAAGGTTATTGGTGATCTATCTAGACAGTTTTAATCCACACCCTTCTTTCACACAGCGCTGCAACATACCTCACTCAACCTTAAACAGCACACATATGGGATTACCATCCTACTCCATAGAAAATTCAAAACATCTCTGAGCTCCTTCCTTAAAACCTTGAAGTAGTAGCTCCCAGTGGTGACTAGGTTTTCCCCACTGGTAAGGAGGACCCATATGATGAAGCATGTGACCTTCGGGTGAGTGAGGGGTCTTATCCTTAAGGGATGCCTTCCCCGGTGTTATAACACCTTTGAGAGTTGAGAGAAAAACAAGGGCTTTTCCAACTGGAGTATGCAAGGAGGGCACCAAATGTGCCCTTCAAAGCAGTCTAGTACCATTGGCAAGTGTCCCCACCCTGGCCCAATACACTAGGTCCTGTCTGGGAGGTGGTCACACCTCCCTGTGACAGGAAACCTATTGTCCTGCCTTCCCCTGCTCGAGCTTGGCTCAGCAGCAGGAGGGCTGAATCGTGTCTCTGGTCAGCAACAGCCATAGTTTGTTGTCTGGGTTTATTAGACTGGTCCTGGGAGCATGGAGGGCTACCCAGAGGAGCCCTACAGTGCATGGAATCATACATTCGGTGTTGGTTTATGATTCCAACATGCTTGATATCAAACATGCCAGGGTTCGTTACAGCCAGTTTAGAGTTAGCCATTGCATAATGATGCATGGTCACTCTATATTTCTTAAAGGCTGATGCACTTACAACGCCTGGAGAATGGACTCCGGGAATTGTAGTGGTGCCCTACTCATGCAGAGGCACCCTCACACTTATAATCAAGCACCTTGCCTTCAAGATTGAAAGGCCTGCCTTAGGGGTGACTTATAAGTTTTAAGTGTAGTGACCTTAGATATAAGAAATCATATATCTGTTGTAAGTGGTTCTAGCACCAGCTTACACAGGATGCAATGGCAGGCTTGTAGTCACAATCTGAGTTGTCTCCCATGGGTGGCCTAATACATGCTTCAGCCCATGGGGGACTCCTGGTGGACCTAGCCCTGGATACCTTAGTACCATATACTAGGGACTTACAAGGGTATACCAGTAGCCAATCTGGGGGGTACCTAAGTACTCACCATGGTCCAATTTAGGGAAGAACCACAGATACTGGGGTCCTGATTAGCAGGATTCCAGTCAGACTAGTAAGAAAAACATAATGACACCAGCAAAAAGTGGAGGTAACCATGAAAGCAGGTCTTACTTTCCTACAGATTCTAACCCACTTGAACTTTTTTAGGAGGCTAATACTTCCAGTTGCCATCCTATATCTTTACAGTAGGGTCCTGAAAGTTATATATTTAAATCTGATTACCAATTTGTAATTTGGTTACCGATTCCTGGTCCTTGTTGGGTAGCCAAAGAGTAGACACTCTAACTTCTTTTACCTCTCAATGCAATTAGAAAGATTCGTAGGATGACAAAAGTAAGTAAGGGGTCTAATCACCTGTGAGAAGCTGGCCTGGTATATGATGTCCACTAATGTAAGTGGGTACCTTGCACCAGTCCAGACAACCCTTGTGGTGATAGTTCTCAGACAACCTTAGAAAGCTATCTAAGTGGTTGCTGTGTAGAGCAGTCTTCAGGCTTAGTCTTGAAGGAGTGTAAATCAGCTTGTTTAAACAGAACGCAATCTTATAGTATTGATTGAAAGGAAAAAACGCACAAAGTATTTATAAATATATATATTTATTATATAACACTATCTAGTATGTTACAGCATCTCCCACACAGAGATAGACACAAAGCACACAATACTTTCTTTGTGGATAAAATCAATAATATACATAGCCTCTTCCCCCACTTAGCCAGTGAACCATGAAATCAGAGATCTGCCAGCGATCACCTTTCGCTCCCTACTCTACTCAATTAATTCTCTGAATTTACTCCTGAAGACGTTTCGTCTGCGTTCAGGAGGGTGAAATCTGGTTCCCCCAAAGATCCGGTCTCCTCTCATGTACTGTTCAAAATCGAACTAGCCCTCCTTCCTGGTCTAACCAAAGTTCTCAATCTTTCATTATTTCACTCTACTATGCCTTCAAAATGGAATGAGGCCATGGTTAGACCTATTCTAAAGAAGCCCAACCTAGACCCTAAGCAGCCCAACAACTACCGGCCAATCTCTCTTCTTCCTCTTTTTGGGAAGGTTTTAGAGTCTTTGGTCAACAACCAACTCAACAACCACTTAGAAAGCAACAACTTGCTGGATCCCTCTCAATCTGGGTTTCGGGCTTTTCATAGCACCAAAACTGCCTTATTGGAAGTGGTTGATAATTTCAGACTCTCCCTTGATGCCAGACAATCTGCCATCTTTGTCCTTCTTGACCTGTCGGCTGCCTTCAACACCATCTCCCACAGCATTCTTTTGGATCGTGTGTGGGAGTTGGGTGTTGGGGGCACCGCGCTGAACTGGCTCAGGAGTTACTTGACCGATTGAACCTCCAAAGTTCAAATAGGCACATTCACCTCCAGCAGCCAATTCATTGACAAGGGTGTTCCCCAGGGATCTATCCTGAGCCCTACACTTTTAATTTGTATGTATCACCTTTGACCAATGTCATTAAATCCCACGGCTTCGATACAGTGTCGTAGGCTGATGAAACTCAGTTGTTAATCACTTTCGGACCAGACCCTACCGACACCAAACACAGATTCAGGCAGTGTATGTTAGACATACACTGCTGGATGTTAAACAATCATCTTCAACTCAACACTAGCAAAATCAAAATAATCCTCTTCGGCAATGCACAAACGTTGTGGACAAGTGATTGGTGGCCCCCCACTCTAGGCATATGCCCTTCACCTAAGGCGGCAGTCTGCAATCTAGGAGTGTTGATTGACAATACACTTTCCATGTCAGACCACGTCAACCACGTAACTCGAATCTGTTATAGACTAAAGCGTAGCCTCCGTAAAATCTTCAAATAGGTCCCACTGTCATCTGGTATGCCACTGGTCCAGGGATTAATAATTCGTCGTCTAGACTATGGCAATGCCCTCTTAGCTTCCATAAATGAAGAGCACCTAACAAAACTCCAGGTCCTTCAGAACACGGCTGCTAGATTGGTTCTAAACCTTCCACCCTGTTCCCCCTCGGCCCCTAGACTGAAAGATCTTCATTGGCTCCCTGTCAGGTAACAGATCAATTTTAAGATTAAGTGTCTAGTACACAAAACCCTTAGTGGACATGGTCCTCATTATCTGGCTAACAAGAACCAATACATAACTTAACATAAAGAAATCACAGTAAATAGCACTAATACAGAGTAAACCATATACTAAGAAAGTGGTATAAGAACCACGACTTGAGTCAGGACAATTTTGAGAGGACGTAGAATTGATGGGGATCCACAGAACCACCCAAGGTAAGTAGATAGGGACCCCACGGAGAGCTTGTGCAGTGTGTGAACATGACCGGGTGCTCCGTACAAGTCTGTGTGCAATTTGCAGTTGGATTTTTAAAGATTAGGCACCCTTCCCAGTGGACCTTGAAGATACCCCATGGAAGACAGAAGGTTGGAGAGCCATCCCACCCGTGGATATTGTGGTACCTGAGTTACCTATCCCAGGGAAGTCGGGTGCATTGGTGTGATGTGGCGTCGGAAACCACCGTCAAACCCAATGGAGGACTTCAGGAAAGTGCCACTGCTGGAAGAGGAGACAGTGTCCGGAGGAATCCAAACATGGATTCTTGAAGATGAGTACCTCAAAGCAGAGGGGACAGAGTCTATGTCACTCAGGGGTAACCAGGAGACTTGGAAGACGAATGCCCTCAGATGTCGGGTGCTTCAGGGAACACGTCAATGAACTTGACTCTGCAGCTGTGAGGATCAGGCGATGCTGAGAAATACCAGAACTCTGATACGAGCTGTCCCACAAAGGATGTTGAGTGCTGAGGGGTCAGTGTCCGGTGGGCGCACCAACAAACCATGGCAAATGCAACCCACGCAGGAAGTCAAGAAGGTGCAACATTGGGACCAGCAAGGTCCTGGGGACTCCCCACAAGCAGGGGAGTCAGGGCCTGCCCCGCGCAATTAGGGGAGGCCAAGGAAAACAAAGGTGACCCTCAAATGGACCCACAGGCCAGGGGCACAGGAGTCGAGAGAGGACCACAAGCAGCTCACCAAAAGGAGCAGGCCACGGTGCCCACGAGTTGGTGTGGCTGAAGATCTAGGTGGAAGAAGTTGCCGGAGGTTGGGGCTACCTGAAGCTCAATGCACTTGTCGCAGAGTTGCCACCAAGCATGTGCACTTGCAAAAGTACGCAGTGCACAGGGATTCGGATAATGCAGCCCCCAAAAGGGATTCTGACCTCAAACTTGTTGAGAGGACAGCTCAGGCTTTGAGGAACGTAGAAAACTACCAACTGTGTTGTTGTTGACCCCTTCGTAGTCCGCAGGCGCTCAGGATCAGCAGACCGGTCAGCAGTGTTGAGATGCCTGCAAATGCAGGAAAGTCACTCCTTTACGCAGAGGGAGATTCCTTCAAGTGTTTTGGATGCTCCAAGGTCCTGCACAGATCCTGTATGGTGCACAGGCACAGACGGTGCAGCAGACAGGAGACGAAGACAGGCCCAAAAGAAGTCTAGCGAAGTCCAGAGTGCCCAGACAGTAGAAGTGCAGTGGTTTCAGTTCTGAATCTTATCCCATGATGAACCTCAAGACCTACACCCAGGAGAGCCCTTAAGTACACTAGGGAAAGGGCTGGGAAGATCCAGGGGAGGGTCTGGACAGGGGGGAGGTTACTCCCATGTCCTTTGTCCAGTTTCATGCCAGAATGGGAGCCAATGGCTCCCAGGGCTGGTTTGAACTGGACTATGCACAGGGCCACCAAGTTTGCCCCTCATGCAGACTTTCTGGCACTGGCAAGCGGACCCACCCAGCCCTATTACACTAAATCCGGTCAGGGAGGTGGTCACAACTCCTTGTGACAGGATGCCTATTGTTCTACCTTCCTCTGCTCGAGCTTGGCTCAGCAGCAGGAGGGCTGAAATAGGGCTCTGGTCAGCAGCAACCATTTTGTGCTGTCCAGGACCAGAAAGCTGGCACTGGGAACACTGAGAGCCTAACGGAGGGCTCTTCCAGTGCTTGGAATCATACCTCCCACACACCGTTTACAGTGTGGGGGTATGATTCCAACATGTTTGATAACAAACATGATAGGATTCGTTGCAGCCATTTTTGAGAGGATCATCTCGCAACTATGCGGTGCCCCTCTATATAGTATATGGCTGCTTCACTGACAACTCTGGAGAATTGACTCTGTAGGCTGCAGTGGTGTCTTGCTCCTGCAGGGGCCCCCTCTCACATACAACCAAGCACCCTGCCCTCATGATTGCAAAGGCCTGCTTTAGGGGGATAAGGTTTTAAGTTCAGTGACCCTAAGCTATAGTAAACCTATATCTTTCGTAAGTGGTGCATGCTCCAACCTACACAGGCTGCAATGGCAGGCCTGTAGTTCCAATTTGAATGGTTTCCCATGGGTGGCATAATACATGCTTCAGCCAATGGGGGACCTCTGGGGTACCTATGCTCTGGGTACATGGGTACCATATACTACGGACTGACAAGGGTACCCCAGTAACCAATCTTGAATGTACCTAAGTACTGAACTTACCAATTTAGGGAGAAAGCAGATAGACTGGGGTCCTGATTAGCAGTGTCCCAGTCAGATTAGTCAAAAAACAGCATGGCACCAGGCAAAAAGTGGGGGTAACCATGCAGAAGGATCTAACCTTCCTACATCAGCTCCACCAGTAAAATTTGGTGTCTGGTAAATGCTGGACCAAATCTGGTAGCACGTCGGATGGTTTTTTCCACTGACATGAGGGATTTAGTTTGTCCTATCTAGAAATTGCCCCAGTCCAAGTCTAAGACCAAATGCTCTTGGTTTGGCAGAAGAATTGATTGACTACCAGTAGAGCTGAAATGACTTATAGCAGCAAAAGAGTGTGAGTATCAATGGGGATTGTGTGTTGCTGTTGCTAATGCTTTGATTGCAGTATTTGGAAATGTGATGTCATGCGGAGTTGGAAAAAATTGAAATCAATGAATAAATGTGGCATTTAATGTAGAGAAGTTAAAGTGTTTATCAGGTCCCTTTGTGACCTAGGATCCAAGGACATATGACAAAATGTTTAGTTTTAATGTAGAAGACACCGGGTGCAGTTGTCTGCTGTGTTGTGGTGTTTAATGTGAGATGTCATCGACAACATCTTTAAAGCTAGGTACTTATCTTTGTGCGGTACTGAGACGTGGTTGGTGTAATTGATCTCAGTGCACATGATATAACTGTATCAATCCAAGCGAGATCCCGTTGTTTGAGGTTTCATTAGAAGTGAATGTCAGAGTAGGTTGGAATAATTAATTTTTTCTGAACCAGTTCAGTTCAGTAAATCTTTATTTCGATGATAAAAACCATCATAAAAATACAGGTTATAAAAATTCATTACATTACAATACTGAACTATATGTGAGTTTACATTTTTTTTAAAAACAGATACATTACTAGTAAATTTCATATGGAGAATACACATTGTATATACATCATAGCTTAATCCCGTGTGTTCCTTAGCCTAACAGCAATTTTTAGAAAACTTATCACAGAACATAAAGTGCGAGTATCACTTGCTCTTTGTAAAAAGAGTAATGCAGCTTTAGCATGACGCAATTTTTCCTCTCTTAAAATATCAACTAGGAAAATGCGCCTGGGGACCTGATAAAAAGGACAAAGAAATACAAAATGAAGGGTGTCCTGCGGAGACCTATTGTCGCAGCCGCAGGCACCCTTCTGCTCAATCGTTACGGTAAAACCAGAGGGATAAGATAATATATTATGTAACAGATTGAGCCTAAAACGGCACATTAAAAACCTGTCCTGCTGATTGTGAATCAGCCATAAATAGGGTTCCATACCCACCCGTTGTCAATTAAGGAATGGGCCACTACTGAACTCTTTGATGACTCCGTACCTGCTCTACTCATGTTATAATTTTCCATCAGCAGTTTCCTGACTAGTGGTTCACAATTGGAGGTTATCGTAGAGGGATTACTAAAGAGAGTATGCTGGCCAATGGATAAAATGTACTTTTCACAAAGTTTAGCCATGGAATATGCAGGCCCTTATCCCTTTGCAGACAATCTAAAACAATTTCTCTACTTAGCCCCGCCTCGGGATTGATCCAGATTCTGAGCCGTGCCATAATTGGCCTCATTTTTATCAAATCTGTGATGTATGGGGTACCAAGTTCCCTATGGGCAATCTCAGGAGGAGTAGCCTGAGAGATCTTTAGGATTCTCCGGAGAAATTTATCTTCCTCCAGCTGTAATTCTTTGGAGGCCCTAAAGCCCCAAACCTCGGCACCGTATATAGCCTTTGCCATGCTTATCGAACCATATAAACACATCACGTGTTCGGGAGACCAGCGGCCCAGCCTACGTGCAAAATTTAAAATGGCGCCATTTGCAGAAACCAACTTCATACAGTGTTCCTCAATTAGGGAGCTAAACTGAATCTCACCATCGAACAAAAGACCCAGGTAGGGAAAAGTGGTTACAGAGTTCAATCTATGATTCCCTATTTTAAACGGAAATTTCTTAGAGGGCTTTTTACCTGCCACCATGACGAAGGACTTGCTTAGGTTCACCGATAGGTCTAGATTTTCCATGAACTTAACAAAACCGTCCACAAGATATTGAAGACTCCTGGCTGTTCGTGCAAGCAGGACCGCGTCATCCACGTACAACAGTACCGGAATTTGACGCGTTCCTACTTTGGGGCAGTCTACTTCCAATGCACTGAGGGTATTTTCAAGCTCATTGATGTACAACGAGAATAAGAAGGGTGCAAGAATGCACCCTTGCCTTACGCCACTTGTGCACGGGAAAGGGTCAGTCAGTCTCTCCTCGCTGCTAGAACGGACCCTAGCAGTGGTGTTCCAGTGCAATTCTTTTAAAATATTTATGAGACCCGGGTCAATTCCGAAATCAAACATCATGGCCCACAACTTATTCCTATTCACATTATCGAATGCCGCTGCCAAGTCCATAAATCCCATATAGACAGTGCCGGTGCTAGCTTTAGTATACTTGGCGGCAAACAAGTACAAATTAAGGCACTGTTCACTAGTCGATTTACCCATTCTGAACCCATACTGTGTATCCGCTATGGTATGTTTCTCTTCCGTCCAGGCCATAAGACGGTTCAGCACCACCCGGCCTAATATCTTAGCTGAGATGTCAATTAGCGATATAGGTCTGTAGCATTTCGGATCATCCCTACTTCCTTTCTTGAAGATAGGGACAATTAATGCTGTTGACCAAGATCGGGGGAGGCCTGATTTAATAGCCGTATTTAGGACCCTGGTCAGAATTGGCGCCCACAGGTCAGTGTTACTTCTGTATAGATCTGGGGGGGTCCCATCGGGCCCTGGGGCTTTATTTGGGGTCAGGCCTTGAATTGCCTTAGTTACCTCTGTTAGTGAGAGCTCTACTTCTGAGCACCGAGTACCGTCCCAGCCCCCATCTTGGATAGTTTCCTTGCTGTTGTTATAGAGACCTTCAAAGTGGGTGACCCATTGCTCTGGGAGGATGTTAGTGCTAATGACCGGAGCATTACAGTCCTGAAAACAGGGCCTGTTTACAATCTTCCAAAATTCTGCGAAGTCCCTATTTTCTCCTGCCTCTCTTAAATCAGCCAAGACTTCTGCTTGAAGAGTAGTCTTCCTCTCGTTTACCTTTAGTTTATACAGTTGTCTGCATTTGGCTACTTCGACCTTGTCCCTAGGTTTAGCTTTCATGCTTGCTTTTAAATTCCTTAAAGCTCTGGAACAGTTGGTATCAAACCATCTTGGCTGTATACTGATCTTTCTCGGGCCCTTTGCTAACAGTAAGGAGTCTGCCAGTTTGGTTAACGACCCAAAGGTCGTGACTAGCTCAGTACCCTCTATTGAAGGATCTAAGCAGTCCTCAACATGTTTTTTGCCTTTTTCTAATAGTTTGCTGTAGAAATTGTGCGAGTTGATTTTCGCCCATCTTAATCGCCTCCCTTGATCCGTGGGCCTCAGAACTATATCTTCATGCTTATTCCCATCCAGGCGACCCATGTAAATTAATTCTAACATTAAGGGATTATGATCGCTGAAGGAGCTCCACTCAGTTCTAGCTTCTAAAATCCGATTTTTAGCAAAGACGAATATCATTATGAAGTCTATAATAGAGGAGCATCCCCTTCCTTTGAATGTTGGGATGAGCGTACCCTCGGGACCAGGGGCAATCAGGTCGATCGCGTGTGCCAACGAATGGGAGTCTAATATCTTAGTTATTATTGTTCCCTCCTTGCTATGCTCTAGATGTGGCCCCTTCTTACTTGGTCATGCATCCCAGTCAGCTGTAACAGGAATCAGGTTTGGACAAAGGTGGCAATTTAAATCTCCCAAAAGTACTTCAATTGGTTCTCCCCCCTCCTTCCTATGTTCAGCTTCATAAGTGAGTCTACCATCTAATTCTTGCAGGGTTTCATTATTCCTGTTTGTAGATCCTGAATTGTAGATATTAAACAGCTGTAATTTTAACCCTTGTCCTCGAAATGTTATTGCTTGGAGGGTATGTCATGTCCAGATTGGTGGTGTCCATTTCCCCTCTACGTTAAGGTCAACGTAAATAGCTAACCCACCCTTGGCCCTTCCTGCACTACTTACTTGGGCTGGAACGAAGAAGCACTTGTAGCCCTCTATCTGATAGGGAGAGGAGTTGACTGCTCACGTTTCTTGGAAAGCTAGAACGTGAAAGCCACCTATGTAATTCCTCCACTCAACGTTTTCAAATTTTTCCGCCAAACCTGCAACATTCCAGGACAAAATGTTCATCCTTCCCCCTGGAACCTTCACTACTTTACTTCCCTGCATGTTTAAACTAAATTCATCATTCCTCAGAAGTCTGACCCCCTGTTCGCCCCCTTCCTGTGTTAGTAGTGGAGTTGGGGGCCCTTTCACATATTGAGTTCCCTGACCCCTTTGTTCAGTGCAATCATTGGGCATCTGACTGACCGTCCTATCATACCTATGGCTTAAATGGGATAGTCATTCATTTTCATCCAGGGATTGCAAAGGCCTAAATCTATTTGACCACTGAGCACTAGCCTGATTTACTGTAGGGAAACCGCGGTATTCAAAATTCCTTGCCCAGTACCCATCTGTTAATCTGCCATTCCTACCCTGAACCTGCCAAGGAGGGAAGTTGTCACGTTTTCTAGGATAAAAATGCCCTAGTGGCATAGTTTGTATAGTACTCGTGGCATTCCTATTACGGTTACCCAATATGTACTCCACTAGGTTTGGATTCCTAAAATTTTCTATAATACAATTCCCTTCAATGTCTTTTCTCCTACTACCGATCCAATTTGCCCTTCTTACATGTAGAATTTCTCTAGGTTCTTTCCCTTGCCATGGCCTGTGGATATTCAACCAATGGACAATCTTATTTTTGAGTTCCATATGTGTCTCCTTCTGGCCCACCCTTAATTCAGGTACTCCTGTGAAAACAACGACATATGGGCTTACTTCGGGGGGCAAGTTTATACATGGTAGGGGACAATTTATTCTATCGTTATGCTCAGGGCCTGTTTGGTAGTTGTATGCCAGATTGTTAGATACGGGGTTCACTATTTGGTTTTGTGTCGCATTTATGTGTCCCAGGGTATTAACTCTGTCCTTATTTCCACATTTTTGTGTGCTAGTTTCCCCCGGCTGGGCTTGGACTTTAGGCGGTGCATGAACTTGTACAATGGTAACACTACTCATTGCTCACGCAGTTATTCTTAGGTGGGGGTTGCCTGGTTGAAGACGACCCTAATGCAGTGGATGTTCCTGTAAAACTAGTATTTAAGGCCTCCCTTGTCTTGCCCTGTTTGTGGAGCTCATTTACTATCGTGTCTAGTTTACTCACTAGTGGTTTTATTTGGCTCACTATGAAAGCCTCAAGATTTTTTTGAAGTTCTAAAATTACAGGATCCAACCACCCTGGGGGCGTTACAGGGCATAGGGCTTCTATTAACTCTACCTCGTCCCCTGTTTCTTTTGCCCTATTCTTTTCTAATTTGTTTCTGTTTCCTGGTGCATGAATTTTTGGGATCTTTTTTCTTCCCTCTGCTTTGGGGAATACCCTTAGCAACCCTATCTGATTGACCCCCCTCAACTGTTACCCGTTGGGCACTTGGGATAAGTTCTAAAGATTTGTACTGACTATCATCGAGTGAGGCTTCACACACGTTAGACTCAAGCACTTGTGTTGGTGTACGGGGCACGTTTGTAGGTGTCATGGATAAGCGCCTCTCCGTGCGCTCAGTCTCCCCATTTACAGCGCCTATGACCTTCCTCAGCATTAAATCGATTGCCGTTGGAGTTGTTATTTGACCCACTGTACTGATGGGGGTTGGGCGTGATTTAGGGGGTGTAATTGGGGTACGAGATTTCCTCGAAGTAGAGCGGGTTTTTGGTTTAGTGGCCATACTGCTTTTGTGGTAAACAGCACTGTATTCTACCTCTCAATTTGTCTTAAGGCACTAACGACGAAGAAGTAACAACAACAAGAAGCCCCACCACTATTCAGGGACGCAATTCAATCACACCCTTCATTAGTAGTATACAGTCTTCTCCACCCCGTTTCTTACAATGTCAAAAGTCTAATGAAGATGGTTAATCGTTGGCAGCTGATACTATCCAGTTCAAAAAGTACCTGATGGATGAACCGAGGGGGGTTGCCCAGCCCGGCCTCCTTTGGCCCCTGATGGCCACAGATGGCCCGCCCTCTGCCCGGGCTCAGCCCGGCGGCGCCCGCGCGCGTCCCGCGACGCGGGGGCTCAGCAGTGTTTTTATCTCGCCTCCTGGTGCAAGATTGGCGGCTGGTGAGGATGCCTCTGAGGAGTCTGGGGAATGTAGTTTGCCCCCTCCGCTCGGCGGCCGCTCGGGTGGTGTGGCGGCAGCGGGAGGGAGAGCCGGTCAAACCCAGCAAAGGGTTTGTGAAATTTGTTTAGAAATCACGCTGAGAGAAATTGTAAAGGAGGTTGTGTTTCTGCGAGGAGTTAAGTTGATGTCACAGTGTGCAACACTGGTATTGGCCGATGTAAAGGAGGGGAAGGTTCAAGATCCAGACCGCGTCATGGTAAGCAAGGTTTTATTCTACAATATCGCCTTCGTTTTACAGAGGCCAGTGTTCCTAGACAGGGATAATGCGTCTTATCCGGTCTTCGGTTCGTTCATCGCTCCTTCCATCTTCCAGATATGATCTTCCCCCTCTTGGTCATTGTAACCTTAAGGGTTCACAAGGAGGGAAGGAGCCAACACTGAAGTGTGATATAACTGTTTTATTGGGTGGTTCTACAAAGTCAATGAGCGACCTATTCCAAATTGTGTCCATAGGGCAAAAGCTTCTTGCGGGAAGGGGGGGGGGGGGGGTGTGACTTCCGTCCTTGGGCTGGTGTAGTCCTCCTCTTCCGCCCGTCTCGCTCGAACCCAAAACAAAAGGAAAAGAAAGGTGGCTGTTAGATCACAGCACGTTATCTCTCAAGGCTTGGGGAAAGGGAGTGAGGGTAACACACGAGAGGAAGGAAAATATCGTCACCAGATACCCAAGAGCGAGTATAACCCAGAATGTGTAGGGTGCTGTGCTCAAAGACCTCAGTGCCCGGCCGAGTTCCTCCCTCGGTTACCCGGTCCCTGCTCATTTAAAGCTTAACAAGGTACGCAAGCGTTTCCGTACCTGGTATAGCCACGCGTCTTCCTGCGCGTGGCCGGGCGATTCGTGGTGACATTGGCCTCCTCGCTTCTCCTATGATGACGCCTCCGGTTTGTTCTCTCGGTCCAGTTGGCGGATACCGGTTTCCCCGACTTCAGCTGGGGCCGTCGCTCCAGGGGCAGATCTCACTCCTCCGGCGTCCACCACGTCCAGTCCTCCAAGGTGGGTGGTTTCTCTTCGGCTTCCCGGCTCCAACTCACGCCGCACCATCCACAACTTCGCGTCTTCCAGGTCCGCCTTTGTCCTCCCTGTGCCTGACTCCGATTGGCTTGCGGACTCCTCCGTCATAGGGGTGGAGTTCCAGTCCGGGAAGTCCAGGCCATACTTAAAGGGCCTGGACCAGTTCTGAAAGCGAGATTGAGAGTCCGTTACGGGGCATGTCTTGACCCCGTGACACATCCCCCCCCTGGCTTTTCCCGTTCGGGGGAAAGAGGATAACGTGATAGAAAGTCAGTATTCGTTTGTTTGGATCCCTTTCTATGACAGACTTCGAAGTCGTATGGCTGGAGAGAAAGGAACCAGCGCAGAATGCGATCGTTCAGACCTTTGTTCTGTTGTAGCCAGGTCAAGGGGGCATGGTCAGTAAACAGTGTGAAATGGCGGCCATCTAGGTAATACCGGAGCTTCTCAATACTCCATTTCACAGAGAGGCACTCTTTTTCTATTGTTGGATATGCCCCCTCTCTAGGGAACAGTTTTCTACTTAGGTATAGGATGGGTTTTTCCCTGCCTTCTTTGTCTAGTTGTGACAATACAGCCCCTAGTCCAACACCTGATGCATCGGTTTGTAAATAGAAAGGTTTGTCAAAGTCAGGGGTCACCAAGACTGGGGCTGAGGACAGGGCATCTTTAAGGGTTTGGAAGGCTGTAAAAGGCCTGAGGGGAAGGCTGTCTAAAGTGTGAGGAACTAGCTGTTTTCTTTAGTAAGTCAGTTAATGGGGCAGAGACTGATGCAAAGTGGGGTAAAAAACGACGGTAGTAACCGACAAGGCCGAGAAAAGCTCGGAGATCCCGTCTAGTGGCTGGAAAGGTTTGTGACTGAATGGCTTTCACCTTTTCTTGTTGGGGGTATAACTGACCATTACCCAGAACGTACCCTAGGTATTTAACCTGTGTAAAGGCTATTCAGGATTTCTTGGAGTTAATGTGTAATCCTGAGTTTTCCAGGGCCGTCAATATCAGATCGAGGTGATGTAGGTGTGTCTCCCAGTTAGGGCTATGAACAACAATGTCGTCCAAATAAGCAGCGGTGAACTGGGTATAGGGAGCAAGGAGGGAGTCCATTAGACGTTGAAACGTCGCAGGAGCGCCATGTAAGCCGAACGGCAATACTGTGAAATGGAATAGTCCTTCAGGTGTTGTAAAGGCTGTTTTTTCTTCATCTTGTGGGGAAAGGGGCACCTGCCAATAGCCCTAGGTGAGATCAATAGTTGTTATGTATTGAGCCTCACCAAGGCGCTCAATCAGCTCATCTACCCTTGGTAATGGGTACCCGTCTTGTTTGAACACCTTGTTAACGGCCCAAAAGTCGATGCAAAACCTAGTGCTCCCATCTGGTTTTGGCACCAGGACCACCGGGGACGACCAGTTACTTTTAGAGGGCACTATAATGCCTGCTTCCAACATTTTTTTAAACTCTGTCCTTAGTAACAACCTGCGGGTCTCTGGAACCCGGTAGGGTTTTTGTTTGACAGTGACACCTTCTGGGGTGGGGATACTGAGGCTAGCTAATGTTGTCCTGCCGGGTTGATCAGAGAATATAGACTGATGTCTTAAAAGCAGGTTCGACAGGTCCTTCTTCCTTGTTTCAGGAAGATCACAGTTCAACACTGTTTGATCTATGGTATGTGGGGTTGTCGTGGCAAGGGATACAGAGACAGGTGTTCGGGGTGGGGGACCCAGACACTTCTTCAGTATATTAATGTGGTATATCTGGGTTCTGGAAGGATATAGTTGTAGAGCATAGGTGGTTCTTCCTATTTTTCTGGTCATGGGGAATGGTCCCTGCCACTCCTTCAGGAGTTTGTGGGTAGAAGTGGGGAGAAGAACAAGGGCCCAATCACCTATGGATAATTCTCTCCACTTTTTCCCTTTGTCGTAGAAGGTTTTCTGTTTTATTTGGGCTTTCTCCAGGGTGTCATAAGACAGGGTTCTTAGTTTATGTAAACGGCTCTGTAGTTATTCTGAATAATCCAATAACTCTTGGGCGTCCTGGGCCCCTTCATTTTCCCAACTGTCTCTAGTGATCTCCAATAGAGTACGGGGCTTCCGTCCGAAAAGGAGTTCGAAGGGTAAGGCCCCTAAGCTGCTCTGATATTGGCTTCTTAAGACGAATAGGGCTAAAGGAAGCAATTGGTCCCATTTTTTTTCCGTCTTCTGTTAGCAGCTTTTTCAAGGTTGTCTTTATCAAGCCATTATAGCGCTCGACTAACCCATCAGTTTGCGGGTGGTAAACCAAGGTACGCAAGTGTTTAACATGTAAGAGGGCACAGACTTGTTTCATAAGGCGAGAAACAAATGGGGTTCCCTGGTCGGTTATAAGGTCTTTGAGGAAACCCATTCTTGCAAACAGCTCGATCAGTTTTTGGGAAATGGCATTGGACGTGGCTGCCCGTAGAGGAAACGCCTCAGGATAACGGGTTGCGTGGTCCACGATAACCATTACATACTGGTAACCCCGATGGGACTTAGGGAGAGGTCCTATTAGATCTACTCCGATCCTTTCAAAAGGTTTTCCAATAATAGGAAGGGGGACAAGAGGAACTTTAGGCGTAAGATAAGGATTGCGTTTTTGGCAAATCTGGCACTCTTGGCAATACTTCTTTACTTGTGCGTTTATACCAGGCCAATAGAAATGTTGGGTGATGGAATGAGTGTTTTTTTCAGCCCCAGAGTGTCCTGCCAATAGATGTGCATGTGCATAAAACATGACTTGGTCACGAAATGTTGCGGGTACAATCAACTGGGGAGTCGCATTTGCATCACCCAACCTATACAGGAGCCCTTATGTAAACCATCTCCTTGTTCTCCTGGGCGTTCTGCCATGCTTGTTTTAAAGAAGCATCGTTCAACTGGGCAGCACGAAAGTTGGTGTCGGTGGCCCACGGTTCTTCTACCAGGAGACCAAGGTTACTAGTTCCTTGGGGTCTACTCTTTTGTAGGGCTTCTGACATAAGAGTGTGGAAACACTTATTATCGGTCCCGATAATAAGGGCTTTAGGTAATCTTGGGAGCATCCCTACTTCATATTTTACTCGAGTACCCTTTTCTGTTATTATATTCATACTAGCTAGAGAATAGGTACGTATGTCCCCATGCACACATTTAATCCCAACAGTATGTTTCAATAAAACAGAAGAGCCAGACAGGGAATCTTCTCTAACCACGGAGTGGCGACACCCTGAATCTAACAAAGCTCAGGTTTTCTGATTATCTAGTAGGACATTTACATAAAAGGCTGGGCCTGTTTCTTGTGCGTACATGATGGCGCGGGGCATATATCCAACCTCCATAGGTTCTTCTTCCTTCTCTTTCTTTTTGCGACAGAACCTGGCAATATGTCCCCACTCACCACACTCGTAGCATGGGGGCTCGGTTAGAATCGGAGGGTCAGGTTTTACCAGCCGGGGTTTAAGGAGGGGGTCCGGTTTTTCCTGGGAGTTTGCTGTAGTTGGGTTTTTCTGTTTCTCGAAAGGCAGGACGGCTTTGAGCCCGGGCATACGAATTAGCCATTTTGATGACATGGTCCAGAGTTAGCCCTGCATGCTGCCTAAGCCATCTTTGAGTCCTAAAGGGTAGGGCTTCAAGGAATTGTTCAAGATATATTTTGTTCATCACCTCTTCCAGGTTCCCTTCTTGTGGCTTCAGCCAACGGTCGGCTGCGTCCTTTAATTTGTAGAAAAGGGTCTTTGGGACATCATTTGGTTGTCCTCTTTCCTGCCGGAATCTTAGTCTATGAATTTCGTCATCGACCCCGAGCCTGTCTAGGATGATTTGTTTTACGTGACCGTATGCCGCCGTCCCATCTTTATTGCCCAGTTGATATGCGGCCTGCGCTTCCCCCATTAAGTGGGGCGCTAAATAGAAAGGCCATCTCCCACCTGGCCAGGCACTAGCTCTGGCAGCCCTCTCAAAATTCAAAAAGGAGATGGGGTCGTCCCCAGCCACATATTTTTGTAAGGGGACCATGGCTCCAGGAGGAGCTGCAGCACGTTGTTGACCTAAGGTGGCTAATAGTTGAGTCTGTCCTTTAGCCAGTTTGGTTAGGTGGTCCGCCTGTGGCTGTATGGCAGTGGTAAAAGCGGCTCGGTCACTGTCAGCCTGCTCTGTAGATTGTCCAATAGCCCACTCCAGTTTGGACTGTCCTTCACTCATCTGATTTAGTAAGGCCTCCATCTTGTCAGAAGGATGATTCCTATCTGGCTTGCCACTTGTAACCTTAAGGGTTCACAAGGAGGGAAGGAGCCAACATTGAAGTGCGATATAACTGTTTTATTGGGTGGTTCTACAAAGTCAATGAACGACCTATTTCAAATTGTGTCCATAGTGCAAAAGGTTCTTGCGGGAAGGGTGGGGGGTGGCTTCCGTGCTTGGGCTGGTGTAGTCCTCCTCTTCGGCCCGTCTCGCTCGAACCCAAAACAAAAGGAAAAGAAACGTGGCCGTTAGATCACAGCACGTTATCTCTCAAGGCTTGGGGAAAGGGAGTGAGGGTAAAACACGTGAGGAAGGCAAAATATCGTCATCAGATACCCAAGAGCGAGAATAACCCGGAATGTATAGGGTGCTGTGCTCAAAGACCTCAGTGCCCGGCCGAGTTCCTCCCTCCTCCCTCGGTTACCCGGTCCCTGCTCATTTAAAGCTTAACAAGGTACGCAAGCGTTCCCGTACCTGGTATAGCCACGCGTCTTCCTGCGCGTGGCTGGCCGATTCGTCGGGACGTTGGCCTCCTGGCTTCTCCTGTGATGATGCCTCCGGTTCGTTCTCTCGGTCCAGCTGGCGGATACCGGTTTCCCCGACTTCAGCTGGGGCAGTCGCTCCAGGGGCGGATCTCACTCCTCCGGCGTCTTCCACGTCCAGTCCTCCAAGGTGTGTGGTTTCGCTTCGGCTTCCATGCTCCAACTCACGCTGCACCATCCACAACTTCGCGTCTTCCGGGTCCGCCTTTGTCCTCCCTGTGCCCGACTCCGATTGGCTTGCGGACTCCTCCGTCATAGGGGTGGAGTTCCAGTCCGGGAAGTCCAGGCCGTCCTTAAAGGGCCCGGACCCGTCCTGAAAGCAAGATTGAGAGTCCGTTACGGGGCATGTCTTGACCCCGTGACAGTCACGTTACTCTGGCACATAGAGAGAAGGGAGAACAGTGTCACTGCCTCATATACTTCACATGCAGTAGGGAAGAGAGTGGGGGAACACCCGCCAAGTGCCTTAAGCAACGTGAAAATGTGTTAGTGCTCCAGGAAAAAGGTGTCCGCCACTACCGTGGTATCTGGAGTGGTAGTCCAGTTGTACTGCTGGGGGGAGAGAAGAGGACCATTGAAGGGGGGTACGGTCCACCATGTTTCAGCCAGCTCATGTCCCTCTCGGTCAGGGTGGGAACCGTGACACACCTCCCCCCCGATTCTCCCGATCGGGTAGAGGGAACAGTCTGGAGAGGAAGTCAGCACTCCCATCATCCAAGCCTTTTCGATGTTTCATAACAAATGAGAAAGGCTGTAAAGACAGGAACCAGCATAGGACCTGGGTGTTTTGGCCCATGTTTTTGCTCATCCACTGAAGCGGGGCATGATCAGTATATAGGGTAAAGGGGTGGCCTTTGAGATAATACCTTAGTTTGTCTATGGACCATTTGACCACAAGGCACTCTTTTTTAATCGTGGGGTATCTTGTTTCAAGGGGGAATAGCTTCCTACTTATGAAGAGTATTGGATTTCCGACCCCCTCTGAGGAAAGTTGGGACAGAACCGCTCCTATTCCGTAGTTGGAAGCATCAGTGTGTAAAATGAAAGGTTTAGAGAAGTCGGGAGAAGCTAATACTGGACTGGTGGTAATGGCTTTTTTCAGATGTTTAAAGGCCTCGGTTTTATAGTCTTTACGAAAAGAGTGTCAGTTAAGGGCCCAGCTATTTCTGAATATTGCAGAATGAAGCGTCTGTAATACCCTAATAGCCCAAGGAATGCTTTCATCTCTCTTTTGGTTGTGGGGAACGGGGTTTCTGCTGTGGCTCTCACTTTTTCTTCTTGCGGAGCTTTGACCCCGCGGCCCAATGCAAACCCCAGATATTTGACCTTCTGAAAACCCACCCTGGATTTTCTTGAATTTATATGCAGGCCAGCATGTTGTAGGGCGTGCAGGACTTCCTGTAGATGTTGCAGGTGTTTCTCCCATGTGGGGCTAAACACCACAATATCATCTAAATATTCGGATGCAAAGGACTGGTGTTCACGGAGCACCATATGCATGAGCTGCTGGAAGGTAGCTGGTGCACCGTGGAGGCCAAATAGGAGAACTGTGAATTCAAACAGCTCATCTGGTGTAACAAAAGCTGTTTTCTTTTTATCCGCCTCCTTCAGGGGGACCTGCCAATACCCCTTCGTGAGGTCTAGGGTGGTGATGTAGGTTGTTTCTCCTAACTTTTCTATCAATTCACTTACCCTGGGTATTGGGTATGCACCAAAGGTGGATATCGAAATAAGGGCACGGAAGTCCATACAAAACCTTGTGGAGCCGTCTGGCTTGGGGACCATTATGATGGGTGAACATCATTCGCTCTTGGATGGACGAATGACCCCCATCTCCAGCATGTTTTGTACCTCCCTTCAGATGGCCTGCCTTTTGGCTGCTGGTATACAATATGGCCTTTGTTTTATGACCTTCCCCAGAATGGTCTCAATGGTATGTTCGGTTAGGGTCGTCATCCCGGGGTTTTCAGAAAACATTGACGTGAAGGGATGTGAGACGGAACCAAGGGAGTGTAGCTGCTCTTCAGACAGGGCGATATTAATCACTAATTGGTCTACTGTCTGGGATGAGCTCTGATGGGACGGCAGAGTGAGATGGACCACAGTGGGTGCAGGACCCAGCCATTTTTTTAATAGGTTGATGTGGTATGTTTGTATGCGCGAAGGCCAGATCTGAACTTTCTAACTGATGTTGCCTACTGTAGCCACGGTTTTATACGGGCCTAACCATTCTGACTTAAACTTACTAACCGAGGAAGATAATAACACGAAGACCCAGTCGTTAATGGCCAGGCGCCTCCACTTCTTTCCTTTATCATAAAACAGTTTCGGCTTCTCCTGTCTTCGTTCCTATTCTGCTTTTAAGATTCGGTGTGCATTCTAGAAAGCCCTGTGTCTCCTCTGCCTCTTCTTTTTCCCAGGCCTCTTTGGTCATTTCTAGGAGTGACCTTGGTAGCCTTCTATACAGCATCTCGATGAGGAGCATCCTAGGGAACTCTGGACGTGACTCCTGACTATGTACAGGGCGAGAGGGAGAAGTTGGTCCCACTCTTTCCCTTCATTCTGTAGCATTTTCTTTAGGACCATCTTCAAGGTTCCATTGTACCTAGTCTCCACCAGTCCATCAGTCTGTGGATGGTACACCGATGTTTTTATGTGGCAAAGATTCAGGGTTTTACATACTTCTTTCATGGGGCGAGATACAAACGGGGTGCCTTGATCCATTAAGATCTCTTGAGAAAATCTCACCCTAGAAAAGAGTTCAATGAGTTTCTCAGCTATGTTGGATGTGGTAGGGGCGCTTAGGGGAAAAGTCTTGGGGTATCTGGTGGAGTAATCTACTATCACCAATGCATACAGATGACCGTTCCCAGTTTTTGGTAAGCATCCATGAGGTCCATGCCCACTCTCTCGAAAAGAGTGCCAATCATCGGTAGTGGTTGTAGGGGCTCCTGGGGAGGACAATATGTGTTTTTCCTCTGGCAGGTGTAACACTCTTGGCAGTGTTTTTTAATATCTCCATATACGCCTGGCCAATAAAAGTGTCATAACGAGTTTTGTGTTGTTTTTCAGCCCCTATATGCCCTGCCGTAAGGTGGGAAAGGGAAAAAAAGTATCTGGTCCCTAAAAGACATAGAGACGAGAAGCTGCGGTTCATTGTCCTTCGCGCTTATTCTGTATAAAAGGCCCTTATCAATGGTGAAATAGGGATATGAAGCGGGTGTGTCTTGGTGTTGTGCATTCTGCCAGGCATTTTTCAAGGTTGGGTCGCTCGTCTGTGCAAATTTAAAACTTCTATCTAGGATCCAGGGTTCTAGGGAGATGAGAGCTGGTGCTGTGTCTTGCTTTTCTCCTCTACATTCTACCCTCTCTTGAGGCCCAAGCACAGTCTTGAGGAACATGTCTGAAATCACAGGGTAATCTGTTCCATTTATCAATTTTTACGGTAATTCCGCCAACACCCCCACCCTCGAAGTATAAGGCTTCCCCTTGGCAGGAGTGAGGACGATCACAGCGACTGGATATGGTTTTACGTCTCTGTGTATGCATATGATGTGTACTAGTGCTTCAGGTACTATCTGGGTAGGTCTTACCAAGTCTCCCTTTATAACAGACTGCCTGCACCCCGAATCTAAAAGGGCCTTCACTGTCCTCCCATTCACCTCCACAGTTACATAAAAGGCCCTCCCCAACTCGGCTGAATACAGGATGGTTCTTGGGATATAACCCACTTCCATGGGTTCTTCTTTTGATTTCTTGCGGGGACACCCATGGGCTATGTAACCCCATTTACCACAGTCGAAGCACTGTGGCCATTTATAGGGGGGGTCCTTCTGGTTTCATGGGTCTAGAGCGAGGAGCGTCTGGGGTGGGTGATAAGTCTTTTTCTCGGTTTTCGCTGCAACTGCTCTATTTGGTTTCTCTTGCTCCCATTTGGCAGCTCGGGTTGCGCACGTGAAAAAGTGGTGGCCATTTCAACCGCCTGCTCAGTGCTTGTGCTGGCGGAGCCACCTCTGGGTATTGTATGGTAAGTCCTCTAAGTATTGTTCGAGATATACTTTGTCCATTATCGCCTCCTTGGTACTCTCATTGGGTTTCAACTACTTGTCTGCTGCTTATTTTAGGCGGAAGAATAAGGTTTTGGGGATTTCCCCGGGTGCACCTCTTTCCTTCCTGAATCGTACCCTGAAAGCCTTGGCGTCCAGTCCGAAGTTGTCTAAAATTACTTCCTTGATCATCGCATATGGGGAGTTACCATTTGCATTCGCCACTTGAGAGGCGTCCTGTGTCTTGCCAGTCAATAAGGGGGCCAAGAAGAAGGGCCATTTCTCAATCGGCCATCCACAGCCTCGAGCGGCCCTCTCAAAATTAAGGAGAAAGGCATAGAGGTCCTCTCCTGGTACAAACTTCTGTAGTGCCACACAAGAGAACCCATGTGGATGGCTCAGGGGCTTTGGTGTGGAAACATGGTCTGCCATTAGATTCTGTAGGATCTCCATTTGAGAGGCCTTGGATTGTTTGAAGAAGTCCTGGTCGGCTTGGGCTGAGGACGATTGGCGCTCCACGATTCAGAAAAGGGGGTGGTGATGAACAGAGTGTCTGAATTAAGCAGACCACTCTTACCCAGTCCAAAGATCAGGACTTGATCCATCACCGTTTTTTAGCTCACTGCACCATCCCAGCTCAGAACCTGGCTACATGCAAATTAGTCTGTTCCTGTCCCAGTGCATGATGGGAACAGGGCAAACCAAACTACCAAGCCAATTCTTATACTGGGAAGGAAACAAGCTTCCGGGGACCGGTTTCTGGCATTTCAGCCGTCGTCGGCCCGGCTTGCTTGAATCCCGATGGTGCGATGAGCAAGGGACTCACATCTGAGTATACCATTCCACGCTTATGGTGGACAAAATGATTCAGAAAAGGGGGTGGTGATGATAAGAGTGTCTGAATTAAGCATACCACTCTTACCCAGTCCAAAGATCAGGGCTTGATCATCACCGTTTTTTAGCTCACTGCACCATCCCAGCTCAGAACCTGGCTACATGCAAATTAGTCTGTTCCCGCTCCACAGCCCATCCTAGTTTCTCCTGTCCTTGCACTAGTTGTTGGATGAGGGTGGCCATTATTGTATTGCTAACGGACGGACTGCCCGCATTTCCCACCAGTTGTAAAGGAGGGGAAGGATCAAGGTCCAGACTGCATTGTGTTAGGCAAGGTTTTATTCTACAATATCTCCTTCGTTTTACAGAGGCCAGTGTTACTAGACAGGGATAATGTGTCTAATCCGTTCTTTGGTTCGTTTGTCGCTCCTTCCGTCTTCAGGATACAATCTTCCTTCTCCTGGTCACGTTACTCCGGCACATAGAGAGAAGGGAGAACAGTGTCACTGCCTCATATACTTCACATGCAGTAGGGAAGGGAGTGGGAGAACACCCATCAAGTGCCCTAAGCAACGTGAAAGTGTGTTAGTGCTCAGGAAACGGGGAACAGAGACAGAGAGAATTGTCCTAATGGTTGGACTTCTCACTTCTCCCAACCCACCCCACAACCTTGTGCTGTACCTTAGTAAGCCACCCTCCTTCAGGAGCGTGGCCAGGCGCAGCAAGAAAACATTGGCCTCCTGGCGTATCCGATGTCTCCGTCTCTTCTGCAGACCTTCACAAGAGTGGCTCCTCTTCGGTTGGCGTGTTCTTCCTCCGGCGTCCTCCTCGTTTCGGCTTTCGCTGTTTCCGGAGTGGTGACACACCAGTGTTGGAGATTCGTATCGCCTTATTGGGCTGTGGGTGATGACGTCCGTTTTGGGGGTGGCGCTAGCGGAGCCTGTCTCCCACTTGTTCCAGGAAAAAAGGTGTCCGCCACTTGCGTGGTATCTGGTGTGGTAGTCCAGTCGTCTTGCTGGGGGGAGAGAAGAGGACCATTAAAAGGGGGTACGGTCCACCATGTTTCAGCTGGCTCATGTCCCTCTCGGTCAAGGTGGGAACCGTGACAGTCGATTGGTGTGAAGCCACAATGGGATTGGTTGTAAACATCATAAAAAGTCCTGCTGGCATTGGTTGTGATTGCTGAACAGAGAATTGAGGGAGAAACGTATTTCCTGTTTTCACAGATAGTAATTTGTGAAATTGTACCAATGTTAAATGAAAATGTCTTTTTTGAATGCAGCACGTAATCTGATGCAGGGAGATGTGACGATACCTTCTAGGGAAGATGAAGCAATGGCACCTGAGGGTACAAAAAGTCATTATATGGCTTTAAACAAAGGAACCTATTAACATAAGGGTATCCCTCTGGAGCTAAGGCAGCTACAAAAGGGGACAAGAAGTTATGTGCAGCACCTATGCACTATTCCTAAATAAGTGGGGAAGGTAAAAATAATCTCTTTTTTATATAACCGTCACCCCCTCTAATATTGGCATGCTTAATATCCGGGTTCACCCTGACTCCTAAAGGTCAGGGTGGGCTCAACCATTTTCTAAGGACCTCTTATAAAGATTGTTAAATAGGGGTAAAAAGATAAAAATTCCTCATCCACTCCCAAGGTATCCCTTTATATGCGGGATGGATGTGAAAGATTAAAACTATATTATGTGATCAGGGTTTAGGATGCAATGATCCTATGGCACTAAAATGACCAACATATTTCAGTCCTATACTAATGGCCTGAAGAAGTCCTGGGCTTTCATCAGGGTAGTTTTCAAATATCTCTATTTGATGGTTTCTACCAGGAGGGATCTAATTAGTTAAGTGAAAAGCTAAAGCTGTACTTTTTTTTAGAGTAACAAAGCACATGGAATAGTATATGATGTGGCAATGAATGTCTCTGAGAGTCACTGAATATAATCATAAAGTTTCATAGGTATGACAGAGTGGGACTAACGGATGTTTTGTTGGTTCCATTGTATTTCATCATTAAGTCCCCATTTGTGGGTTTTCAATTTGTAGACTCATCTCTTCTCCCTTTCTAGGAGTATGTTGCTGATCACAGCCTGAGGGATGAGTTTCTCAATAATTGACCATCTTAATTCTTTCTCGCTGTGGCTTCTCTCAAGAAAGTGTGTTGTCAGTCTCGTCGATGCATTTCTGCATCTGATTGTAGTTCTGTGCTCACTTATACGGATTTTGATTTTCCTCCTAGTCATTCCTACTCCAGTTTGAGAGGCATGATTATGATTAGAGCGGACACCAATGAGTGGCAAAATATGATCACAATATGTAGCATCTGATTAGACACACAAGATTGGGAGGTGCCCGTGTCACTTATGATAAGCCACACAATGGCAATTTTCCTCATGCCACATAATTTTATAGTCACAGGCACAACCTAGAGTGGCAAGTATTACCCTGCCTGTGCATGCTTTCAGTGTATTTGCATGCCACAGAAGATCGCGTAAGGTATGTCACTGGGGAAGTGCTAAATATACAAACCCACCATGACAAAAGCCCAGGACTTCTTCAAGCCATTAGTAAAGGGTTGAAACATATTGGTGAGTTTAGGGTCAAAGGAACATTGCATCCTAAACCGCAAATGTATTATATACTTTTAATCTTTCCCATCCACCCTACTAATAAAGAAATACCTTGGGGGTGAATGAAAAATATTTATCTTTAAAGTTACGCCCCCTATTTAACAATCTTCATAAGAGCTCTCTGGAATATAGACAATCCCACCCGGACCTTTAGTAGTCAGGGTGAACCCGATGATGAAGCTCGCCACCATTAGAGTGGGTGAAGGTTATATAAAAAAAGGGAATGTTTTCCCTTTCCCACTTCCTTAGGAGTGGTGCATAGGTGTGGCACGTAACTTCTTGTCCCCTTTTGCAGGTGCCTTAGCTCCAGAGGGATACCTATATGTTAATATTATGTTTGTGTAGGGTGGACGCACCCCTTCATCCTTGTTCCAAGGATCTCTCCACCATACAGGCATTGGTACTTTTCTTCTAAACCTCCAGACATTTTGTTTTGAGCTAAACAAAGGATACCATACATGCCTTTTGCTTGAGCACTGGAATAGGCTCACAGAGAATTATGGTTCTTTGGCTTTTCCAAGTTATGGTACTTACAATGTGAGGGCGATTAAACATTTGAGGAAAACGCTATACGAAATGAAGCTGCCTCCTAGTCGCGGACAATTTGAAGCACTTAATGAATGGGAACACATAGCTCACCAGAAAAGGAAGGAAAATATTAGGGAAGATGCTGAAGATTAATAAGCACTTATGGAGATGCAAAGTGAGATGCACAACAGAAAGCTTGGAGTGCTAAGCTGATATAGGAGAGGGAACAAGAATGTACCCCGTTCTAGCAGTAGAAGAAGAGTGAAAGAAGAGGTTAAAGGCAAAAGAAAGGACAAGAAAAAGAACATAGAAATGACTAAGACAAACATTACAGATGATAGAGAAAGTGACATAAATGATGATTTCCTAAATAAATTATTATTGTCAAATCGTCCATTGCACTACAATGATTCTGTCTGAATCACTGATTAATACATTTCATATAGAATCCCTAATGTACCTGTAAATTCAACTGTTCATACGGTATATATTAGAGTGGTCCCAGTGTATTACTGGCTTTCACAAAAAGGGGAGAAATAAAATGTTTTAGAAAAACAAAGACATATAGATTATGGGACAGTATGAGAGAAGAAACAACAATGTTCAACCAATGTTATTTAATCACATTGGGTGTGCATTTAATGAACAGTTGCAAGTAAAAACGTTACAAGGTATCACATTAATAAGTGTAGTGTCCAAGGGGGAAGGAGGGTTGTTAGATGGTAAGTGATGGGAAAGAGAGTTTGGTGATGGTGACAAACATATCACATACAGTTTCGGTATATACTGGTCATATACCGGATAGTCAAAGTCCACATATTATACACATATTTGCCATATAACATATGAAATCACAGTTTTATTTATCACTGTTGATTTGGTATTGGCAGATGCTGTAAAGTCGACGTTTCGACCCCTATATTCGTAGGTATCTTGAACCTTACTACCGGGGTCTTCCTCTGGACAGGTGTGGCGTGAGAAGGACTAGAAACACCATGAAGGCAGCAACGGGAAGGAAAGGATTCTCTCACAGATCAGTTGTTGAGAAAGGGGGTTCCATGGCTCGCCAGGGTATACAGAATTGGTAGGAGTGAGGCGTCACTGCATGTGTGTGTGCGGTGCGTAGAGTTTCAATCTGTCAACAGGATTCCTTCACAGGTGGGCAAAAATTATCCCCAAAATTAAAAGTAAATCCAACAGAGCCTGAATCAATCATGGGCAGTGAAACGGAATCAATTTGGTCGGTCCGTGAGTCTGTAGGAACGATATGCCTTTCTCTCCAATAGGAGAAGAAGCGGGAATGACAGCACCTTTAAATCCAATTTCTTTGAATGCTCCAGACTCTTTGAAAGCACCTGTTACAATTGGTCCTGTTGTACCTCTTTATAAACCGGGAGTACAGGGAAGTAATGCCCATACATTAGCTGTTCCTACTGGAATAAACGCTGTAGCTTGTATGCCTATTTACCCGGTAGTGAGACAAGTTCCTCAGACTCCTATGATCCCGACTCAGGGAGTTGTCACACAAGCTACAAACACAGGTGCAACATTGAATCAGACATGATTCAACCCAGTTGGGAAAGATGTTCAGAGGTCACCGCCATTTTTTATGCCTAAAATCGGTGAGCCACTCACTACAAGTAAACTATTGTACTTCTGAACCAACGGTGCCCAGAGGAAAACCGAATTCTGACATGTCCCGTTTTCATTCACTGCCTGATGTGGGTAGAGGCAAAGAGTGAAGAAATACTTCTAAATACCCCAGTAAAACACCAGGGGCCTCATTTATGACTTTTTGCCGTAGGGAAGCGCAGCAGGCCTTCCTGCTGCGCTTCCCTACGGCAAAAGAAAAGGGCAGAAATACGCCGTATCTATAATGATACGGCGCATTCCTGTCCTTTTCCCCTCCGCCGGCGCACAATGGGCTCCCTGCGCCAGCGCAGGCACCTTTGCACAATGGTGCAAGGGTGCCTGCGTTGCGGGGAAGATTATTTTTGTACAGGAAGGGAAACCTTTCTGTACAAAAATCTTCACAAGAGGCTTTTCCTCTTTCTATGTGTGCTGTAGAATGCAGCACACATAGAAAAAGGAAATACGAGGAGAAATAAAGACATTTCTCCCTGTTGCGCCTCCCTTACGCCTCCCCTGGAGAGGCGTAAGCTTTTGGCACTGCTTCAGAGTTACGATTTCTCGTAAATCTGGGGCAGTGTCAAAAGGCCATGGATGTTGCTGGGAACGCCCCCAGCAACACCCATTGCACGCCGCTTTAACGCAGTACACTGCGTTAAAGGGACTGATATTTATCAGGCAGCAATACGCCACAAAAACTGGCGTACTGCTGCCTGATAAATACCACGCTGGCTTCTGCGCCACGGAACTTCATGAAAAGTGAAGTTCCGATGGCGCAAGGGGCCTCATAAATGAGGCCCCAGGTCTTAAATCCAGAGAATTTGATGATTGGCTTAGAAGAATAGATACTCCAGTCGTTTTTGTTTAAATCTGTTTTTATTTGTTTTTCTAACATAATAAAATAGTTACAAGTTCAAGGAGGTACCACTACAACGCAAATGGCAGTTCAAGATGCATAATGTTCCATTATGTTGCATACAGTACAGTGCACTTAGAGATGACAATGGCTATGTTGGGGGTGCCCCCGCGCAATGTTTGTAGCATATCTTCCCCATTTAATCTTGTGAATGAAAGGAGGAGGGTGAAGGAGGAGTTGGACAAAACACTAATAACAGGAAGAACTCAGCTCAGCTGGGGTGTTTCTGGCCCTCGTGCATGACAAATGTTAGTGTAGTGTACGTGGTCGAGATTGTGTCTGTCCAGCTTAACTGTAGCTACAGGAGGCGAACACACAACCTCAGGTTTGGTACCTCTACATCAGCTGTGCAACAGATAATCAGGGTTCCTATGTGCTTAACTCTGTTGGAGGGGTGGTGCTTGGGGTGTTTAACTCCAATTGTAGCTCGTTCTGAAGATCATGCCGTATAGCATCCCAATTTGCAACTATGGGGATTTTGCTGAGGCCTGACATGTCTTCTGCGTGCAATGCCACACTTTCATCCCTGGCCCACACCAGTAGTGAGCGTCGCCAGACTATTGGGTTAGGGGGTTCGGGTGACTTCCAATATTTCATGATCAGTCGCTTGGCCACTGTCATACCCATCTCGAGGAAACAGGAGGTTACTTTTTGCCGTTTGTTTCTGGGGTAGAGATGTAGGATACATGCTTCCCATGTGTGTGGCACCATGTGCCCCGTGAAGGCAGATAACACAGCAATGACTGATCACCAGTAAGTGCTCAGGATCGAGCAGGCCCATAGCATGTGGAGTAGGTCAGCTTTGGTAGCGCGGCTCATTGGGCAGGTTGCATCTGTGGGGTGAAAGGGTGAAAGGACCAGTTGATTTTGGCTGCACAATGCAATAATTAAAGAGGCTGAAACGACTATTGCGGGAAATGTGTTTGAGGCCTTCCAATATCTCAGCTCATTCTTTGTCGTGTAGGGGCGATGTCTGTCCGCCTCCCAGCGTTGCATCGAGGGCAGTAGCGATACTGCTGTGTTATGTCGCAGTGAGGAGGCGAACCATTTAGTGAGGGGCCTTCCCTGTCCCATGGCATATAAGTATTGGGTGGTCAAATGTGTTTGCTGCTCAGTTGTCATGCTCCCCTGTTTGCCACCCAAGGCAGCAATCAGCAAGTTCTACCATAAAAATTGGCCTGAATGCAGGCCACTGACTTCTCTCAGTGTATCATGGGAATTAAAGTACCATTCTGATACAGATCACCTAAAGTGTGAAGTCTGGCCTCCAGTTAGGGGGTTAGTTCCGCAGATGTGGTGACAAGGCGACCTGACGGTGTGCCCTGCAATGCTGGTGCATACAGTAGTGACAAATACGTTAGCTGTATGTGCTTCTCCGGTAGCACCGGTGCTTGAGTCCCAGAAGTAGAGGTTCAGGTGGTCTACTTCTTGTACAGGGGTGAAACAACTGGAGTATTGAAGTGCTCGACCAGGGTGGCGAGCGAGCGGCCATGTCAGTCAGCTGAAGTCCCTAAATCCACCTGGCCATGGATCGGAGCTGTAAGGAGAGTTGTATTGCTCCATGTTTGGGACAGCCAGTCCTCCTCGGTTGGTGGGCAAGTATTGTTTGGAAAGTGCCATGCAACAACAGGAGTTGTTCCTTATAAATTCCCTGCTGACATGTTCAAAGGCACGGAAAAGGGGAGGTGCGATGTAGAGGGGGAGGTTAGTAGTATAGCATCCTGGGCAAGGCCACCATTTTTAGGAGTGCTATCCTTGGATGGGACCGAGAGGTGAAGCACACACCAGAAGAACATCTGGGAATGGAGAGCTGTGATCGCTTTTCCAAGATTACCGCCCAGTAGATCAATTTCTTGGTGAGACAATCTTAACCCTAGGTAACGGAATGTGTCAGATTGCCAGGTAATGGGGACACTGTTGAGGGTGAAAGCAGGGTTAGGGCACTGGGAGGAAAACGGGTAAATACTTTATTGGGTCCAGTTCACCCGCAGTCCAGATAGGGCTGCAAAATCGTTGAGTATTTGGGCCAAAAGAGTAGGGATTGACAGCACATTTCAGCTATGTAATAGAATGTTGTCAGTATACAGTGAAAGTATGTGTGTGCCATCTCCCAGAGGGATGCCCCAGTTCATGCCCTAAACTTGGATGGTGGCTGCGAGTGGTTTTATGGCCAGGGAGAAAAGTAACGGGGACAGTGGACATCCCTGATGAAGTGCTGCAGCCCTCCGGTATGGGAGTGGAGATGTAGAGGCCAGTCTTTACCTTAGCTGACGGCGCTGTATATAGCAAGCGGATCAAGCGAAGGAATCTGCCTCCAATGATGTATCAAGTTAGGGTGGCAAAAAGGAATTCTGACTCCAAGGAGTCAAAGGCTTGCTCAAGGTCAAGCACCAGACACCTGGAGTGTGGCCATTGCAATGTGGAATAAGTGGACACCCGGAAAAGCCATTCTGGTCTGGGTGGACCAAAGATAGAGCCAGCTGATCAGCAACATTATAGTCTGTATTTATTAGGGCCAGGAGGCAGTAAGAGCCCAAGTCGATGTGTCTCTGCTGGGCTTAGTTAATGAGACCAACAAAGCCCCGCGTAGAGACATGGGAAGGGTAGAAGCCTTGAGTGCGGCAGTATATAAGGCAAATAAATTTGGAGCTAGTGTGCGGGAATACATCTTGTAGAACTTGGAGGGTAGGCCATCAGGCTCAGGAGTTTTGCCTGACACCAGAGCTCTGATGGCTTTGCGGATCTCAAAGAGCGTGATTGGTTCATCCAGCTCTTCACGTTGTGTGGGAGTGATGGTGGACAATTGCAGTTGGGAGAAGGAAGTTTCAAAGTGGCCTCGATTGTGTTTGATGGTTGATTCATAAAGGGACGTATAATGTTGGTTCCGTTTGACTTTGATTATGTGTTTCTTGTAAAGGACATGTGCCATGTGTGCTTGCAGGGCGTGGATAGAGTGTTGAGGTCGCTCCTGGCGTATCAGCCATACCAGCAAGTGTCCTGCTTGATCTGATGCTGCAGGGGTGAGAGAGGAATGCGCTGCATAGTTTAGACATCTTAGGCATTCTAAGAGAGGGGCATGCTTCCCGCGTATTTCATCTAGGTGGTGTGTATATTCCGGTTGTGTTACCGACTGCGTCTTGAGTTGCAGGAGCTGCGTTCACTTTTGCAAATTGATTCATGCAGCTGCTTACGGATGCTCCAGCTGAGACCCAATAAGTGGAGTCAGGCCCTGGGACTTGTGGTTGGTTGGACCATATATATCTGGGAAAAAAACAAGCAAGTACCAACCACACTTTTTTCACTCCTATTACTGAAGGAAAAAACAAACCAATATTACTCTTAGGTCTGTTGGGCGTGTCTTACCCATTTAATTTTCTATTTTTACTTTTCAAGCAAAGATTTTTTATATGTAAAAAGAACACAAAACATTTAGGACATTTATACAAAAATACAAGACATTCATCACATATATATACAAACTGTACAATATTTACTTCTTTCAATTAATGTACTCAGATCCTTGTCTAAATTTGACAAAGTGACGCTCGGTATCAATGACAATATATTCAAATAATATAAACCATATTTCAATTCATTATTGTACAGTTTGTATATATATGTGTGTCACGAAGCCGAGCTCCCTGACCTAGATGAGCTTCCTGATTCGGACGGACGGGGTGTACTTGCTAACGTTTCTTCCTTTCCACCCCGTCCGCAGGATCCTTTGGACATTTCCTGGGTTTCCCCGGCTCTGCCTCCGGTACGTTCATCTCTGTATCCAGCTTCTGTGACGCTGGGGGCGTGTTCTACAACGGTCGGCCAATCAGGTGAGCGGACGTCATCTGACGCTACCCAATCAGAAGAGCTGGGGGCGTTTAAGGAAGCCCCGTCTTGGATTGTCGGCGCGGAACCTTCGGAACGCCAGCCGAAGCACAAGGAGGACGCCACGGAAGAAGACGGAGGAACTATCGTGGAACCGCTGCTGGGACCCCTGGAGCTGAGAGACGACAAGCCAGGAGGCCAACGATACCACGAGCCGCCCCGACGACTGGGTATTGGTGCAGAAGCAAGGACGGAAGTCATGCTTGGAACCCAGTTGACAAGGGTCATACCAGGTAATATTGGTAACCACTACCGCTGTGAATTGTGGAGGTCTCCCGTAGTGGGTACATGCTGCTCATACTCGCAGAGTCTCATGTCCCCTTGATGATATAACAGCACTTGTTCCTGAGGAGCCGGTGGTTACAGTGAGACAGAGGGAACAGCTTAGTCAAACTGTTGGGGAACAGCAAGCAACTGGGACAGCACTTGCTTGGCCTGAGGGGGGTCAGAAATAGTCAACTATTTTTGGTAGAGAAGGGTCACAGCTTGTAGAGTTGTCTGCACGAGATACAGACCCTAGTGAAAGGCATAGTGCAGTTGAAACGTGAGTAGTACCCAGAAAATGTTGGCCCAAAAGACAGGAAGAGGAACACGCTGTCTGACTGAAGTGCGAGTACCTCCAGCTATTCATGAGATTCCTGGCGAGTCTGACCAGAGTAACAGTGATGATAATGAACAAGCAGTAAGGAGATTGAAAACAGCAAGAGTACCAAGCCAAAAGTACTCCTCTCCTGAATGGACTTAATTGGCAACCAATGACTGAAAGAGAGCATAGCACACCTTTTGCTATAAAAATTCTCTTTCGTTTGAACCTCCCCGAATAGAACTTTGTGGCTGAACTGAAACTTGAATTTTCTGTGCCAATAAACAGACTGACTCAAATTGTTCTGGAGATACTCATCAATGAACCAGATCTACCCATTCATCAAAGAGGTTTTGGCTTATAAGCTTTGAAAAAGAACACTTTAATTGTGTCTTGCTGTGTGTGCCAGTAGAACTGAGCTACGATTTACTCTGCTACTTCACAAAATCTTTAAAGCTAAACGGTCAAAAGCTAGAGAACTCATAGAGACTACTACAACCTCTCATAGACACAAACACATATGTATAGCATTCTTTGCTAATTTTACTTTATTATTAGTAGGTTTGCTTGTAATTTTAATTTGACCTAATCACTTGCATGTAGAAATTGCTAAACATACACGTTGCCCTATAGCCTTTTATCTACAAGTAATAGTTTCATTACACTAGAGGATACATTTATACACTTAGATGCTTCAAAGGGAGATTACTCACTGTATATACTAAACTGTTGTATGTGTATTTTGGCATTATGGAGGCTGGGGATTGCTCTGTATGCACTCAGTTACCTGCATCAGTTACAGAAGGTATCACCTATCACCTATCACCACATCTCCTTGACATAGGAATATCCTGTAGTTTACTAACAAGTTTGTTTTATTGAACTGATCAGTAGCAATGTTATTATTTTTTTAAATATGATTTAGTCTTTTCAGATATTCCTGAGCTAAAACGATTGAATCCTAATCCTGAAGCAGTTGAAAGAATGGGATATTTCTTTACCCCGTCTTTCCCACTGGATACAGCTTATGCACAATTGACACAATTTAAACTGCACCTTCGAAAGAGAAGAAGACATTTATAAAGTCAGTAGAAGTAGGCGTAGAGATAGTATGGCTAAAGCTGCAATTCATTTGAAAGTGCCACCTTTGGAACAAAATGAAGAACATGGAATAATGGGAAACATGGCTGCCTTAGTTCTAGATTGGGAATATAAAGAGAAATTATGCATATTTATAAAAAGAACTTCTATAGATACAAGTACTAGTAAATATGATCACACTTTTTAAGTTCAAAATCATTGGGAACACTATTTGGCTGGAGTAGATCCTGGGTGTCCTGGAGTGTATTACATTTGTGGGAAAATGCCTTTTACAAATTACCTAAAGGATGGTATGAAAGTTGTTATGTGGGAATAGTTGTTCCTAAAAATGATCATGTGGGACAAATTGAAGAGTTAAAAGAAAAACAGCATGAGAGAGGAAAAAGAGGTGCCAGTACTACTGAAATAGTAGGCGATATCTTTGGTGCTTTAATACCATCTGTAGCAGTAATACTGGATTCTCACAAGATAGGAAAGCTTTCTACTGTAGTTGATAAACTAGCTACTAAAACAGCCGGTGGATTTTTAGCTGTTGATTCTGAAATGTTTTCCATCTGTTTAATGGTTTTGTAAAACAGGCTTGCTTTTAACATCCTTCTAGCAAAGGAAGGCGGAGTCTGTCGGATGTTAAAGTTTAAACAGTGCTGTACCTATATTCCTGATAAGAGTAAGGACTTGAAAGGTTAGATTAAAAATATTACTCATCTTGACAAAGAACTGACCTGAAGGTTTTAGAAACTCATGATATTTGGGAAATGACAATAAAGGGATTTACAGCTGTAAGTAAATGGTTGAAAAATCTAAGAAGTGGAATAGTTGGAAAAATCTTGATACCCTTAGTGATAATTGCTCTATGTCTATTAATGATATTTGTGATTCTACAAATGTGCAAACGTACAGAAAGAAAAAGAAGTATGAAAAGGAAGAGAATAGCAATGGAATGAGAGGATAAACAGAGTCAATACTATGATTAAATGAAAGCTCTGGGGAAAAGAGGCTGCATTAAAAAAAACTACTTTATTGAAAAAGCAGTCACAGGCATGGTGGTCTGCTTACCTCAGCAGGCCACCATCCCTCTGAGTGCCAGCCATTCCAAATGGGTTGCAAATTGTGACCTGCCTCATGACTATTGATGAGGCAGGTCCTTTGCGACCCATTTGGGAACTACAAACAGTGTCCGAGACACTGTTCTACATTTCATTATTTCACAATTAGTGAGTTGCAAAAACATAGCAATGGGCAAGTCACAAAATGAAATGGTCGTACATGTGGCCCTAAAACCATCCCTATGTTAGCCATATATGTGTAGAGTCTCAAATGTCCTAAAATGATATTAGAAATAACATTTATGAGCAAATGTTACATGTATATATTTTCTAGTTGCAGCATTCAACAATACCTATTATTGAACATTTATGTGAAGCAAAAAAGTATATTGATTGCTTAAAAAGTATATAAATGAAGTTATACATGCTCATCTGTCAATATAGATTGCTTATTAATAATGTGATAATATTTTGAAATGCATTTAACTTGACATTCATTTCTAGACCTATGCTTTCTCATGATGTCTTTGTGAAAATAGTCTATCTTAGATCCTGCTTATGTAGCATTGCACTTTCCCATAAGAAACTGACAAACTTGATACACAATGTACAAAAATACTGATACTTTCTTGAAAATACAGAGTCCAGCAACTAGTACACATGAAACGTTCGACAATGAAAGCATTTTGTGGATTAATTCTATGCCGCTCCCATGCTTTCTATGGGAAAACATCCAAATGTTACCACTTTTCCACCTTGTGTGCGGAAGGTCACTCCATAGTTATCAAACGATGATGGTGTGACAGTGGGTGTCATCTACGGACTGCTAAGTTATAATATTATGATTCCTGGAGAACAGATAGCAGAGAGCCCTTTTTCCGATGCTGTTAGACTGACAAGCTAGCTGCTGCAGATGCTGAGCTCTTTTCCCCCAAAGCTATCTCTGACAAGCTACTTGGTTGGCGTTCTACAGCTAGCACTCTTGAAAACTCTGGCTCGCCTGCTTACCTTTTCAGAGTTGTTCAATTGCTGCAGACTTTTTCCGCTGGTCCCACGCTGCTGAGGGATCTTTGCAGACTTTGTCCTTGCATTGAATTGATAGGAATGCCTTGCCTGACGATCTTTCCATGCACTCCTTTGCCAAACCAGAGTTTTGTGAATACCTTGCTGAGCTTTCTAAAACTTGTTCTCTTAGATTTGCCCTATTAATGTTTTCTTTAATGAACTTTACAAACTCTGAACTTTGATTGGTGTGTAGTTTAGACTACACCAGTTACTGACTTAAGGAAACTCTTACTGATTTATGTAGTACGTTATTGCTATTAACCATTATAAATTATGATTGAAACTCTTTAAATGTCTGTCTCTTTCGAAGCTTACCCCCACAGGGACTGTGCTTAATTTATATAGATTACTGATGCATAATAGTGATAACAATAGATTTTTCCCCAAGCACAAGGTTCTAGTGCTGCTTTTCTTCATTGCGACAGCAGTATTGTTAGTTTGCATGGTTCTTACCTGCTTGAACTTTTTCAGGAGACTAGGACTTCTGATTGCCATCCTATATTTTTACAGTATGGTCCTGAGAGTTATATATTTAAATCTAATTACCAATTTGTAATATGGTTACCAATTCCTGGTCCTTGTTGGGTAGCCGAAAGGTAGTCACTCTAACTTCCTTCAACCCTCAACGCGATGAGCAAGATTCACAGGAGGACTAAAGTAAGTAAACTGTCTAACCACACCCACCAATAAAAGTTGGGCCTGGTAAACACTGGATCACATGGCCTAGGTTCTTATTATACATGGACCAACATTAAGGACTACTACATTTCTTATAAATGTTTTTGTACTGTACCCGTCCTAAAGTAACATAATAATGAAGAAAAGGGAGGCTAGTGGAAAAAAATACTTGAGTTGGATCACACATTTGGTCACACGCAAATTCCAGGATTGAAACCAGGTTTTCTAGATCCACATTATGCAACTCAAATGCTAGATGGGTATCTCTTTCTCTCCTTCTTAACTTCCCAGTTTATGCTTTCTATAAAAAAAAAATTTGAATGAGGGAAGAAAGAGCTGAAGCCAAAAGAAAGCTCAGCTAATTTTGGGCCTTTTGGTCTTGCAAGACCTCGAGCTGAGCCAGAGCCAGGCAGGGTCAGTTTCGTAAGACGGGCATTTGGGCAATGGGTCGGTATTTGATTTGCAACTGTTGTCAGTTTTTTTGGAAAGTATGGAGGCCAATTTGTCCTTGCTGATCAGATGCCGCCAGCATCCCAGTGGTGGACTAAGCAGTCTTTCTGGAGGCAGATGGGCCTCTGTTAACTTCCTTTTACCAACTGAGGGTGGAGGGCTGAGGTGTCATTCCTAGTCTTTTGGTAGGTCAGCCCTTCAATGTACACAGATTCGGCAGGGGCATGAGGCCTGAGCAGAAGTGGCCTCACATATATTAAGGTGTGGTTCACCAGTGTGAAGTAATCGGTGCACAAAGTGTGCAGACAATATTTGCATTTTTTTGATCTCAGTGAAGTTAAGAAAACATACCTCTTTTAGTGCACCCCCCTCTTCCTTTTCATAAAACTTAAAACACTGAAGCAGTGTTTTGGGGAAAGGCGCAGCCTGCAAATGTGGCCCACATTAATGAGCTTGAACCTATTTTTGATCCCAATCCAACCCTAGATCTAGGCATCTGGCTCAAGCTTTCAGTGGCTTGCTCACCTCTGTATATTTTAGGGTATTACAGAACAGTAGTACAGAACAAAGGTGCATTTAGGCTAAAACTACATAATTTTTTTAATGTTTTGTCAAAACCCTAATTGTGGTAATTAACTTTTTTAATAGATACTTCATTTGATTAAATAAACACAACAAAAGTACATCACATGCATAAAAACAAAGATAAAAAGTATATTTCATCATAAATACATATCTTCAATATTTAAATACTATAAAAAGATTCAGTTTAAAAAAGGCCTTTACATAATTTCAGCTGCTCAAACATTTTTTCCTACTTCGTAGAGCACCCGCCAAAGAGTTTGCCACATTAAGGCAAATATTGGGGAACTGTAGCATTTAAAGGTAGACCAGGGCTGGTTTTACCTGTCAAAATCCATTCCTCTGAGCAATGGTAAAGTATAAAAATGTCTTAGAGTTTCATAATGAGCATAGAAAAATATAAAGTACACTGTATGTTGGCCCGAGAAGTTATCACATTAACATGATCCTCTGGTCTTCCACCTTATGCTGCCCACGGGGTTCTGCTAAAAGCGAGTCCAAAATATTAAATCTAAACATAATAAGAAATGCACATTATGTGCCAAAGAAAAAATTGTCATCTCATCCATTACAAATGTATTCATTTTTTCAGAAATTGGAAATGTAAACACACAACTATGTTCCACCTACTTCTTCCTCCATCGCTCTCCACTTGGCCTTTCAGTGTGCTCAGCACTTTGCCTTTATGATCCCTCTATAGATGCATTTTTTCTGCAACTACTACACTGATTCCTACTTTTTGGCAGTAATGCTATTTAGGCTGGATAACTCATCTATTTTGTTGGCACCTAAAGGATTGTCAAAATGGTCTTTTCAATTTAACATCCCAGCTTACAGATTGACCCTTTGAAATCCAGATGGCACTTGATAGGTCGGATGAATCTTTGCCACCATGTTGGGAATGGAGCTGGAACAAAACACAGGCCATGCATATATCACCAAATGCCAGACTATTAGTATCTAGTCAATGTTGAGAGGCTGAAGAAGTTTTCAAAACCTTTATTTATCTTTAGGATTTAGTAGGTTAGTTCATCTTTATTCATATTAGTTCAGTTCACAGAAATATCTAGGAAAGATTGATTAGTGACAGCATAAATTAAGAGTGTTCCATAAAGGAAATTGTCACTAACTAGCTAAAGAGCCTAATCTACCCTAAAGTAGGACCCGTGAAGAGTCCCTTCTAGAAAAGAGCAAGATTTTCAGAACATAGCTGAAGACTTAGAACTTCCCGTAAAGAGTTGTTCTGGATACTCAGCCGAGTTCCCTACAGCTGCAGTAGCAACTGTCAGAATATCAGTACTAAAGGAATGATTGTTGCAGTAGCATTGATTGGAGGAAATCGGAATAAAGGGAAGCAGAATAAAGTCACTTTTAGCAATAGCTGTCGGTGACGGAGGGCAAGAATGTAAAAGAGCAACTCTCCCATAGAATAGCCATAAGGGGTCCTTTTCTAACTCGCTAGGAACACTTATTTTAATATAGGAACATACAATAATGTAACAAAAATTTACGTCTCTCTGAGTCTCTCGAACAATGGGAACCGCTCATCCGATGGTGTTGTCAACATCCTTTGCTTCTCCTCCTGATGCCCACAGTAAACATTCACGCCGATATACAGCAAAACAGTGTTGTAAGTACTAGAAACATGGAGGAAAATTCTCATGAGAACCTTTTTACCTAAGCTAAAAGCTGCGTTCAATTTCCCATTGTGAATACAAAGGTTAGTCAGATGCACTAAAACAAATCAATCAATAATGTTCCAGTTAAGCATGCATATAACATATATCTAAATTATTGCTCATTCTAGCAGTTTATTCACCATGAATTCACAGCAAGGTTCATTGTTATTACAAGATGATCTAAGATGGTACAATGAGGCTAAGGGAAGATAATCTTGAGGTCAGCACATTCTTTAGCAAGTTGCTGGTGCTAGGCAAAGTGTCCCAAATAAATGTCTATTTAGCTGTGAGCAAGAATCAAAAGGAAAGGCTTGGGCCTTGTCACAGAGGCATATTTAAGAATGATAGAATAGTACCCAAAAAAACGTCTTCACGTTATTTTTCATACACGTTTAAAGCAAGCACATTTTACCTACGTGTTATCTTATCTAACTGAAAACATTCTGCACGGTTTAAATGCATTCTAAAGTGCAAATCTAATATGGTCTGTAATTTGAAATTTGTTTTTAAAGATTCATTCCTTACACTTTACCGCTGGTTGCTGATATGTGTGTTGTATGCATGTTTTCAATAGCACTGGCTACTTGCACTAAACCTAGTTCTACATCTGTAGTATTTGTCAGGTGATAGACAGTTCTAGTGAAACCCCCCAATCTGCCTATGAGTTGATGATGGTGCTGTTGGTGTGTTACATTATCTTGCTGTATTACTGTCCTCTCCTCAACAGTTGTGTTCAGCTGCTTTATGCCATTTTTAATGTCACAAATGTTTTTCATGGACACCAACTGTGCTTTAATGACTTTATATTTTTACATTGCAGGCACTCCACCAATAACATGGGCACATCCAAACTGCCAAATACAGCAGTACTGTCTACTTCCTCAAAAACCCTCCTAATACCAATTCTATGCTTTCTGATGTCATTATTTCGGCTTTGAAGAAGGTACTGATGCCTTTGTGTAGATCTCTCCAATTTGTACTCTTTAAAAAAAGTATTTATATCATGTAGTAGAGATGTTACAAACTACAATCGATCAATCAAAAAAAGAAAACACCAGAATACGTCAGCCAATTCATTAAGGCAGTAATAACACAAGATATGCAATCTTTTATATTTCTTTTCTTTTAGATTACACATCACCCTCATCCTCCCAATATTGCCAGATTTGTCTGTAGTGTTTTAGAGAGCCGATTGTTTTTGCATATACGTTTTCATGTGATTTGACTCTATGCATTTTTTTAATCCACTGGTCCCGTGTAGGGATTACATCTGACTTCCAATTTTCTAGAAATAATGATCTTGTTATGAGGGTAGAGAGAAAAAAAATGAAATTGTCCTATAGATATATCTATACCATATATAACCCCAAGGGCATCAGGCAATAGATTACATTTCAATTTTGTAGTGTAGATCTCATGTCAAAAGGAGTTGTAGGCATGCCTGTTTTGACCCTATCATTGTATTCCACACAATCAGGAAGGGGAGATACTGTTGCTCTATGTCTGGATGGTGCAGGTGTTGTGGCTGTTCGAGTTGGAATGTATTCATGCTGTATGTCTGGCTGAATGTCCCGAATTTCCGCCTGTTCAGTTTCTTCTGTAATTGTTGCAGGTAGGTCATCAGATATACAATATATAGTTTAGTTCAAAAAACGTTTTTTATGTACAATTTTACTTATAGTTTATTTTAAATAAAATTCTACACCTATTATGAAGTTCAGTCATGTCATTTGGTATCTCACTTTAGATAAGACTACAAAATGCTTTACAACTTTATTTTTCTTATTAGACATACAACTACAAATCCCATTATGCTTTGTTGAGCTAATGAGATTAGTATATATTTCTAATAGTATTACTTTTTACCTAAAATATTTTTATATGTTGCAAAATTAATGTCTTCCCTTTGGTGGTACTAGGTGTGGCAGAGGTATCAATGTCTTAGACCCCAACAAGAACTTCTGGTTGCAATGTAACCTCAATCATATACTCAAGAGGGTTAGGTGGTGGCTGAGTGGATGTCTTCGACCTGCTTGCCATGCCTTTACAAATCTGCTAGCCACCTTTTCTTTGGTAGGTGTCCGAAGATCATACCAGCGCTTTCAAACCTCTTCAAAAGAGCACTGTGATTAACCAACCCACTGATTGTGGGTTTGAATTGTTTTTTTGAGTAGTGCTTTTGTATCAGTATAATGCATAACATAATAATGAATCACATTGTATGGATTTGATTGGTGTGTATATTTTCTTTTTTTCAGCCCTGATGAAGTCCGGGTTAGGATGAAACACATAGGCTGAAAAGATTTGATGAAATTGTCTGAAAAAATTTGAGGAAATTGAATGAAAGACATTATATGATGTTCTTTCTTTAATAGATTTGAAACAAAAATTCTTTGGAACTGAAACAATAGCCCGTGGACTGGCCTTTCTTTGAGAAATTCAATAATTGATTGATAACATTGAAATAAAGGGATACACTCCTTTCCTATTGGTTTTGTAAATGGAGGCCACCACTTTTCTGTTCTCTGTAGCATCTTACCTTTGGGATATCCGGAAATAGCGACCTGAGCCTGATGATTTGTGATGACGTTAAAAGAGGTGCTATATAGGAATAGGTGGAAATGTTCTAAGGCCCATACCACAACAAGGCTCTCTTTTTCTCCTTGCAAATAGGCTTGTCCAGGGTTACTCAGGATGCAGCAAGCATATGCAAAGACATGATGTGGGGCTTCAGGGTCAGTGTCTCTCTGCATCTGAACAGCCCTCAAAACAATAGATCTTACATCAATCGCAAGTTCAGTGAGTTCTGAGGAGTTGAAGTTAGTAAGAGTGTCAGGCTCCTCAACTCCTCAGGATCGGAACGATGCTCTTAAATGGTCCACCTCTTGATGGCTCCAAGTCTGAGTGCTGTTATAGCGCAAATTAGTGAAGTGGGGAAGGAGACCTGAAAAGACACGGAACCAGAGATTAAAGCAATTAACGTCTACTGACAGACCTACTCTTCCCCCATATATCAATGGATGGATAGAATAACTACCTGTAAAGAAAAAGAAGGAACTGGTCCGCCTCATTAACCAGACTCAACGTGTACCTTCCAAGACCAAAGGTTGGTAAGCGTATGACCCATGTGAAATCAAGCTACAACTGTTTGCACTAAAGAAAAGAAGATATTCCACTGTTAGATATAACGTATGTGTGTTCCTATTAGTAAAGTACCTCCGTATCACTCACTCAAACAGTAGGTAAACATACAACATACCCATGTTTCCCATCGGATCTTGCTTCACAGAGGGTGTAAGAGACCTAACCTGGCTAAACCACAATCCCCTGCTAGTAAAATAAACAATACAATATCAAAGTTAGTGAGACCCAATACCTTGGGTTGGCACAAACTACTCAATGGTAAAACGTGTAAGATTTTCTCTGCGCAATACTTTGCATGGTAACATTGTTCTGTATCCTTTCACCCAGCCAGGTTACTTTCTGATATGGCACAAATGAAACAAACACCAGTAGGTGTTAGTGCTTTTTGTCTATAGGTTGGTTCCCCTCCGCATGAGTCAAAGGAATACTTTAACTCGCCAATGAGAGGGAAAACTATCCACACCGCAAGTCACCAGTGTCCACAGGCACTTTACGTATCTGTTGGAGTGGACTGAAGGTGACAATTACCACTCACGCTGTACACCCTGCGCAGGTACCCCTAGCACTCTCAAGAGACTACACACGTGTGTCTCACCAACGAGGAGGGACACCTCGCGCTAAGGGCCTCAAAGTGAGGCCAAACATTAATCACATCCAATGCTATGTACATATGGAAAGCCTTAATTGAGGGTAGTGCCAAAGTGAACCCACACATACTCTCTCCATTAGCCAAAATACTATGAACAGTCAAATGTTGTGGTGCAGCTGCACTCTTACTGGACCCGGACTCTGCTCCGGATCAGAGCTCCAGGAATGAGTGTCAGAGCCGAAGCACCACAAATGAGCTCCGCACCGGGACTTTAGGAATGAGTCTCTGCACTGAGGCTCCAGGAATGAGTCTCCAAGCCGAAGGACCACTACTTATTTGGAAATCACCCGATGGCGGTGTCTGTTACTTTCCGTTGCGGCGCGCTGCAAAATACGAGGTTGTATCAGAAGTCGCTATGAATCAGCGTGTTGAGCAAGGATTGCCCCTAGCCCTACCAGGCTCGGATCAACCATTATTTGGGTATGTAACTTGGGGTCAAAGTAGGTCATTTCAGTTGGACTCTCAATCGCATGTTTAAGGTCTTTGAAATTCACATTCCAGAGACCACTGAAACTGCACATGTTGCTTTGTCAAGTCTCTAAATGATGAGCGCTGTAGGAAAGGTGCGAATGTATCTTGAGCAATAACTGGCCATGCCTAAAAGGATCACACCATGGAACAATCTTGTGGGGGGCAAGTGACTAAAACAGGTATGGACAATAATGGTGTGAACATCTTTAGGAGCAGCGCTGATTAATAGCGACTTCTGATACAACCTCGTATTTTGCAGAGTGCCGCAACAGAAAGTAACAGACGCCTCCATCGGGTGATTTCCAAGTAAGTCGTTTGTATGGCCCACCGCCGTTAAACAGCCCGAGAGAGCCAACGGATTATTTATAACTCCGCTGTCATTTAACCATAGGTTTACGAGACCCCGAACATTCCTGAAAACATACCGATGCTAACCTTGAATTTACAAGCCACATGTAAGTTGATAGTTAAGTGTATATGAGAACCAGCTCAAGTAAGCTTTTGTCTTCATGTGCAGTGATGTGTATTAAGGGCTAATGCATAGATTTATTTTGTTGTAGTGTCCTGCGACGGATTTATTTTGGTTACCCCCAAGTATAGACAGGTAAGAGATGCTTTAGATGAAAATAGGGAGACGGTAAGAGCAAGAAAGAAAAGAGACTAATTAGGTTATTTCCCTTTTCCCCACCGCTTGTCTTTTTTGGTCCTGATGAGAACTCAAGAAACCACCCTGATTTCGAAACGCGTAGACCCGTTTTTCCTAGCCATAAGTTATGTTATGTTATGTTATGTTAGTGCTATTTGTATTGCGCACGGCTGCTCCAGCGAAGGAGCGTCCCGGCGCACATAAGAGTGTAGTAACATCAATATTGAAAATTGTTGAAAATATAAAGTGGTGAAATTTAATGTTCTATGGCACTGTCAAATGAATCATTGAAAAATGGAATCATTGTAAATATTGTGGTTGTTGTGTATGGTGAATGTGTAGAGTGGGTGTGAGTGAAGGTGAAAAAAATCCGGAAAGTGGTATGCGTGAGAGTGCATTGTATGTTTTTGAAAATTGTACATTATATGTTTTTAATGTTGCGATAAGATGAAAAATGGAAAAAGCATAAAAAATTGCAGTTAAAGATGTGTTATTTTGAATAAATACTAATTCCAATTTGATTAATTCAGACAAAAAAATCAGTCTGTGTCACTTTTTGTTTGCTGTCAATTAGTGTATGGTAATTGAGAAAGAAAAAAGACTTCCAGTACTGGCACTTATTTTGTTATTTAGTCTTAGGGTTATAGGCATGACGATTCTTAAGCCTTGCAGTATTACACCTTCCTGGGTGATTGGTAACTCATCCTGCATATTTTTCAATTTTCTTAATTCAACATCATCGGCAAGGGCTGGGTACTTCTCCATCATGATTGTGTGGTCCTGAGTTATTTAATTATGGTCATGTCTTTATCTGCATTAGTGGCAGCAATGATTTCTTCCAGAGACAGAGCTGCTGGTGTTCTGGATCGCACAATAAAGTTGGAATAGGCTTCAGCTGTCTTGGATGTCGATCTTTGATGATGTAGCTGCACTCATGAAAAGTAATATGCTGGGTGTTGATCCTTCCCTGGCTTGTGCACAATCTCATAGTTGCACTCTTGCAATTTCAACTCCTACCTCTCGATGCAAGGGGGCATCTTAGCCTTTGGGTTTCCAAAAATTGTAAGCAATGCTTGGTGATCTGTAAAGACAGTGAATCATTTTCAGTAGAAAATGTTTGCAGGCCCACACCACAAAAAGACTCCTTCTCTGGCTAAAAGTATACACATTCTGTTGCAGACAGGCTTCGACCGGCAAGGCCACAAAGTGTCTCTGAACATTTGGGTGGCCACTGTGTTGAGCAAGGATTGCCCCTAGCCCTACCAGGCTTGCATCAACCATTATTTCGGTATGTAACTTGGGGTCAAAGTAGGTCATTTTAGTTGGACTCTCAATCGCATGTTTTATGTCTTTGAAATTCACATTCCGGAGACCACTGAAACTGCACATTTTGCTTTGTGAAGTCTCTCAATGAGGAGCGCTGTAGGGAAGGTGCAAATGTATCTTGAGCAATAACTGGCCATGACTAAAAGGATCACAGCATGGAAAAATCTTGCGGGGGGAAAATGAATGACGGTGCTTGCCCCTTGACTGGGTCTCAAGTCATTTCCCTATCAGAGAATATGTTCCCAAAAAATGTGAGTAAGGTTTTGTGAAACTCACACTTTGCAGCATTCAGAGTGAGGCCTGCATCAGAAAATAACTGGCATATTTCGTTAAGGGTTTGAAATGTTCTTCTTGTGTTCTCCCAAAAACCAATATATCATCACTGTAATTAAAAGTATGAGTAACAGGTTGGATTACTTCGAGAATAACGTCCCGAAATATCTCTCCAGCCGGAGATGCTCCAAAACTCAATCTTTTATATCTGAAGAAACAACACAATGGTATCCTTTTTCAGGACAAGACGGGAAAACACAGATTCCGTTCAATTGCATGATCATGTCTGCGATGTGTGGACCAGGGTGTCTCTCCCCCTCAATCGCTTTTTATATCAGGTGCATATCAATGTAAATGCGCACTGGTCCGCTACTGATCTTTTTAAGGTATTGCTAACATTGGCAAAACCCATGACATGGGGCCTGTGGAACATTCAAAGATGTTGTGCTTTAAAAGTTCTTCTAACACTTTTTCTTGTAAATGGAAAGCAACTCTACAGTGTCGCTGAGCCACAGGGTGAATGTCTTCATTGATGTGAAGCTGTACTTTCATTTCCTTGAGTTTTCCCAGGCCATGAAATAACGATGGGAACCTACTCATGATCTCAGACAGAGCACAGAGGCTGTAGTTGAGGGATATCAACACCATGTCAGCAGCGGTGGCAAAACTGAGCAAGCAGACACTTGACAAAGTCCCTTGTAGAAAATGAATGGCGGCTCATACCAATGTCTTTTTGTATCTCATTGTTGCTGTGAATGATCCTGGACTTTGCAGAGGCTCATAGGAGGCCCACATATATACTTTCGTTCCTAATGTAGTGAGGCAAGGCACAGGGTATAGGTTGTTATATTACTCCACTGCAATGATATTTATTGGTGCACCACTATAATGAAAGTCATGGGGTGATTGTTCAATTCTAATGTGATTTTGGGACAGTATCCAAATGACGTTTGTCACTTTATTTGATAAGCGGTCTTTGACTTAGTTTGCAGTTAGCTAACCCCACATGTGCACACCGTTCTTCTATAGACATCAGCAGTTCACACCCAACTTCTTTGCTGATACTCGATAGTGACATTGAAGAGCCTTTATACAATGAGCTTGCCCACGATTGACCTTGTCTGGTTGCTACTTGTCGTAGCTCGTGTTGCTTTTTGGTTTTGTGGGCGTGCTGAGAGTGCTTCTGGAATGTTCTTGCATCCATCTTTTCTTTCCATTGTGACACACTTGATTTTTCTTTAGCTTGACACGCAGTTAGGAAATTATTTTTTCCACAACCTTTGCAGACCTGCCCATTACCTGGACATTCACCTTCATGGGGGGGGGGAATAAAGATCAACATTTGAAGCATAGAGATGTAGACTTACGTGCATCTTGCTTTTGATTGCTTTTCAGTGCAAAGGCTGATTCATTGTGGGCTGTTCTTGCTTCCATTTCAGCAGCTTGCCAGTCTGCTCATTCTTCTGCTCATACAGCCAGCAGCATTTTCTCCAAGCTGTGGGCTATTTTCAATATACGCCGTCTATATGAATCTTAAAGGCAGTCAATGACTCTGAGAAGCATGGCTTTTTCTTGGGTGAAATCACAGAATTTGCAATGTTTAATAATTGTATGAAGTCTTTCAACAAATGTGTGCATGGATTCACCAACCTGTTGTCGTGCTTGGTTGAAGATCTAAATTTCATAGTTGACGTTCGGCATTGGGTTGAACTTGGCCTCCAACGCTTCCTTTGCCTTCTGGTATGATTTTGCATCAGTTTGTGAAACATTCTGTAGCACTTTATTCACTTGATGGTCTGCAAAGATTTTAAAGTATTTAAAGATATTTTCATCTACTTCTTCTAGTGCATCTATGAAGTTATCGAATATTTTGATCGCGCAGTCCACCTGGCACCAAGGTTCTGGTCGCAGAAGTGTCGAAGAGCGGGGGTAGCTTGAGGAATAGGGCTGCATTGTAATTCGCGTTCTCTTTTTCAGCCAGCACGTGCAATTCAGACACCTTTCACTGTACCCGGCAGCCTCTGCAACGTCTGCAAGCACAAGTCTTGTGCATGACCTTAGTTTAACAAGCCTGATCTGAGGTCGTAGAATGCTTCATTTGGCTTTGACAGTGAGTATATATTATGTTTCTTGTACCTGGTTGTTGCTGCTATTATCTTTCTGCTTTGTTTGATTTATTGCTTTATATCCGGGATGTTGCGCAGTTTTTCCGTCGACCGCTTCACAGGCGGTTTTGGCAGGCGTTTTGAATGTACTCCTCTGTAGGTCCTTCACTTTCTTCATTGGCCATGTATAGGCTGGAGCAGAGCTATGACTCCACATGTACCAGTCGCACACTGCTTTGCATCGCTTTGAGGCAGACATGGCAAGAAGTTTGCCATACCATTGCAAACTCACAGGGAGAACAGCCTTGTTTTCTTCAGGGCACGTATCCCCTACTCGTCACCAGATGTAGCGTCCCCCCAGCCCTGGAGCACACGATAACATATGCCACAAGGGATCTGCAGTCAAATCCTTCTTTATTCCTCAGCATACACTCACACAATGAGCAATATCTTATACTCAACATTAACCACACCCTAACGCCTGCCTGAATATGATGTAGTTCCTGTTCAGAATCTGCCCCAGGACCAAAAGGGTCCTAGTGCGTATAACATAAATATGCTACAGCTATTAATTCTTTTGAATTGTTTATTGGTACCACAGTACTTTCGAGGTAGGTCAAAGTTCATTATGAATGTCAGCTTCATGTGTGATCGTTTTGCTTTGATAACATGGATTGGTGAGAGAGGTTTGAAATGGAATCAGTTACTCCTTTTACTTTTCTCTGTCAGTAAATGTGATCATCCCCACTTTACGGTTACCCACTATGGTGGCAATGATATTGGACACTTAATTGGAGTTGGATTGTAAATTGAGATGACAGTAACACTTTTCATCTTAATGTCTATGTTTCTGAAGACACATTATGTGTTCTCAAAACATATATATCACAAAAAAGTAGAAGCGGTCTTCTCTAAATGCTGCTGAGTTTTAAAGGAGCCGAAGACGTGAACAAGGCAGTGTCCACATTCCTTCACGATCATGAAATGTGTTCCATTTTTCATTTAAATATAAAATATTCAAATGCTGCACAGTATCGTCCTGATAGTGTACATTTTTCTACCTAAGAAAACATTTGGTTATCCTTTCAAACCTAAATACTTGGCTTGACAAACATATATAGATATGTTTAGTTACAGAAAAAATGCAAAGGCTATTTTAAGAGCCATTCTTATATTTTATCTAATTCTAAATTGTGAAATGCAAAAGTACATTCTTGTTTTTACATTTCAGGAAGTACCATGGTACTTTCTAGATAAGATTGAGAAAATACTGCAGTACATTGTAAACTTTTTTCAAAAGATCTATATCAATCAATCAATCAAGAACTTGTAGAGCGCACTACTTGCCCGTGAGGGTCTCAAGGCGCTGGGGAAAAGGGGGGGGGGCACTACTGGTCGAACAGCCAGGTGTTGAGTAGCCTCCTGAAGGTCAGCAGGTCTTGAGTCTGTCGTAGGCTCAGTGGGAGGGTGTTCTAGGTCTTGGCGGCGAGGTGGGAGAAGGATCTGCCGTTCTTCGGATGCAAGGGACAGTGGAGAGGGTGAAGTCGGCAGAGTGGAGCTGGCGGTTGGGGATGTAGAAGAAAAGTCTGTTAAGTTAGGCTGGGCCGGTCTTGTGGAGTGGCTTCTGTGCGTCGATGAGGAGCTTGAAGGAAATCCTCTTGTTGACTGGGAGCCAGTGCTGGTTTCTCAGGTGGGGGGTGATGTGACTGTGGGGTGGTACGTTGAGGATCAGGTGTGCAGACGCGTTTTGAATGTGTTGCAGTCGTTTGATGATCTTGGCCAGGGCTCCAGCGTAGAGGGCGTTTCCATAGTCGAATTTGCTACTGACGAGGGCCTGGGTGACTGTTCTTCTTGTATTATCTATCAGGATCGTACTGTAGATCTTGCTGCGCATGCGGAGGGTGTTGAAGCAGGAGGAGGAGACTGCGTTTACTTGCTTGGTCATGGAGAGGGTTGTCGAGCCGAGCATGACTCCCAGGTTGGGTGTGTGGTCGGTGGGTGTCGGGGCTGCCCCCAGTGCCATTGGCCACCAGGAGTCGTCCCAGGCTGAAGGGTTGGAGCAGAGGATGAGGATCTCAGTCTTGTCCGTAGTCAGCTTTAGTCGGCTGATCTTCATCCAGTTGGCGACGGCCTTCATTCCTTTATGGAGGTTAGATTTTGCAGAGAGGGGATCCTTGGTGAGGGAGAGGATCAGTTGAGTGTCGTCGGCGTCGGAGAGTATGTTATGTTGAGGTCGTGCTGACGAACGACGCGCGCGAGCAGGGCCATGTAGATGTTGAACAGTGTCAGGCTGAGGCATGATCTCTGGCATATGCCGTAGATGATCTTGGAGGCTTCGGATCGGAATGGGGGAGGCGGATGCTCTGGGTTCTGCCGGAGAGGAAGGTGTTGGTCCATTCCAGGGCCTTGTGTTGGATCTCTGCGTCGTGGAGGCGTGTGCGTAGTGTGCGGTGGCATACAGGGTCGAAGGCGGCGGAGATGTCCAGGATGAGGGCCGCGGTCTCACCGTTGTCCAGCAGGGTCTTGACGTCATCGGTGGCGGCGATGAGGGCAGTCTCTGTGCTGTGGTTGCTGCGGAACCCTGACTGGGATGGATCCAGGATGCTGTTTTCTTCAAGGGATCGGGTTAGATGTCTGTTGACTATCTTCTCAATGACCTTGGCTGGGAACGGAAGCAGGGAGATGGGCCGGAAGTTCTTGAGGTCTCTCAGGTTTATATCAATAAAAATTATTTTAGCTAACTCTACAGTTTGCTAAATTGACTTCTGTCTGACCATATGTTAGAAAAAGAGTAATAAGCAATATTTTGCATTAAAACAGAACAAAGACAAAGTATGGTCTGTACAACCTGGCTGCCTTTTTATTTTGTAAGGGCTTTGATTAACCAATAATATTGTGTTTAGTCATCGCCATGTACCGCAGCCCAAAGTATTGTTACGTTTTTTGTCCCTTATTACTTAAAAATGAACAAATTCTGATCAAATAGCAAAAAGGACCCTTTCCACACCATAATCTATATTCCTGCCAATTTTCATATAAATCAGTTCAGCCATTTTGTCACTATACTTGTTTAGCAAAAATCTGAGGAATTTCTATCACTGGAAGTCCTAGGTATTAAGTGGCTACCAACACTCTGTAATAAATGAATAATTATATATATATATATATATATATATATATATATATATATATATATATATATATGTATGTGACCGCCCTGCTAACACCAGAAACGGTCGCTCCCCCTCCTCCTCTCCTCTCCTGGCTGGTATCGTATTTATTGATGCTGAATTCTGCCTCGCATTTCATTTTATTCTGGAATTTAAAGCTGCGCCGCGCTTTGTGACACTGCTGTGCCTTGCTGCCTTGCTGCCTAATAGAATTACATCTCGAGTGTGGTGATTAGTTATTAACCCTGCACAGCGCTTTCTAGCTTCACCTGATATAGCGCTTTCCTCTGCTGGCCTCAGATAGTCTTGCCCTGCATAGCGCTCCATTTTCAGTGTGGCTTTTGTTGGTTGAGACGCTCGCAACGTTTGTTTACCAGACTGCCATTTTGTTGATTTGCTGACCGTCCCTGACCCTCCCTGGACCTCGCTCCCGCCTCCCTGCTGCCCCTCCCACGCTCCGCCCCCTCCAGTATCCATATATGACTAATGCATCAGCGCGCAGCGTTCACGCGCAGCGTTTCGCGCCCCAGTCGCGCCGAAGGTGCGCCAAAGGTAAGCCCGTCTATGCCCGTCCGCGCCTGGCTCGCGCCTAGCTCGCGCCTAGCGCCTGTCCCCCAGGCCCCTGCTCCACCCATCCCCCCCGCATTATATACGACGCCTCCACCCTCTTAGCCCTAAATCCCAGCCGCCTCCCTAACTGCGCCCAAGCCGCCCCCGGACACACCCATGGACCCTTCACATGCAACTTCTACAAGTACGACAGCACCAAGACCAACTCCACATCCACGAACACCAAACAGAGATCTGACACCAACAACCTAAAATGCATCCTACTCAAAACCCGCTCAGTCCACAGACACGCCATCGAACTTTGGAATCTACTAGACACCATCTCTCCGGACGTCGCCTTCCTAACAGAAACATGGATGAACGCCTCCTCAGCCCCAGACATCACCATTGCCATCCCGGAAGGCTACAAGATCATTCGTAAGGACCGCACCAAGCAAACAGGAGGAGGCATCGCCATTGTCCATAAGAATTCCATCCGAATCTCAACCAGCTCAGACGTCAACCTCGCTAGCGCCGAACACCTCCACTTCCAGATCCACACCGACCCCAAGACAACACTCAGAGGCACCCTCCTCTACAGGCCACCAGGACCCCGTGCACAATTCAGTGATGACATCACTAACTTCATCACACCACACGCCCTCCCCTCCGAGGACTACATTCTACTGGGGGACCTCAACTTTCACCTGGAAAAAAGCAACGACAGCAACGCCACCACCCTTCTGGACAATCTCGCCAACCTTGGACTCAAACAACTTGTCAACACCCCCACTCACTACGCAGGTCACACACTCGACCCCATCTTCACCTCAAGCAAACATATCTCCTTCAGTCACACCACAGCTCTCCATTGGACGGACCAGAGCTGTGTTCACTTTATCTACAAAAAGACCACATCCCACAACCATCCTCAACCTACTCTGCGAAGAAACTGGAACAAAATCACCATCGACCAGATCTCCTCATCGCTTCTTCAAAACCCCCCTGCCCTCTCTTCGAACCCCAACCAAGCAGCCATTAACCTCACCCAATGGATAACCAACAGCGCCGACAACCTAGCACCTTTGAAAAAAGGTCAAATTAAGCGAGACTACAAAAACGCTTCCTGGTTCAACGATGATCTAAAGAAATCCAAGAAACTCGGTCGCTCCCTCGAGAAGGCCTGGAAAAGAGACCCAAACACCAGCACCAAGGACGCCTTCAAAAACGCCACCCGCACACACCACCAACTGATCCAGACCGCCAAGAAAGCAGCACTTATAGAACGACTAGACAACAACGCCCACAACAGCAAGGAATTATTCAACATCGTCAAAGAGTTTACCAACCCCTCTGCCAACTCCAACGACATCACTCCCTCTTAAACCCTTTGCGACTCCCTAGCTTCGTTCTTCCACAACAAAATCGCAGACATCCACAACAGCTTCGACAACCAACCCGGAGACCAACCCTCCCAACCTTCTGCCATACCCTCACCCCCCTTGAACATCCTCAATGACTGGAACCCTATCTCCACTGAGGACACCATCCGCATGATGAATTCCATTCACTCGGGATCCCCCACAGACCCATGCCTCACCATATCTTCAACAAAGCAGACTCCATCATAGCACCACACCTCCGAGACGTCATCAACTGCTCCCTCAACTCTGCCACCTTCCCGGAAAGCTGGAAACACGCCGAACTCAGCGCCCTTCTGAAAAAACCCTCAGCTGACCCCACCGAACTCAAAAACTACCGCCCCATATCGCTCCTACCATTCCCGGCCAAAGTCATTGAGAAAGCTGTCAACAACCAGCTCGCCGCCTTCCTCGAAACAAACAAATCCCTCGACTCCTCACAGTCCGGCTTCCGAGCCTAACACAGCTCTGAAACCGCACTCATCGCAGCTACAGACGACATTCGAACTCTACTGGACAATGGAGACACCTCTCCTTGACCTCTCCGCAGCCTTCGACACAGTCTGTCATAACACCCTCCTACAACGCCTCAAAAACATTGGAATACAAGGTAAAGCACTGGAATGGATCACCTCGTTCCTTACCGGAAGAACTCAGAGAGTCCGCCTTCCACCATTCAAGTCAGAGGCCACTGAAGTCATCTGCGGCGTGCCACAAGGATCCTCACTCAGCCCCACCCTCTTCAACGTATACATGAGCCCCCTCGCAACCATCGCACGCCAACACAACCTCAACATCATCTCCTACACTGATGACACTCAACTGATCCTCTCACTCACCAAAGACCCGAACACCGCCAAAACCAACCTACATGAAGGGATGAAAGAAGTAGCCGAATGGATGAAGCACAGCCGTCTGAAACTGAACTCGGACAAAACAGAAGTCCTCATCTTAGGTACCTCCCCCTCCGCCTGGGATGACTCTTGGTGGCCAGAGGCCCTTGGAAAATCACCCATCCCGACGGACCACGCACGGAACCTGGGCGTCATCCTGGACTCCACACCCTCGATGAACAGACAAGTCAACGCAGTTTCATCATCTTGCTTCAACATCCTTCGCATGCTCAAAAAAACATTTCGCTGGATCCCCACCGAAACTAGAAAAACGGTCACCCACGCGCTGGTCACAAGCCGCCTGGACTACGGCAACACCCTATATGCCGGTACCACCGCAAAACTTCAGAAAAAACTCCCAACGCATCCAGAACGCATCAGCCAGACTCATACTAGACATCCTGCGTAAAGACCACATCTCTAGTCACCTGAAAAACCTCCACTGGCTCCCCATCAATAAGAGAATAACATTCCGCCTCCTAACCCACGCACACAAAGCTCTCTACGCACTCAGACCCGAATGCCTCAACACACGACTTTCCTTCTACACCCCCTCCCGTCATCTACGCTCCTCCGACCAATCCCTTGCTGCTGTACCTCGCATCAACAAAACCACCATGGGAGGAAGATCCTTCTCCTACCTGGCAGCTAAAACCTGGAACTCACTTCCCACTCACCTTCGCCTCACTCAGAACCACCTAACATTCAGAAAGCAACTTAAAACTTGGATATTCGACAAGTAATTCCCCACCCTTCCTCAAGCGCCTTGAGACCCTCTGGGTATGTAGCGCGCTATATAAATTATTTGACTTGACTTGACTTGACATATTACAAGTGCCACACGGAAACCGTTGAACTCTTAATGATGGTTGCATCAGACGTGAGCGTGGCCTCACAAACCAATTCAAACCACAAGTTCCATTAGAACAAACTGGAGAACTCAACCGGTTCTGCACAGTTAATTTATTCGACATCCATCAAGCGCGTTTCAGAGATTTTCCCTTTCTCAATGCTGGTTAAAAATAGAGGATGTCACATTTAAGTCATTATATAGTCTTGAAAAGCCTCAATTTTAAAAACGTTTGTTGAAAACAAAAGAGGACTGCACCAATTCCTGTCCATACTTATTTTCATGCGGCCATATTTGCATGTGTTATGAAATATTTGTAATCCCAGTGGAAATGTTGCATATTAAGCTGTAGCCATAATTTCTGCATTCCTCTTTCTTAATCAGACCCCCAATGGGTTGCCACTTAACTCCACGGAAACAATGTCTCTTGCAAATTGTAAATTACTCCACGTGCCCTTCATCAGCCCTCAATGTCAGTAAGCACAGCACATACCTGCAAGCGTTGATCAAGTATCACTTATACCCATACATAGTATAGTGTCCTGACTTTCACCAGCAGACAGGCTGTGTCCTCCTGACAGCAGCAGTTGAAACAGTTATTATATTAAAACCACATCACAGTTGCCACATGGAAACGCTGAACTCTTAATGAGTGTGGCCTCACGAACCAATTCTAAATGGAGGACTCAAGAGGTTCTGCACAGGTGATTTATTCAACATCCCTTTCTCAATACTGGGTAAATATAGAGGATGTCACATTCAAGTCATTAAATAAGTCTTGAAAACAACCTGTGTATGGAAGTTGGTATAAAGAACTCCTGAAATAACTTCCCAGCAAATTTTTAGATTGCTTCTGGCAAACCCATGAGACAAATGTTCCTTCTTTGAGATCTGTCTTCTGGATTAATGAGTTTCTTTTCTTGTCCCATCTGTATGTTCAGTAACTCTTCCATTTGCCTATTTGGCACGCATATTCAAGTTTTCTATCCTCAACATCTAAAATTCTCTTCTCTGTCAAATGTTCTTGTATTTTGTTCACAAACCCTGCCTGAGCAGCATTACTGTTTGGGAAAATAGCAATTTTTTTCTGTGATATATTCATTACCTTCTAAGACCGACTGCTTTAGATCAAAGTAAGGCAGTGTCTCTGCATCACAGCCCTCTTTTGCTCTGGTGACATCATAGGATTGGACGCCATTTTAAGAAGGCTTTTGTTTTTGGTATTGTGAAATTGTGATTGCATTACTGATGTCAATGATGTGATCTGATCACTGATATTTTTGTATTTTTTTAATGTCATCAGTGATGAGGGATCATGTCATTAGCAGCACACATGAGTTTTTAAGTTTAACAACCTTGTTTTTGTTTAAGTGGTCTGACTGCCTCCACTACAGACTTAACTTAGCACAACAATTTTTTAAGTGAATACAGATATATAAACATTTGTAGTCTATATAAAGGATAATTAATAGTGTTCTGAATGCAATCAATGAGGTCAAAAGATGAGAGATTTTCAATGTTCGAAGAATAAAGCACTAAGTGGGTATACTTAGTGTCCCTCTGTTGCACTACTTGGAGGCTAGATAAACCTTTTTTCAATTTCGAATAAATTCCACAGTGAATTCGTAGTAATTTGATTCTGAAGAATATCTTCGAAAAAAACAAAAACATTTTGATCAACAAGTTCAAAGAAAAAAAAATCCTACTTCTACTATAGAAAGCGCAGTTAAAAGAGCTGATAACATTGACAGAACACAATTGCTAACCCCTCAGAAAAAAACAGATCCCTACAACAGACCCGTCTTCGTATCCAAATATTCCATGAAAAGCTCGCAAATTAAAGTCATGTTGAAATACTGGCCTATGATACAGAATGAGAGTGACTTCAAAGGGATCTTTAACACACAACCGTTATTCACATAACAACGTACCAAAAACTTGAAGGAACTTTTATCCAAACCTCAGACACCGGCAAATACAAATAACACAACCCTGTCTAAATTGCAGCCACAGCAATAACATCATAAAAGGCACAAGCATTCCACAACCTACCAAAGGCACACCAATCCAACTCCGAAACACCGCTACTTGTGACTCTAAAAATTTGGTATACCTATTGAAGTGTTCATACTGACCTCCCTACGTGGGAAAAACGGACCGCAAGATCAAAGTGAGACTGAAAGAACACAAGAGCAACATACGTACCAAGTCAGACAAATCATCCATAGCAGTACACTTCACCAAAGAACGACACAACATCAGTCAATTGAGATTTATGGTATTAGAAACTGTAACCATGTTGGAAGGAGTGGACAACAGAAAGAGAATATTGCCAAAAGAAGTAATGTGGATAAAGAATTTGGACTCTTGCCAGCCAAAAGGTCTCAATGACTGTATAGAATACAGTTGTTTTTTGTGAACTATGTATCTGGGTACTTTGCACGCTTAGCAACAACTCATTGTAATCTGTTTTATGTTCTAGTATTACTGTGTACCTTTCAGTAATTTTCAGTGTAAGCAATTTTAGCCCCATTATTTTTCCCATCCTTTCTCCTGACTTTTACAGGATTTGGTCCATGCACACCAGCCCCCTTGTTACCCTCACGTGGTATTTTCTTCACTCCTAGTGGTTTTTGTGTTGCACCGGTAGCTAAGTGGCACATTCACACGTATCACCCCGCTTTGACTTGTTTTCACTATTCCAGGACACCCCTTTGCATGTTATCTCATTTTTCCGACTTACTACGCCATTCCACATGGCGCCCACTCCTTCAGCTTTACGCTGCGAACGTCAAACGTACTAGTCCATTTTCCAGTTCATGTGCCTCATGATGCGTTTAAACATCAGCGTACTCAACGTCTTCATTACTTCCTTATCTTTACACCGAACGAGAACTGACATCGTAAGAGTCACTTTGTGATTTCTAAGGTAAGCACTACGCGCATCCGCTTAGCTCAGGCTACCTTTAACTATTGACGCAGTGAGCGTCTCATGTTTTCTTTCAGTCTTCACTTACAGAATTCGAAAATCTGTACGCTCCATCTCCCCGGTCTCCGTTCTGATTTTGTCCAGGTCGATAGTTTTTTTACACATTTATCCCTCTATCTTAGGCCTCACTAGCCTCGTCACCCTGGTTCTCCTTTACCGTACCTCACCGGCACTCACGATCCATAGTTTGTACTAGACATCGGTCTTTCACTTCGTTCTTGTTCACTGGGTTCCAGCTTGTTCACGTCACCATCCTTCTACTTCTTCGTTTCGCACGGCTCATATATTGTGCATGTTTCACATCTAAATGTTCACCACGTGTGATCGCCATTTCACAACAAAGATCCACAATACTCCTGGTATTTTTCTGTTGATATCTTGGCATGTTCTCACCACAGCATTATGGACATTAACATGCATTACCTTCAATTCACCAAGTCCTCTGAGTATTTCTACACTACTTAAGAGCAGTAAGTACTGAGTTTTTGATTTTTCCTTTGTTCTGCACTTTTTAACTTACAGCTTGTATATACCAGAAGGCTTCTGTGTTAATGTTGATGCCTATTTATTCATTAATTGGAAACACCGTCCCCTGATTAAGGGTCTTTGACCCGGAATGCATTGGGATAATGGAGTTATGTACATAAGATGTGGCGACATTAGGAAAATGTGGAAATGATTTATAGTCATATATGAGAAGTATCATTATGATGACTAATTGTGGATAATAAAAAAGATATTCTTCAGAATCAAATTAATACAAATTCACTGTGGAATTAATTCGAAATTAAAAAAAGGTTAACTAGCCCCCAAGGAGTGCAACAGAGGGACATTAAGTACTCCCACTTAGTGCTTTATTATTTGTGCATCCAGACTCCCTCTGGTCAGAGGGGGATAGCTCGTGTGCACCCAAAGAGTTGTAAATCTTATTTAAACACAATCCAGTCTACGAATTAATTAAGTGTGTCTCATCATCCCCATTCTTTAGATTTTTATTGTTGTCAGAACTCCATAATTACTCTGTTGGACAACAAAACCTGTGTTGTATTTTATATTACATTTCTATATTGGGGGTTAGCATGAATAAATGTGTTTTAAACAGAAAATAAGTTTATTTTAATCATAAACTAAAGTGTGAGTTACACTAATTTTAATTAACAGGGAAGTTGATTAATGATTTTGTTCAGAATGTGATCTTTTCCTCATACAAATGTATTCAACCGAGAGATCAATTAGCGGCTGTGTAGGAACAGACTGAGTAGTCTATCCATTGTTTGAAATCAATAGTGAGTGAGAATGTTATAATAGCAATGGAAAAAGTATATGCTGTATATCAATGGCTGTATGGACACACAGGCTACTTTCCACAAAAGTGGTTCAAACTTATACTTTATATAGGTACAATTATGTACATTTTTAAATTTAAGCTCACCATGAAGAAAAAGTATAAGAGGTCCTGGATTGCAACAAAAAAAACTAATTTTTAACCAGACTGGATCAGACTCATACAGAGGAGTTAATGAATAATACATTATGAATCAGGAATATTTCAAATCAAGTGCACCACAACTGTTCCTAGGAATAAAACACCAGTCAGCCATATAATTATGTATTTTTTAGGTGATCGTTTATTTCTAATAATGTGTTTTGACTCAATGGATAGCTTTAGAACAAGCCAACATTCGTACAGTTCAGGTAAATGCAACTGGTACAGTTCAGTAATACAAAAAGAAATTAAAACAATGCACCACAGTCCAAGAAATGTATGTACATGAGATGCACTCTATGTGGGTTCTCCAACTGTGCAACTCGTACAACTCTTGTAAAAGGACCCCTATAATTACAAATTCACTCTGCCACACTTTCATCGGACCAGTAAATATAAAAATGTCAACTTTACATAGGTGGGAACAATAAAACACATTATAAGATTTACATTATACATATAAAAGTAAATGGGCCATCTAGAATATGTTATATAAAGATACATTAAACAATAAAATGCTGCATTATTAAGGTTATCACATTTTAGTTTGCATAACTACATGGAACAATCACATTTATTTGTACATCACCTCTGTATACATTTCACATGTGGTTACTTCATTAAAAACGTCTGTCACGTTAAAAAACTCTGTATTTAAAAAACATTTAAAGACATTTGAAATCAATGTTTACAGAATCCATCGGAATGATGGGGCTGAGCACAAACAGGGGCGTGCAGTATCTTCCGCACTTGTAAACAAGTACTGGAGTAAAGTGTCGCAGTCTAGGTGAGGAGTAGTAGGTAGCAAATCGGGACTGCAGTTTCCCTCTTTCGAGAAAGAGATGGTCTCAAGCCACTATCAAGATGTTTTTTCCCTGTAGTCAGAGATCGCTTTCCACAACGTACAGAGCATCCCCCCTCTGCAAAAGAAGACAATGATAATGAACTATTATGAGTGTATGCAGACATTTTCATTTAAGTTGTTGATTGTTGTAATCAGACTTTGTTGTACAACAGTTTATGAACACTGCTTATCAGAGTGAAGCAAAATACCAGAAAATGTTGGGTAAAATGAAATAGTATAAATAGTTATAACCAACTTAATAAGGTGCTTCCAACTTGGGAACACATGAAGGATTTGATACCCAATACTGCACGGTAGGACGAGCGGAAACTATCCATAGGTCCTAAATTTGAGCAGTTGTTGAAAATTGATCACCAACATTGTACGACCTGCCTATAATTTTGTGCTGTGACCTATGTACTAAGTACTAAGGAATTGCGTAACAAACAGTACAGATGTAGTTGGTCTTCTTAGGGAATATTTTTTAGGCTCATTACTATTTGCAATTGGCTAGGTGCACAGGAACGGGGACTTGCAAAGGGCAGTAGGCCTCAAATGATTGCTCCAAATGGCAAACAGTTCTTTTAAAGCAGTCTGTGTTCCTTAAGGGACCAGTGCTGCTTCTCACTGTGAATTTCAAATATGGGTGAATGCCTCTTTCACCCATTCATCTCCTAATAGGGATAGGGAATGAGTTGCAAAAGCTCTTTTACCAGTCAAAGAGGCTTTTACAAATTTCAAAAGGGGTTTAGTTAATTGTAAAAAGCCTTTTTGCATTAGCAAACCCTGTGATATATGTGGCTACAAAAGGGCTTAGTACAAAAGAATCAAAGCTAATACACAACCAAAAGCTATGTCACGAAAGATAAGTTCTTCAACAGTTTTTAAAACTGATGTCAACAGTCTTGTACCATCAACCAGCATCAATAAGCAATAACAGTAATAACAGTAATATTTTCAAGAAAGCGATCAACAGGTCCCAGGACGGGCAGAGATCAGTTGATTAGATCAGAGGAAAAAAAGAGGACATCCGATGCATAAAACCACTCAACCAAAAAGATTTTGCCTAATCGTGTTGATCATGGATGGGATCTCACTGTTGATAAAGAATTATCCTTGGTAACTGCAAGCTTCCGGATCTATGGGTACATTGCCTTAAATGCTTACAGAAGCTAAGAAAAATAGGAAAAATGCTCAAGCAAGATTAGGAGGAATATGTACAAGAAAGTAAAACAAGTGACGAGGGAGACAATTCACCATTAACACTTAAATCGTAAGGCAAAGCACAATGGACAAGCAAAACTAAATCTCGACTAAGCAAATCAGAGTGTACAAGGCAATATTCTGAATTCAATTTCTGTGTGCAACAACATACAAACCTAAAGCAAAGCATATTAACAAAAAGAAACACTGTAAGCAAAATATTACTGAACGTCAGAACAAAGTGGTTAAAAATAGATCTTTGACGTATGATGTTAAATGAATTAGCACACAGAATAGTGCAATACAAAGAGGATTAATTGGGAAAATCAAATATTTTGCGTCAATAAAACCTAATATTTTAGATTTCTAGAAGAGTTTAACCACAGGCACAAACTCACAAGACCCGCAACTCCATTATAAGCAACATACACTGTTCACTTTCAGTGAACAACAAAAGACAGGTTGCTCAAAACAAAACCAACAATACCATCACTCATAAAAACTCCATTTAATAAAAATACATTTAAAAAAATCAAAAAATAAAAATGAAAAAGGCAGACCTTATTCTTAGGCTTTTCAAATCCTCCCGTGTGATGTAGTGAAGAACATCTGTCAGCCTGTACTCCTCATCTAAAAACTAAAAAGAGAAACGAATACAAATGATTGTATGTAACATTTAAACATACCTATTCAAATGTAATACCAGAATTACTTGCATAAATGCCAAAAGAGAAGTCACCACAGAAAGGTATTGAAATTTGAGTTTAGGACTAAGGTATTGGCAAGAAAATGTCTTCATGTTCTAAATGAAGCTCAATTCTGTGAGGTTACTTTATCAATTACATGCTACTACTTCCAGTAAGGTTTATATATTCAGCATATTTTTAACATTTTTTTTTACTTCCAGGTTTAGATTTTGTGGATATTTTAAACAGTCTTTGACATAGAGATGGCACATCCTCTAGCATCTTGAATAAGAATGACCAAACACTGATTTAGCACAGGATCAACATATGGTTATTGTTGGACTTGGCCCTTTTGACAGGTTCACCCAGGAACTTTTTGTGTTCTCCTAGCCTGTTTATGTAACCTGGTGTTGGTGATTTTAGGCCTCTGCGCACTTTAGCACTGTGGTCCAGTGCTAAGTGCGTGTGCTCTCTGTGAATGTGTGGTGAAATGGGCCTGCCCTCCTATAGGAATGCATGGGGGATGTGTGTGTCCCTGGTAGTTCCTGGTATGAGAGGAGTCAGAGTCAAAATCCCTTTATTCGATTAGTTTAAAATCATAAAAGTATGCTATACAAATACATTGGAATATCAAGAACAATAATTAGTTAAAAAAACAATTTATTATTAAATTTTATAAAGCGCGTAGTCACCCGTGAGTATCCCAGCGCTAAGATCCATACAACTGCGGGTCAGTGGGGACAAGGGGGAGGAGTCAAAATTTAAGGAAAGAGATGAGTTTTCAACCGCTTCCTGAATCGGAGATAGTCTGGTTCTGTTCTAAGGTCGCGGGGTAAGGCGTTCCAAAGGCGTGCAGTGTGGACAGAAAAGCGCCTTCCACCCGTGCGTGCCTTCTTGACTCTAGGGATGATGATGAGATATTCCTGATCGGATCGTAAGGATCTTGGGGCTTTGTATGGTCTGATAAATTTTCTTAATATAGGGGGGCCTTTGTTTTGTAGAAGTCTGTGAGCCAGACATAGGGCCTTGAACTTCACTCGCTCTCTCACTGGGAGCCAGTGGAGAAGCTTCAAGGCTGGTTTGGCCGAAGCTCTGGCAGGGGTATTGGTGAGGATCCGGGCAGCGGAATTCTGGATCCTTTGTAGTTTGTTCAAGGTTGCCTCAGGGGCGCCTAGGTAGATGGTGTTACTGTAATCCAGCCTTGATAAGATAAGGCCTTGGATTAACAGTTTTTGGGAGGTGGGAGGAAGTAGAGGCAGAATCTTCCTGATCGACTTGAGGAGCCCAAAGCACGTGCCGGCTACTTTTTTGGCTTGTGTCGTGAAAGACAGATCTTTTTCGAGCCAAAATTTAGAAGTTAAAAAGATAACAATTCAGTATATACACAGAATTCAGTGGCGGTCGGTAGGGACAATTGCTGATTTGAGGAAATTTTTACAAACTTTACAAAATCCCATAAAATGATGATCTCAGCAGTTTTTTTAATACACTAATCATTTAAGACAACTAGCGCTGCTCAACATCTACATAATGTAAAGCTGAAGTCGTCCGAAGTCTATTCTGTCTGGAACGAATAGAGGCAGTCAAAAAGTTGGCTACCCCGAACATGACTAGTGGAGACTCCATGAGTTGCAGATACAGCAAGGCAGGTTTTATCTGCTTAAACCCTTTGTTCTTTAGTATTGGCTTAATGAATTTTTCATTTTTCCCTGCCAGTCTTAAACAAGCATTTGCAATGCAATGGTCTCGGCATCATTAAAGGTATAGCTATTGGCATTGCTCATGACATTTCTTTTTTTTTTTTCTTTAAATCATAAATAAATGGCATTGTCATTTACATTGCCAATACACAGCACTCTGCACTCACTACTCTGCACTCACTACTCTGCACTCACTACTCTGCACTCACTACTCTGCACTCACTACTCTGCATTCTGCACTCACTACTCTGCACTCACTACTCTGCATTCTGCACTCACTACTCTGCACTCACTACTCTGCACTCACTACTCTGCACTCACTACTCTGCACTCACTACTCTGCACTCACTACTCTGCACTCACTACTCTGCACTCACTACTCTGCACTCACTACTCTGCACTCACTACTCTGCACTCACTACTCTGCACTCACTACTCTGCACTCACTACTCTGCACTCACTACTCTGCACTCACTACTCTGCACTCTGCACTCACTACTCTGCACTCACTACTCTGCACTCTGCACTCACTACTCTGCACTCTGCACTCACTACTCTGCACTCTGCACTCACTACTCACTACTCTGCACTCTGCACTCACTACTCACTACTCTGCACTCTGCACTCACTACTCACTACTCTGCACTCTGCACTCACTACTCACTACGCTGCACTCTGCACTCACTACTCTGCACTCACTACTCTGCACTCACTACTCTGCACTCTGCACTCACTACTCTGCACTCACTACTCTGCACTCTGCACTCACTACTCTGCACTCACTACTCTGCACTCTGCACTCACTACTCTGCACTCTGCACTCTGCACTCACTACTCTGCACTCTGCACTCTGCACTCACTACTCTGCACTCTGCACTCACTACTCTGCACTCTGCACTCACTACTCTGCACTCTGCACTCACTACTCTGCACTCTGCACTCACTACTCTGCACTCACTACTCTGCACTCACTACTCTGCACTCACTACTCTGCACTCACTACTCTGCACTCACTACTCTGCACTCACTACTCTGCACTCACTACTCTGCACTCACTACTCTGCACTCACTACTCTGCACTCTGCACTCACTACTCTGCACTCTGCACTCACTACTCTGCACTCTGCACTCACTACTCTGCACTCTGCACTCACTACTCTGCACTCTGCACTCACTACTCTGCACTCTGCACTCACTACTCTGCACTCTGCACTCACTACTCTGCACTCACTACTCTGCACTCACTACTCTGCACTCACTACTCTGCACTCACTACTCTGCACTCACTACTCTGCACTCTGCACTCACTACTCTGCACTCTGCACTCACTACTCTGCACTCTGCACTCACTACTCTGCACTCACTACTCTGCACTCACTACTCTGCACTCACTACTCTGCACTCACTACTCTGCACTCACTACTCTGCACTCACTACTCTGCACTCACTACTCTGCACTCACTACTCTGCACTCTGCACTCACTACTCTGCACTCTGCACTCACTACTCTGCACTCACTACTCTGCACTCACTACTCTGCACTCACTACTCTGCACTCACTACTCTGCACTCACTACTCTGCACTCACTACTCTGCACTCACTACTCTGCACTCACTACTCTGCACTCACTACTCTGCACTCACTACTCTGCACTCACTACTCTGCACTCACTACTCTGCACTCTGCACTCACTACTCTGCACTCTGCACTCACTACTCTGCACTCTGCACTCACTACTCTGCACTCTGCACTCACTACTCTGCACTCTGCACTCACTACTCACTACGCTGCACTCTGCACTCACTACTCTGCACTCACTACTCTGCACTCACTACTCTGCACTCACTACTCTGCACTCACTACTCTGCACTCACTACTCTGCACTCACTACTCTGCACTCACTACTCTGCACTCACTACTCTGCACTCACTACTCTGCACTCACTACTCTGCACTCACTACTCTGCACTCACTACTCTGCACTCTGCACTCACTACTCTGCACTCTGCACTCACTACTCTGCACTCTGCACTCTGCACTCACTACTCTGCACTCACTACTCTGCACTCACTACTCTGCACTCACTACTCTGCACTCACTACTCTGCACTCACTACTCTGCACTCACTACTCTGCACTCACTACTCTGCACTCACTACTCTGCACTCATTACTCTGCACTCATTATTCTGCACTCATTACTCTGCACTCATTACTCTGCACACTCACTCTGCACTCACTATTCTGCATTCTGCACACTCACTCTGCACTCACTACTCTGCACTCACTACTCTGCACTCACTACTCTGCACTCACTACTCTGCACTCACTACTCTGCACTCACTACTCTGCACTCACTACTCTGCACTCACTACTCTGCACTCACTACTCTGCACTCACTACTCTGCACTCACTACTCTGCACTCACTACTCTGCATTCTGCACACTCACTCTGCACTCACTATTCTGCATTCTGCACACTCACTCTGCACTCACTACTCTGCACTCTGCACTCACTACTCTGCACTCTGCACTCACTACTCTGCACTCTGCACTCACTACTCTGCACTCTGCACTCACTACTCTGCACTCACTACTCTGCACTCTGCACTCACTACTCTGCACTCACTACTCTGCACTCACTACTCTGCACTCACTACTCTGCACTCACTACTCTGCACTCACTACTCTGCACTCACTACTCTGCACTCACTACTCTGCACTCACTACTCTGCACTCACTACTCTGCACTCACTACTCTGCACTCACTACTCTGCACTCACTACTCTGCACACTCACTACTCTGCACACTCACTCTGCACTCACTATTCTGCATTCTGCACACTCACTCTGCACTCACTATTCTGCATTCTGCACACTCACTCTGCACTCACTACTCTGCACTCTGCACTCACTACTCTGCACTCTGCACTCACTACTCTGCACTCACTACTCTGCACTCACTACTCTGCACTCACTACTCTGCACTCACTACTCTGCACTCACTACTCTGCACTCACTACTCTGCACTCACTACTCTGCACTCACTACTCTGCACTCACTACTCTGCACTCACTACTCTGCACTCACTATTCTGCATTCTGCACACTCACTCTGCACTCACTATTCTGCATTCTGCACACTCACTCTGCACTCACTATTCTGCATTCTGCACACTCACTCTGCACTCACTACTCTGCATTCTGCACACTCACTCTGCACTCACTACTCTGCATTCTGCACACTCACTCTGCACTCACTACTCTGCACTCACTACTCTGCACTCACTACTCTGCACTCACTACTCTGCACTCACTACTCTGCACTCACTACTCTGCACTCACTACTCTGCACTCACTACTCTGCACTCACTACTCTGCACTCACTACTCTGCACTCACTACTCTGCACTCACTACTCTGCACTCATTACTCTGCACTCACTATTCTGCATTCTGCACACTCACTCTGCACTCACTATTCTGCATTCTGCACACTCACTCTGCACTCACTACTCTGCACTCACTACTCTGCACTCACTACTCTGCACTCACTACTCTGCACTCACTACTCTGCACTCACTATTCTGCATTCTGCACACTCACTCTGCACTCACTATTCTGCATTCTGCACACTCACTCTGCACTCACTATTCTGCATTCTGCACACTCACTCTGCACTCACTACTCTGCACTCTGCACTCACTACTCTGCACTCACTACTCACTACTCTGCACTCACTACTCACTACTCTGCACTCACTACTCACTACTCTGCACTCACTACTCACTACTCTGCACTCACTACTCTGCACTCACTACTCACTACTCTGCACTCACTACTCTGCACTCACTACTCACTACTCTGCACTCACTACTCACTACTCTGCACTCACTATTCTGCACTTTGCACACTCTGCACTCACTACTCTGCACTGTAAGTTTACGTTTTAGGAGAGAATTATTCTGTCCTGCAATTTCTTGGAAAACAGCAGTGTTTACAAAAGCTTGTCAGTGAAAAAGCGGTCCGTTTGTTGGTTATCATAGTTCTGTAGCCTGTGCTCCCAGCCAAAACCAGCCTAGCAACTCAGAGGTGAAAAACAAAGGAAGCCGACCACCTCCGACCCAGACAAAACAAGATAGGGACTCAAGCACTGGCACACACAAAACATAAAATCACACAGTGATGGCATGCCAAGAGCTAGGTGAACCGGCGCGACTGCGAAATAGTTTACAAACCTAAAATCTGCCCACTTCATGACCCTATCGGTTCCCACAGAAAGGCGCCTGCGTCCTATTTTCATGTCAAAAAGAAATACTTCGCAATGTCACGCTTTTTGGCTCTCATTTTGAGGAGAATGCCCGGCCTACTTTCGGATGTTGAACTGCACCGACGAGTCATGTCCCTTGCGGTAAAATAGATTAGGGAGCATTAGGGTCATGCGGGGCGCCATAGAGCTTTCATCACCGCCACAGAAATTCACCTAGGCCGGTTTAAATTGCGTTGCGCAATATACCACTCTGATCGGAGACCGGTAACACATCACTAGTGTCTCACCCAGGTTTCACGAAGCCTCAAATATTTGTGTCTCCTTGGAAACCGATACCTAAAATGAATGTTCTGTAAAGCCACCAGGTGGAGGGGGTGGGGATGGGCGTCAGTCAGGCAGCTATGCCTCTGAACAGAGCAGTGTCTGCTGACTTAGAGGGAAACGACTGGTTAAGCTGCGGCTGTGGTTATGTCCAATTTTAGTGTTTCTAATGTCGTAAAATGGCGTGCTGTCTTTACACACACAGGGAGAAAATGACAAAAAACAATTTGATGGACAGAATGTAGATCAATGTCTTACATTCACCCCAGTACAAGGATCTGGGCCTAAATCCATCGTTTTTTGCACTCCACACCACCCTGGGTTAGATAATGGCTTTATGCAAATCAGCTCTGACCCTGTGCCCCATGGGAACAGTCCAGTCCGAACTACACAGCCATATCTTTCCCAGACCGGAATCAAGGATCCGAGGACCGGACCGGTTTCGAGGTAACACCTCTCATCAGCCCGGCTAGCTTGACTCCAGTGGTGTGGAGGCTCTGGGACCCACGTCTGAGCTACCCCAGTACACTCAGGGAGAAAATTACAAAAAACAATTTGATGGACAGAATGTAGATCAATGTCTTACATTCACCCCAGTACAAGGATCTGGGCATAAATCCATCGTTTTTTGCACTCCACACCACCCTGGGTTAGATAATGGCTGTTGAGTGCTGTGGAGTGCAAAAAAACGATGGATTTGGGCCCAGATCTTTGGACTGGGGTGAGTGTGTGACATTGATCCACATTCGGTCCATCACCTTTTGTTTTTGCATTGTCTTTACACACACAACAGCAGAGTGCATTTTACCCATAAAAAAGGCAGCTGCTCCCGAGAAGTGCTCAAGGCGAGAACTTCCCCAGAAGAGGAGAAAACGCCCTCAGTACAAGACAGTGAAGAGTGTTGGCAACACATAATCAAAACATGCAGCATTCCTGTAATAAACCATTCTATGACCTGCAGCCCCAACGGACTAACTAATTGATGCATTCATTTGTGAATAGCCTGTTATCTGCAACCCCTGTAATAGCGCTCATCGTGTGCACTTAACTTTCATTGCAACTCGTCGCGAGCTCACGTGCACTCTCGAGGGGGGTAGAGTAACTCCCACTGCCCCCGGAATTCCGCCGCAGCCGCACCGGGAGTCAGGCAAGGTCGCCTGTGACGGGGGCGGAGCCGCGTCCGGACCGGAAGAGGAGGCAGGCGGAGGAAATGCGTCGAGCGGCCCGGGGCTCCTGCGAGCGTGGAGAACCCCGGGGCCGACAACAGGACGTTGCACACGTGTTGCGGGGCTCCCTTGGCCAAGAGGGAGTCCCGGGAAAGGAGCTACCAAGAGCTGCAGCGTCAACTCTCCCTGCCCGTGCGGAGAGCGGAGTCCCCCAGATTGCCACAGTAAGTTAAAGGGGAGGGGGGAGGGGCGCGTAATGTGTGTGTGTGTGTGTGTGTGTGTGTGTGTGTGTGCGCGCGCGTGTGTGTATGAGTGGGGGGGGTTCTGTCTGTATGTGCGTGCGTGTGCGCTTCTGTGTGTGTTTCTATGTATGCGTATGCGTGTGTTGTGTGGGAGCTTCGCGCAGCGCTCGTACTTATGCGCGTGCCAGTTTAGAATCGCCTGCGCGCGGCCAGGAGTGTCTCCTGGGAAGCACACTCGCTGACAAAAGATCTCGGCGGAGACGCGCTTCCGAGCGGCTAGCCGAGACTTAAAAAGGGGCAAAAAAACACAAAATGCAGTAAATCCTGGTCAGAGAAATCGTCACATTTACATGGTATATTCTCATGAGGTTTACACCACTCGTCATAAGTACCCAACAGAAAATGCACCTGATTAAAACGGAATTTTGTAAGAAGCCACCGATGTAATGGTTTCGTAACAGTCGTCAAATATGATTGAATAGACATTGACGTGATCAACATATAATGTGACCTTACAGTTGGCTTCATAATTTCACACGCTTCCCTTTCGCTTCTCGCTTTTTAGGTTTCGCCTGGGCCGGAGCACTAGCTCCGCCCAGGAGAAATCTTATGTTCCTACAGTGTGGGGCTTAGTCCCGCCTCTGTCTTCCATTGGCTAGCTCCATAAATGGAGGCTAGCCATTGGAAGAGATTGGCTGTCAATCACGCTTTCCCTGTGAAAACGCGATTCGGGGGCATTTCTGACTCTTTTTTTATGTCTTGTCCCGGGCCGCGCTGTGATTGGCTGTCGGCCCGGGACACCCCAGTGACGTCATTCCCCGGGCCGCGCTGTGATTGGCTGCCGGCCCGGGACACCCCCGTGACGTCATTCCCCGGGCCGCGCTGATTGGCTGCCGGTCCAGGACCTGACTTGTTTTTTTAATGACTTGTGAGGTTTTCGATTCATTGGCAGCATGATGTGCTGAAATATCCTGACGGCAGCATCCCACCTCCGTTCCAAGCACTGAATGGGGGTCCAATAAAGCGGGCTAGAATATGAGGAGAGTCTGGGAGGGCACCCCCTCCTCCTGCTGCACCTCCTCCTCGCGCCTCATCCGGGGAAGCCCAAAAGGCCGTGCACGGTGCCGTGGCGAGGGGGGAGCCGCTGGGGGGCTGCTGAAGAGGGGGCATTGGCGTCGAGCGCGGCCGCAGCAGCGGCACCCTCGGCTCCCCTCAGCGGCAGCTCGGGAGGGAGGCATGCCCGCCACTGGCGCAAGGACTCTGAGGCGGCAGGTGCTGAGGTGAACAGGACGGTAGAGCAGAAGCAACACACACGGGGACAATGCAGTTTGAGACGTTGCGCCAGTTCTGCAATTCCATCCGGTCTCATTTCCACGAGGCCTTCCCCGACCCGCCGAACATCCTGCAAAATGAGCTCTTCGGGCAGACCTTGAACAACGGCAAGTGAGTGCGCGGGCGGGGATCCCTGCGGGGCGGGCCGGGAAACCCAGCGGAAATCCTGAGAGGACCAGGCTATCAGGGGCGTCACATGACACCCACAGCTGACTAGGAACCCTGTCACCTGGAACACTCCTGCGGCAGCGAGGCAACCCCTCTCGACGAGTGCCTGCCTGTGCACATGCCTGTGGCCCCGTGGACGCTGCAGGCTAGTTACCTCACGATGCCTGCTCCATATGCTGCGTACTGCGCCCGGTTGTTAGCATTGCTGTTTGGACATGAGATAACTGGAGTGACGACCATTCCGTTGACTCTAGTTGCATTACTGGTGCGGTGTCTAGAATCGTATGCTTCTTACCGTTGATCTGTTTTCAAACCAGTAGAACTTTTGTTCTTTTGGACACATATGATTCGGTAAAGTGTCGCAACTAGGTCCAGTCGAAGCACTCTGCAACTGGTTATTTGGGATGTCATGCAGGGGAAATCTCTGATGCTGCCCTGCTCCTTAAATGGCCTGAGCCTCAGTGAGGGGAATCATGGAAATCTAGAGTTACGCGGACAAGCCTGCAGGAGTGTGCCCGCTGCGCACGCGGCAGCCTCCCTCCACCCACGTGGAGTGACAGGGAAATGATCAAATGTGCACTGCCGGCTCGCTCAGCCGTGAGTAATGTGCTGGCGGCTGCGAGCAGACAGCTCGGCACTGTCCAGTGCTGGCGCTGCACAAGAGGCAGGTTACGGGAGTGCGTGTGCTGCCCCGCGCTCCCCTGGAAGGCCGAGCCGTGGGGGATGGGCATCCCCGGGCTTCATGATGGTTATTGGTCAGCCACCCTTGAAGGATGTTTGTGCGAGCCAGTTATTATTCCTCTAATGTCATCTTAGGTTTGCCAGCGAGCACTTCCCATGACCTATTTCTATGCATGAACTTTCTGAACCAGTACATTCCCGCATTTCTGCCATCCAGCTAGCTGCATTCTAAACACATTTTGTCCATGATGCTAGGGTAATCTGGGTGTTTTAAAGGGCAAAGGCACTTCTTAAGATGCAGTTTATGAGGTGTGTGCCAGTTTGTGTGTGGGTCTCTTTGTGTGTGTGTGGGGGGCTCTTGCGTGTGTGGGAGGCTCTTGCGTGTGTGTGTGGGGCTCTTGCGTGTGTGTGGGGGGCTCTTGCGTGTGTGTGGGGGGCTCTTGCGTGTGTGGGGGCTCTTGCGTGTTGTGTGTGGGGGGCTCTTGTGTGGTGTGTGTGGGGGGCTCTTGTGTGGTGTGTGTGGGGGGCTCTTGTGTGGGTGTGAAAATGCAATACATCTTGCATTTGCGACAGAGTAAGCTATTGGCATTGTAAATGACAATGCCATTTATTTATCTGTTTTCAAAACCAACAAGTAAATAAAAAGTTTGTCATTTACAATGCCAATAGCTCAAACTTTTCCGAAGGCGAAACAGTTGCATTGTAAATGCTTGTTTATAAAGTGTGTTTTAACCCATTTAATATCTTCTCTTGTCAGGCTTTCAGCGTTAGTGTACAATTCAGGTCGACCCAGATAGCCTGCTGTAGATTTAATAAAAGCCAACCACCGTATCTCTGCCACTTTGTCCCTCCCCATACAGTCCCTAATGATTTCATGATTTAGAGACAGACTGGGATTTAGCCAGGTTCTGATCCATGACAAAAGTGGGGCCATAGACAGGGTATCTCCAATGTACCCCAGCCCCAGTTCTATGTGTAATGCAAACGCTGGTGTAGATTGGGGGAGACCCATAAGGGATCGCAAGAATCTATTTTCCTCTCTCTGTATCAGGGCAGAATCTTTATAGCCCCATATCGAGGCCCCATACCTTGCAATGGCTAAGGTTTTGGCTCTATAGATGGTCAATATAGCCTCAGCTGGTTTCCCACCCAGTCGCTTAGCAAAACCCAAAATAGCAGCCGACTATCTTCTCACGGCCGCTACCTTGTTGGTAATTTGTGGTACCCAGGAACCTTTGTCATCGAACACCACTCTTAGGTAGGTAAAAACATTAACTCTCGAGATTGCTGAACCATTACAGGAGAGGGTTTTTATACTATTCTTGCATTTCCCCACAGACATTACATGTGATTTCTCTGTATTAATTACTAGATCCAGATCTTGCATGAAAGCCCGAAGGAATTGAGCAGATGTTGTAAACCTATCGGGGTTCTTGACAGCAGCACTGTGTCGTCAGCGTATAATAATACGGGCATCAAAGAACCACCCATACGCGGCACATCGACCGATGCCGCTGCCAAGGTGTTTCCCAGTGAATTTATATATAGAGAAAAAAGCATTGGGGCCAAGATGCACCCTTGGCGCACCCCTCTGCTAGATTTAAAGGATGCAGTGCATTTCCCCTCCTGAGTCATACGTATAGATGCTCTCAAGTATCTATGGAGTTCCGCCAGAAAATTTACCAATGCCCGATCCAGACCCAGCTCCAGGAGCATTGTCCACAGCTTTGACCTATTAACTAGGCCAAAAGCTGTGGACAAGTCCATAAATGCCAAGTAAATTGACCCCTTGGACGCAACTGTATATTTGCTCAGTATGAGATGTAAGTTTAGGCATTGATCCTCGGTGCCTCTCCCTGATCTAAAACCGTACTGAGCGTTACACAGAATATCATTATTTATGGCCCAAGATGAGATCTTTGATAGGATAACCTTACCTAGAATTTTAAATGATGAGTCTAGCAATGATATGGGCCTATAACATCTTGGGTCCCCCCTTTTGCCCTTCTTAAATATGGGGATTATAATAGACTGTGACTGTGGTATGAGAGGAGTGCAGGGGCGAGTTTAGTATGTGCAAACTCGTGAGAATATATGCTGCGCAATGAGGTGCACAAATTTATTGTGACTGGTGGAGAAGTGCCACTTTTAGAAGTTGGCATTTCTGTGTACTGTGTGTCTGCCTGCCTGATGTGAATTGCATGTCTGACTTGTGATTGACAGGTGCTGGATGATGTGGGTGGCTCTAGGAGCCAGGATGGGTCTGCCCGGTGGTGAATAGGGAGATCTGCATGTAGATGGGAGGGAGGAGTGGAACCTGGGACCTGAATAAGGCTGTGCCTTCCCTCCACAATGCTGGCTCCGCCTTCTGTGGTGCGTCTGATGTCCCTGGCCTGTCCTGTGAAAGGGAGAGAGGAGCTGAGCAAAACAAAGTGCTCAACAACTCCCTTGAACCAGTTGTATCTGGTTCTCTCCTTGCCTACACTTTAAACAAAGGAAAATGCGGTATAAAAGAAGGGGTTGTGACCCCATGAAAAGGTTCTGTACCTGGGTGCTGAATCTGCCAGGGGCGTGTTGCTGCTGGGGCCCAGGGGCGGGGCTTGCCTCCCTGGGTCCTGCATTGCCACTGGAGAACTTCAAGACTCTTTCTTTGGGACCTTTCTGCCTTGCCTGGGATAATTGGAGGACTTTCCTTTGCTGGGAGCAGTTTGCTCCATTTCTTTTTCCCTCCAGGACTTCTTGTGCTCTCTAGCGCCTGTGAGCGCTTGGATTTAAATTTGACCAAGTGGTGAGGAAAGAGGAGCATGTGGGACTGGCAGCGCGAGGCTTTGATCAAGCTTGAGGGAATCCAGACGTGGGGATTCCCCCGCATTTTGGTGCCATTTTTGGCGGGTGCCCACCCCGCTTATATCTTTATTCAGACAGCAGGTGCCCACACTGCATTATAGTGCCACGTGGAGCGGGTGCCCACCCCGCGATATATTCCTGATTTAGAGGGAACCTACCCCTCATTGCTGTTCAAATTATCTCCCCGTCTCGGCCTGCCTGGTTGGGGGCGGGCCTTGAGACAGAACCAGAAGAGGCGTGAGTTGCAGGGCTGCCATGAGCTGAAGGGAGCCCTGTAAAGAAAATGCTGGCGGAGCCTCGTGGGTTTCATGGAAAAGTTCCGGGTCCCTGGAGTGGGCCCGGGTGAAGTGCAGAGCGGCCCGGGTGAAGTGGAGAAGAGCCTGCGGTCCGAGTAGGAAGGAGGCAGACCGCCGCCTACAAGAGAGAGAGAGCCGGTGAATGGCGCTAGGGCTCTGTTGTGTTGGTGCCTGTTCCAGGCACGTTGACGGTGCTGGGCAGCCCCGCCTGGCAGAGGGCTGCCCCAGCGAGGTTGGTTAAGGCGTGGAGGCTCCGTGTGGGGCCAGTGGGGGCCCTGTGTCAGTCAGAGCAGCCCCGTCTAACTGCGGGCCGCTCCAACGTTTGGCATCGTAATTCTAAGAGCCTAGGTGGCTCCAACCCTCGGGGGCATATTTGTTTCCAGGGCCCACGAAGAGGCAGTCGGATTGGGGGATCGATGGTCATGCTGAATAGCTCGGGATACCAGTATCTTCGTGCTCAATCCAGAGCCACAAGGATGATTTGAGGCCAGTTGCGCCTGATCTTCTTCAGTACTCTGGGCAGAAGTGGTATAGGTGGAAAGGCGTACAACAGACCGCAACTCCACTCCTGCCGAAAAGCGTTGCAGAGCGAGTGCCACCTTGGAAATTCCAACGTGCAGAACTGCACGTTCTCTTCGGTGGCGAATAGATCTAACCAAGGCACTCCCCACTGCTGAAAGAGACCTTGCGCCATGTCCGAGTGCAGACGCCATTCGTGATCTATATGGAGCGATGACTTAGTTTGTCCGCCCTGGCGTTCAGAGAACCTGCCAGATGTTGAACCACCAAGGAAATGCTATGATGTTCCAGCCATATTTAGAGGCGCAGTGCCTCTTGACATAGGGTCCACGACACCACCCCATCCTGTTTGCTGCAGTACCACATGGCGGTGGTGTCCGAGAACACTTGCACCACAGTTCCCCGAACAGAGGGAAGGAATGCCTTCAGTGCAAGTCGAATCGCCCGAAGCTCCAAAAGGTTGATGTGGAGCCTGGACTCTGCCGGAGTCCAGAGGCGTCTGATCTCCGCCTCTCCCATGTGGCCACCCCGTCCCAGGAGGGACGCGAGGGACGCATCCGTCACTACTGTGTGCTCCGGTTGGGGAAGGGAGAGGGATCTGTCATTGAACCAATCGCGATTCGTGAGCCACCACTGCAATTGTCATGCAGTGCCCTACAAGATCTGACGTGATCGGAAAGGTCGCCCTGATGCTGTTCCCACTGGGACTTCAGGTCCCACTGCAGAGCCCGCATATGCCATCTGGCATGATTTACCAACAGGATGCAGGATGCCATCAGGCCCAGGAGGTCATAATGACCGAAACCCGGGATAGAGGCTGAAAGATCAAAATCATAGCCTGAATATCCCGGACTTGCTGCTCGGGAGGATAAACCTGAAACTGCGTCGAGTCCAGAACCACCCAGATGAAAGGGAGCTTCTGAGAGGAAATCAGGTGCGACTTCGGCACATTGATGGAGAAACCCAGTAAATGCAGGTCGTCTGCCATAGTCTGGAGGTGGGAGACGACTGTCTGGGGCGAGCTTGCCTTCAACAACCAGTCATCGAGATAGGGAAAGACTGGAACCCCTGATCTGAGCAGATGGGCTGCGACCACCGCCATCACTTTCGTGAACACTCGAGGGGACCTGGTAAGACCAAAGGGGAGCACGGTGAACTGAAAATGCTTGTGGCCTACTGTGAACCGCAGGTAATACCAGTGGACCGGCAGACGGAGATGTGGAAATATGCGTCCTGCAAGTCCAACGCTACCATCCAGTCTCTAGGGTCGAGAGCAGGTAAGACCTGAGCCAACATCAACTTCTCCTTCCGGAGGAAGCGGTTGACGTTCCTGAGGTCCAAGATAGGATGCAGGCCCTTGTCCTTCCTGGGTACCAGAAAGTAGTGGGAACAGAAACCACAACCAATTCTGGCACAGGAACGCGCTCGATGGCCCCCTTGGCCAAGAGAGCCATAACTTCCTCTGGTAGAAGTTGCAGATGATCTCCAGACATGCGGTGGTACTGGGGTGGCATGGCTAGAGGAGTAGTCTCAAAGGCGAGGCAGTAGCCCCTTCGGACAATCTGCAGCACCCACCTGTCTGAAATGATGGTGCATCAGTGGGGGAGGTGATGGCGAATCCTGCCGCCCACTGGCGTCTGATGGGCCTGAAAGCTTGGACTAGGAAGGCTTTGAGGCGGATGCTGCGGTTGGACTGACCCGCCCGCTGGCCCCTTGCCCCGCCACAGCAGGGCCCACGTCCGCGGCTGCCTCGAGGTTGAATCTGCAGCTTTTGGCGGAACGGATGTGCCGGGGTGCCCCTTCCGTGGCCACGAAAAGGACAAAAAGCAGAAGGGGCCGTGCACGTGGTAGAAAGGACCAAGGACTTGGCCGTAGCCCGGGACTCCTTAAAGCGCTCCAATGCATGATCGCTTTGTTGCCAATAGGCGACGGCCATCAAAGGGCATGTCCATAAGGGTGTTTTGGACATCCCCCGAAAAGCCAGGGGACCGCAGCCAGGCGTGCAGCAGAGTACCACCGTTGTGGAAATCGCTCTGCCTAGCCAGTCCGCGGTGTCCAGTCCACACAGTATAGTGAACTTTGTTGCATCCCTTCCATTAGCAACAGCCTGGAGAGCACTGTCCGGGTCTCCTCTGGACACTGAGGCAGCCTCGCACAACCGTATCCCACACAGAGTGGGAATAACGGCCCAAGAGGCATGCAGTGTTCACCGACCGCAGCGCTAAGCTGGCAGATGAAAATAGTGTCTTACCAAACTGCTCCAGCTTCTTGGATTCCCTATCCGGAGGGGCAGAAGGGAATGCGCTCTGGAAAGTAAAGACCTGGATAACCAGACTCTAGGGGGTGGGGTGGGTGGACAGAAAAGCAGTGTTGCACCGAGACAGGCGTTGGCGTCTGGCCACGTTCCTATCCACAGGAGCCCCTGTGGTGGGCCTGGACCTAGTGCCCATAAGAACGTCAGTAAGTGCTTCATTGAACGGTAGAAGAGGCTCCGAAGAGCTTACTGCCAACTGGAGCACCTCAGTGAGGAGGATAGTCCTTGGGGCCCCCGTAGGGAGTTTGAGGTCAAGGGCCTCGGCTGCCCTAAGCAAAACCACACTATAGGTCGCTCCCTCCTCTGAAGCCACAGAAAGAGGAGACAGGAGCCAAGGCCAGGCGATTGGTCAAGACCACTGGCATCCCCTAACTCTTCTGCCCAGTCCTGATCCAACTCAAACTGCTGTGTGAGATGGTCCTCAGACCCCTCCCAGTCCTCCCCTTCATGGCCTGAGGAACAGGTCAAAAAGATGGAGGCTTAACATAAGGATAGAAATCCCCCATCGGCGTTGAATGAAGTCGGACCGGGGCCTTGTGCAGTCTGGGCTGAAACCAGAGCCAATGTCGTCCGAGGAACCGGATGACGCACAGGCAGTACCGGGGGAGTTGATGCCGGCGGAGGAGTCGTAAGGTCAACCAGCGTCGACCGGGATCCAGGCCTGGATCCAAGGGGGTCCTGCAACGCCGGGACCGAAGTTGTCGGCAGCGCCATGGCCGAAGTTGCCGGCAGCACAGGGCAAGCGGGGCCCGAAGGCGCACAGGCAGGGGCCGAAGGCCCAAAAAGGGCAGGCATGGCTGTAAGAAAGTCTTGCACCTGGGCCGGAGTTGCTCCCAGACCCGGAAAGGGTGGGTAGGCCGGGGTCCACTGCACAGGCTCCGCCAGAGCCGCGGGTGTGGTACAGCCCGCTACCTCAGCCGCAGCGCGCGAGCAGCGAGGGGGAGTCGGAGACCGAGGACGCTTCTTCAACTCGACTTACCTGACTTGGCACCCGAAGAATGTGATGGTGGCTCCGTAATGGATCCCTTGACTTCCTCCTCGACCGGGACCTTGACCGGCACAGAGCTGACAACCGGGCTTCTAGCAACTTTTGGGAGCGCTCCTGCAAAGTCTTCAGCACTATGGCCCGACAGTCAGAGCACGACCTGGGGTCATGGTCGCACTCCAGGCAGTAGAGACACACATCATGGGGGTCAGTCACCAACATCATGCGGCGACAGGCTCAGCAGTACTTAAAACCGGGCATCCCTACTCTGCACCAGTAGCCGATAGACTCGAAAAATGGAGACAAAAAATCTCAAAAAACTCAGTCAACAAGTGACTGGGGTACTTGCTCTTCCTGGATATGCTCTTGCTTGTGCGGAAAAAGAAATTACGGACGTCAGCGTGCCTAAGGTGGTGTCTAAGTACCTGCCGCAACATCATCCCAGCGACCACAACGCCGACAACGTGCAGGGGTACTGCTGACGAAAACTTTCCGGATCCAGTCTGACGCCTGGGGTAATTCTACGGTAAGGAATCTATCACTAACGTGTTTCTTTCAGATATAAAGCTTTGTTGAAAACCTTTCTACACTCTGTGTGTGTATAGTTCTCAAGGAGAACTGGGAAAGTTATTTACTGCATTTGGTATTTAGATCAGAATCCACTGAGGAAAAACTGAGTTACTCCTAAAAACAGTGGCTCCACTTTCACCTATTATGCTGGCTCTAAGGTAGGCATGAGTGCGAAGCTGCCCTTAAGGTCACAAGTTATATTTAATAGGGCAACCTGTCCCTGTGTGTACCTGATGCACCTCATTAAATTTGTGTCGTAGTGCAAATAGGGACAGTGGGCCTTATTTGAAATACAGCACCTGGAAAGAAAAACTAGTGACTTGAAGGGCACTTGGGATACGGGGAGTGCCTTTTAATATCCAAACACAGTGGTTCTTAACATTTTGACTTCTGAGTACCCCCACTTAATCATTACTGTAATCTGGGAACCCCCACTGAATCATTATTGGCGTCCAGGAACCCCCACCGAGAGATTACAGGAAGAAGGGGGCCCCGGCCTGAGGAATTTAGTCGACAAACTCCAAAGCAATCCAGAAAAATATAGAAACAATCATTCATCAAATATACAAATTATGGCCACCCATCGTCCATACAATATTCTATTTGATGCATTTGCCGTGCTTTTATGAAACAATCTACGATGTCGACTTAATTTTTAGCCTGCAATTTCAAATTCTTTCCTATTTACAGAATGTTTTAAAATTTTCTAATTTTAGTTTTGCGTCTTTATTGATATTTACTTTATTAATTTGTTAATATTATTGAATTATCTTAGCAGTCATTGAACCCCTGAGTAGGCACCAGTACCCCATGGGCTCCCCAGGCCACAGGTTAAGAAACGCTGGCCTAACACAAGATTCTGAACATACTCTTCATTTATTGGAACAGGAAGGAGAAGCATAAGAATATACTGCATGCCTGCAATAATGTGCAGGTTATATAAGGAAGTGGGTGCCGGTACATACAAATGATGGACTGAAGAATGTGGAAGACCACCATAGCTGGGATCTCGACCAGAGAAAATGTAATCGGGGTAGCAGATGGCATTTATGAGGACTTCGTCATACCCGGAAAACTGTGTCAGAAAAAATCTTGTTTACTTCTTCTTAAAGGTTAAGACGCCATATGGAGGAGAATGAGTCAACATTGCTCTATTATGACTTCCAGGGCTGACATGTGAAATGAGAAAGTGCCCACTAATCTAAAACGTATTAGGGCTGGCATCATATTCTTCATGTATTTCTAATGTTAGACCCTGGTTAGGTCTCATGCACACCAGTATCTTTTTCTTGTAATTCTAGATTTGATGCTTAAACCCTCATGGAAGAGTATGATTCCTGTTAACCCGGATATAAAATAGCTTGTGTATATTTTTAAAGTTGAAAGGCTAGGGACATGCTGATACCTAAACAACTTGTCAGTGCCTTTTACGCTGCATGACTTTGAACATATGAGTTAAACAAAAATATGACATATTCCTACGTGATAATCATTTTAAAGAAATTACTCCTTCTGATTTGGAAAATGAAAAATGTCTTGTGTCATTTTTGTTAACATTTCATTATATCTCATTCTAAGGTGCATACCAAAATCTAAAGGTAAAAATAATGTCTGAATACAAAAGGTACACTTCTCTATAATACTCATAGAGGCCCTTATAACTGAATAAGTGCTTAAGTGAGAGCATAACTACATAAAACATACGCAAGACACTGTACAACCCTTGTTCAATACATAATTATTTTTTTTTGAAAACCTTTATTTTGTAAAAAGGGAATACAGTTACAGACCTACAACCACGGAGGCTGGTCAGTAGTACGCAATACCAGTAGCACAATAATACACAGCTCATCAGCCGACAACCCGAGGGCCCGGCAGCGAAAAGGCCCGATATAATGGAGAACTTGTGGCAATAAGAGGATAAATTAAAAGGTTTCACATTTTATATTTTATAGATAACAAAAATTGAAACACAAAAAAGAGTCGAGGCGGTACCATGCAATGTAATGACTGTCTCGTACGGCAGGGGGAGACAAATGATTAATGAGTATTGCTATGAAGGAGGAGAGATCTTGGAGAGGGGGGGGGGGGGGGCCGAGAGCAAAACAATACATCACATACAACGGGAAGCTAAGAAACCGGAACGCAAAGTCAAGGGAATTGAGGAATGTCTGGAGCTTCAGTAAAGGGGGGAGTGCAGATCTCTCCTCGGTATGAATTCCATTGACCCCATATCCTTTCCATTTCTTGGGCCTACCACGGGAGATATATACGATTTTTTCTCTAAACATGCACCAGTCCATGTTTTCTTTCCAAGTTAAGACTGATGGTGCCCTCTGAGATCCCCACAGTTGAGCAATGTCTCTTTTCGCAATCATGTTGCCCAGTGTGACCCATTGAGTCTGAGCAACAGTGCAATCATTCGGCTCCCAAATGTTCAACAAGCAGAAAACCACTACCTCCGGACATTCCCATATAATGTGAAGGAAGGTAGCAAGCATACCACAACCACGCCTAAACAGCCCATCCGCAGAATAACCCATATGTATCAAACGTGGACCCGTGACATAGACACGGTGCAGAATCTTCAGTTGCACCAGTCGGAGACGCGCCGGAATCGCGACCTCTTTAGGGTAGGATATCGCAGCCTGCCAGTCTTCTTCGTCCAATTCCAGTCCATCGCCAGTCCAGGCACCCCGAAGCTGCACAAGGAGGTCCGAACGGTCATTGATGAGTTTTTTATAGATGAGAGAGATACTGCTATCAGGGACGTACCCGTCAAGCACTATCTTCCAGGGGATAAGACTCTGGGATCGTAGCACCAGCTGGGAAAACCGACTCAAGTGCGTGGCAAACTTGGAGATATCGGAAAAATTCCCTATCACTCAATTTATATTCCTGTTTAAGTTCATCAAAAGTCTTAACTCTGTTCTTGGCCCAGAGATCGCCCACTTTACTGATGCCAATAAGGTCCCATCTATCGAATCCCTTCGTCGTTTATAGTCCACCCAGTCTCTCCGCAGCATATGGGGGGGGTCGCTCTAGACAGCCTGTCCGTCCACCCCGTAGCCGTAGTTGCACTACCCCATACTCGTACCGCCACCCCAGTGGGGCCCGTCAGGTTCTTCCTGGCGGCTCTAGAATAGAGCGCTCGGTTATAGTCGCCCCTGGGCAGCTGCCATCTATCCATCTCGAATGTGGGATTCGGAACAGACCGTACATGGCATGGTTAACAGCGCTCAGTTGGGATGCCCAGTAATAGCGTTTAATATCAGGCAATGCTATACCACCGTCGTACCAGGGCAAAGTCAATTTTTGCCAATGCTATGCGAGGTCGCCCGCCCAACACCAGCTTCCCCTGGAGGCCCTCAGTTTCACGGAAATAGCTAGCCGGCACCAGATCAAGTGTGTTTTGGATGGCATACAAGAATCGGGGAGAGACATCATCTTGAACAGGGCCGCTCTTCCCAAGGGGGACAACGGCAAGCCACACCACGCCGCAACATCCGACCTAAGCCGGGCAAGCGGAGGTAATCAATTCCGCTCATAGCGCACTGTGGGGTCCAATGAAATGTAGATCCCCAAGTACTTAAAGCCAAGTCTAGAAACGGGTATCGGGCATACACAAGGCAGAGAAGGTCATTCTACTGTGAGAGGGTAGACACAGGACTTGGCCCAATTGATGACTAAACCGGAATTTTTACCAAAGGAACTGAAGACGTCAAATAGGACACCCAGTGACTTACGGGGAGAGGTAGGGTACAACAATATGTCGTCGGCGTATAGTGATATATGATCCTCGAAGTCAGGGGACCATCGAATGCCCTTGAGCGAAGGTTCCCATCTGAGCCACGCGGCAAGGGGTTCAAGGGCAAGCGCAAAAAGAAGTGGCGACAAAGGGCACCCCTGCCTTGTGCCGCGTCCGAGAACAAAGGGTTCCGAGGCCCTGCCGTTGACCACCACCTGAGCCAGCGGTTGCTCATACAGAAGTCTGACCCACCCGATGAACTTAGGGCCAAAACCAAACTTAGCAAGGGCTGCCCACAGATATGGCCACTCCACCGTGTCGAAGGCCATCGAGGCATCAAGTGAAACCAAGATGACCGGCTCATCAAGAGACCCCGCCCTTGCTAAGACGCCATGAAGACGGCGAAGATTGAGCGCGGTGTTTCGATGGGGGATGAAGCCAGATTGGTCCGGGTGTATCAAGTCAATGATCACCGATTCGCCAGGATCTTGGGTTCCACATTCAAAAGCGAGATCGGCCGATACGACGAACAGTGTTCACGGGGCTTGCCATCTTTATGGATGACCACAATGGACACCAGTCTCTGATCCCGGGGAAGGGACCAGAGATCTCGCGATGCCGAAAATATCCAACGAAGGTGCGGCGCCATTTTGTCAGGGCACAGCTTGTACAGCTCGACTGGTATGCCATTCGGACCTGAGGCCTTCCCCGAGCTAAGTGAGCGGATAGCGAGCGCTACTTCATCGGTGGAGAATTCCGCTTCCATAAGCTCCTTGTCCAATTCCGACAGGCTAGGCAACGCGATATCCCGAAGCAACAAGTGCGAGTCTTCCTCCGGCCTATCTGAGACCGGTGCATAAACCTTCTGAAAATGCTGTGCAAAGACCTCAACTATCTCAACCGGGTCCAACACTCGCGTACCATCCACTTTTTCAGCAACAGGCACCACCCGATTCAATCTATCTCTTTTGTCTAGCCAAGCAATCAACTTTCCCGCTTTGTCACCAACATCATACAAACGCCCCTATTGCTTACGATTCATTGCCTTGGCAATCACCAGAGCTCTATATTCAGACTGTTTAAGGGCCAAAGAATGTAGTCCCTCAGGTGTAGCCCCAGACTCCATCTGTTCCTCCAACCCAGTGATTTCATTTTCCAAGCCCACCACTTCCGCATTTTTGCGCTTCCTCTCGCTAGCAATCAAGGATAGAGTCTGACCACGGATCACAGTTTTATAAGCCTCACACAAGGAGACAGGGGAGGACACCAATCCCTCATTCTCAGCAAATTAGTAATCCATACACTTAACCACCTCCGTTCTAATTTTGGGGTTACGAAGGTGCCAGGGGTTGATCGGGGCAATCCGACCCCCGGCCCCCAGCTGTACGTCAATAGTGAGCCAGAGTGGGGAGTGGTCGGAGATCCCCCTAGCTAAATGCTTGATTTCCCTTACAGAGACCATCTGCACCGCTGGTATGAGGATATAATCGAGTCTCGAGAGACTCCCATGAGCTCCCGAGTAGAAGGTATACTGGAGCTGCCCAGGGTGCAGTTGCCTCCAACAATACGCTAGACCCAACATGTCCAAAAAAATTCCCCAGCCATAGCTGCGATGCGGGGAGGAGTCTGGGGGGGGGGCTACGATCTTCATCCCCACTGACAACTGAATTAAAATCGCCACCCACAACCAACATGCCATCAGGGAACCCTAGGCCCACCCTACCCAAATCAGTAAATGTGGTGGGCTGTAGACCGGGCGGAACATACACAGACAAAATGGAGATCGTCTTCCCCTCCCACCGACCCGTAATAGCCGCATAGCAGCCTCTATCATCCAGCACCGTGTTATCTATCTCCAGGGGGAGGGAGTTCCTGACTAGGACGCCCGCCCCCCTCGACCCAGTGGTAAATCCAGAATGGGCCACCAGACGGTAGCCCCGTCTATTCAGTGCATGGCACGTATTTCCTACTAAATGTGTCTCCTGGAGTAAAACCATATCTGGGTAGCAGCGCTTCAAGTATTGCAAAACTATCCCCCATTTTATCCTATCAACAAGACCGTTGACGTTCCAGCTCAGCACCCTCAGCCCCTACCCCCGATCCCAGAAATGAACACTCTGCCCCCCCGCCACGAAACAGGCACATAGGATAAAATGTGGAACAACGCGCAGCCTCGATACAAACAAGAAAGAAAAGACCCCCCCGCCACCCCCAATAGAACCCTCAAAAACACACCCCCCCCACCATGCACCCCTGCGGTAGGCCAAAAAGCCACCCCAACTTGCAGTGTTCCTGTCACCCCATTAAACTAACCTACAAGAAGAGAGAAAAAAGTCCCCAGAGGAGGAAGAGTCCCGATTCCCCCCACCCCCAGGTATCCACACTATATAAACATAACAGTCACAGAGCCACTGCCATAAGTCCATAAAATTAGCTCGCCGGCGCAGACTCACTACTCCTGTTCTTCCAAGCCGCCTTCGGCGCCCCTCGAACTCTGTGGGATGGTACGGTGTGTCGGCAGAGTGTCTAACCAGTCACTGGCCACCTCGGGGCGGTCAAAAAAGAGCGCACGTTCTTCATATTCAATCCTCAGGCGGGCCGGAAAAAGCATGGCGTACTTCAGTCCCATGTCCCTGAGTCGCCTTTTCACCCCCGTAAAGCCCATACGTTGTTTCTGCACCGCCTGTGTGAAGTCTGGATAAAAACTGATCAATGCATTCTCAAATTTAGTGGGACCATTGGTACGTGAGGCTTGCAGGATAGCGTCTCTGTCCCGGAAATTAAAAATCCTGGCTATTATAGGCCTCGGAGCAGCCCCCAGCTTGGGCTTCCCACCGGGGACTCTATGAGCACGCTCCACCGTGAAAAAGTTACTGAGGCCCTTTGGTGCCAAGTGTTTAAAAAGAGGTCTTCCACCAGAAGGTCTGTAGACAAGTCTGCGGAGTTCTCCGGAACACATACGATGCGGACATTGTTGCGTCTGGCCTGGCTCTCGAAATCATCCAGCCGACGGGCAAACAAGTCATTGGACGTTCGGAGATTACGGAATTCGGTCTGGAGATCCGAGACATCCGTGGTCAGGCTCGCGGTCCTGATGTCCAGGGACTTGACCCGCTCATTGGTTTTCCCCAAGTTCGTCCTGATAAGATTGACTTTGATCGCCACCGTGTCTATCTTAGCTGCCTGGGTTTCATACTGCTGGCCCATAGTTGTCCGAACACATGCAATGGCACCCATAACATCCTTCAAAGTCGGCTCCCCAGTTGCAGGAGGACCATCACCAGTCTCCTCAAAGACCGTGCTCGCTCCGCCAGGGGATCCTTTCGGGCGGGTAAAGCGATCTATGGTCTGGGATTGGGCAACCCCTCCTCGGTATAAGCCTCTGGTGGCACGCTTCTCGGTATCCGCCTTGCCCGCCATGATGGGCAACGAGCTCTGAGGGAACCTTTGGGTTCTGGTCAGAATGATTCCCTTCGCGGCAAGCCTGTAGAGGCGAGAGGGCGAGGATCGAAAGCAAGCGTAGGACTGGCAGCAGAATCGGGTCAGCCGTGCCGATCGGCAGTAAGTCGCCGTCAACAATGACCAAGAGCGAAACCGAAAGTACCACAGGGGCAGTGGACGTGTCACTCCAGCCGTTGTTGTTCAATTGCCACCTGGGTACCTCGGGGACTCAAGCCCGTGGATGGTCTTCGTTATAGGCCGCAAGTTTTCAAAGTGCAGTAAGTCCGGTTCCCGGTGGCCAAATCAATTTTTGAAAAAAGTTTTTGTATCAGCAGGGCATCAGCGAAAAGTATCCGTCGTCCAAATCAGGATAATTTGCAGGATGGATGCGGGAGGCGGAAAGGGTCTCGGGAGCCCTGTGCTCACGCGTCCATCTTGGATACGCGCGAAGCTCCTCCCCCCTCAATACATAATTTTGAAAAGGATCGGATTGTGGATTATTCCACATTCATACTGATCGCATTGGATCTGAGAACAAAGTGGGGAAGATGTCGATGTTTTGACCCTAAGTGATTAAAGGGGTCTCTTCGGGACTATGTCATCTGGTTCATAACCTATTGAGAGTAGGTTATGAACCAGCATTTTGCTTTGAATCTGATGAAGAATAAAGACAAAACCTTGCAAACAAAGAGCTTAGTGTCTGATTCACATACAATAAATAATATACAGGATACGGTATTCCTTCTTTCTATTACAGAAATGGAGGAAGACCCTATGACAATGGCTAAAGTCTTAGATGAGCTAGAAATCCGGCCAAATTTATCTATATTCAGTGGTCTAAGGAACAAGTCCAAATGATCACTTAATTTAGCAAGTGGAAATAATATAGAAATTTTCCATAAAATGGTCATTGCTGATTTAGATGCAAATGAAAGAAAAGCCAATCCAGGAGGTATTTTAAAAGATAACTTAACACGGGACGAAAGGGTTTCTCTTAATGAACTAGTGAATAACACAGAGGTTATCATTCGAAAAGCGGACAAAAGGGGGGAACATAGTTGTAATGAATAGAGATGATTATGAGAAAGAAATTTACTCCCAACTTGATAACAAAATATGGTATGAAAAAGTGAGCCATAATCCGATGTTCTCCCTGATTGCCGTGATTAATACTCATCTTAAACAATGGTTTGACGAGGGTCTATTGGATGAGGATGAACATCTTTTTCTTAAGGTGAATCGCCCCAGATACCCGTGTCTTTACACACTGCCGAAAATTCACAAGGGCCTACCATTTCCACCAGGTAGGCCGATTGTATCGGGTACAGGGGGACCGACAGAACATCTGTCTCAATTTGTTGACGTCTTTCTCCAACCGATTATGTCTAACTTGCCATCTTATATAAAAGATACACGCCATATTCTAAATATTCTGGGTGACATCAAATGAGAAACTGGAATGATACTAGTAACTTTTGATGTGATCTCGTTGTATACGAGTATTAAGAATGAATTGGGGCTGAAAGCCTTAGACCAGTTTCTTTCTAGAAGACCTGCCAGTCATTGGCAACATACACGAATGACTCTAGCTATGACTGAATTGATTTTGGATAATAATTATTTTTTGTTTAAAGGAGATTGGTTTAAGCAGGATCAGGGTGTGGCCATGGGCTCCAAATTTTCCCCAGCTTATGCGAACATCTTTATGGGATGGCTGGAGGAGAAATTTGTTTGGGGCCCTGGAGCTAATGAGTGAAATGGATCTATCCTGTATTTGGGTAGATTCATTGATGACTGCATTACCACCAGCCATAGTACAACTAATATCACTTTCTTAGATGTCGAACTATATGTGAAGAGTGACCGTATTGAAAGCAAAATGTACCGGAAACCAACTTCATGTAATACAATTTTGCATGCGAAGAGTGCTCACCCACATCACCAAGTGAGAGCAATTCCTTTTGGTGAAATGCTGAGGGCAAGGCGAAACTGTAGCGAAACTGACAATTTTAATGATTGTATATGTGACATGGAAATAAGATTTTTGAGAAGGGGATGTAACAAACAAAATGTTAAGATGGCTAAACAGAGGGCTTTGAAAGTGGGGTGTGGTGAGACGCTCAAACCCTCAGTTAAACACAATAGGGAGGAACAGCCTATTAGATTGATTACAATTTATACCCCAGTAAGTAATGTATTGTTGCAAAGCATGAATAAGCATTGGGACATTCTGAGATTGGATAATGCACTGAGAAAACACATAGGGGGAAGACCACAAGTAACCTATAGGAGAGGTCAGACCTTAGGTTCCCTTCTAAGCCCCAGCTATCCAATATCAGAACGACATGTTACCTGGCTAGATCAATATTCAAAAGGATTTTACAAATGTGGCCATTGTGGAATGTGCAGATGTGCAAAGGACAAAACTAAATGTTTTCAAATCAAGGACGGGAAAAAGAATGATATTAGGATGAACATTACATGCAGTACTAAGTATGTCATCTATATCATTGAATGTACATGTTTGAGAGTTTATGTGGGCAGCACAATCCGCATGCTTAATGAAAGAATGAGTGAACATCTAAGAGCTGTTAAAAATAATGATGGGAGGTATCCGATAGCGGAACATATACATAATTGTGAAAAACAGGACCACAGCAGAAGCTTTAAATTTGATGGTATTGAGCATATACCTGTTGACCCAAGAGGTGGGAACAGGGAACTGAGATTGAGGAGGCAGGAGGCGCGATGGATCATGCGCTTAAGGGCGGTAGAGGAAGGCCTAAATTTTGATCAGGAGCTTCAGTTCTTCCTGGGGGACTAACTTTGACCCATATACTGATTATGGGGGAATCAAGGGAAAAAGCCCCAATGTGCAATCATGAAGCGTGATGTGAGATTAAATGTGGTAATATATTGTTCAGCTAAATATGGAGCTGGTATAAGGAGCACTGTTGTGCAATCACAAATAAGTATGAAGGATGATTAATCTGTGTCAGATATGTGAGGAACGATTGTAGATATATCAACAAATATTTTATGTAGTCTTTGTACGTAAATAAGGAACTTAATCGTTGCAAGATGGCGGCCGCGATACGTTTACGCGACCATTCGTTCCAAAAGAGATTGTCCGTTGTTGCTGTTCATAGAGGCTGTTTAACGGAAGCAGGAACAAGCATGGTGTTTCCTGTACTCGGGAATCACACGGAGGTACCGAGCAAGGTAAGCCAGATGCTAATAGAGGGTACCTAAACTTCCAATTTGAAATTAGACTAAGGACTAACAGTAATATGTAATCTTGCAGGCAGAATTATAGAACCTAACGGGCAGCGGCGAGAAATGTGACAGAATCAGCATTATAAAGGTACGATCTCTGTTTTATACTGAAATAGATTTCTGACGATGTAGGATCAGTAGGACAAGTATATTAAGACTGTTGTTGGTTTTCAGGTTAAATTACCACTGATTTGGTGTGAAGTGAAACACATAGAGATTTAGCCATAACGCCGTAATACACGCCCAGCCTGTTAAAACAGGTAAGAGAGATAACTCATTGTTGGTATTAAGAAACGCGATGATTAGGTATTGCAAGCAGTAAGATTTGGTTGTGCCTCTATTTGTTTTAGGGCAACGGATTTAAATAATGAATATGGCATTAACAGAATTTGAGGAAAAAAGGAAGGTTACCTAAAAGGAGAATAGTGGAAGAGCAAGAGGTAGGATATGATCTAAAAGCCATGTAAAAACTATGTTTAATAACAGCGCATTGATTCAAAGTGCAGTCCTTGCTCCCAATGGGTAGAGACTAAGGATTCGTTTTTTCTATTTCTAACAAGGTTGCATTGTAAAGCCAAGTTGAGGTAAATACTATCTCTAATAAGCACATGGGATTGTAGTGAAAATGTCACGAGTGGTCTCAGTAGAAATGAATCATTTTCCTTTCACTAAAATGTAACGCATGTAATGATTGCAGCACCGATTTTGTAATGTATGATAATGAGCATTGTATGTTGCTATTTTCTATTATTTTTCCTAAATAGCTGAAAACATTACACGGTGCACTACATGAACAAATATATATTCTGTGCATGATGCTGTCACCTTGGATAGGTGTTGGTGGAGCACAGGGTTGTTGTTTTGGGTCATAAAGGACTCTGTAAATAAGAACTATTAAATTTAATGGAGTGAAGATGGTAAAAAAACGTATTTTGTATTACTTCCAGCCCTGACGAACCCGGATGGTTATCATTAACCTCGGCGAAATGCGTTGGAATGGGATTGGAGTCAGATTTGTAATCAAATAAAAGAAGAAGCTTTCAAGAGCCTTGGGACTATTTGATATTACTGGAGTGTGAAATCAATGACCAAAAGACTATATATGTTGTGATAAGTGGAGTGATGCAGTATTATATCTTTACTGGGAGTATCATGTCATTTGTTAGAGCCACCAATGTGAGGGCAAACCACACCATGTTTAGTACTATCATCTAAAAATGAGAAAGCCACTAAATCTGGAGCCAAGTGCCAGTGCAAATGGTTAATGTGTGGAGATGGAGTCATGCTAATGTACTCGCCCCAAAGAAGAAGCCATGTCATCTTGTCAATACCTTTCTGAAGACTCTTGGAGCAGCCCTCAGCCTGAGTGGGAATATTTGAAATTGATCAAAACAAGGGAGCAGAGATAGCTATGATGATCCAGATGAGTAGACACAGGTAAGTATTTATCCTGTATAAATTAGAGAGGCCATGAAATCTGGAGATAGTGCAAGCATTATTTTCTAAAGCAACGTCATTTAGAGCAGAGTTTCTATGTGATCATGTTTAGAGTCGTCACCTCCATGACTTACTGCAACTTCCTGTTGCCCTGGTTGATGGGAAATCTTATGGAATAATACCACATTGTCCTATCTGCTTGTAGAAGGGCTATGATCATACCTTTGTCACATACATCCTGAATGACATTCTTGGCTGGCTTGGAAGACCAGGGCCAATTATTACCAGCAGCTTGCAGGGATAATCACTCAACTAAATTTTGTATGTTTTTTAACAATGCTTGGGACTCATTGATGTGTCTTTGAATTTTTAATCCTCAGTATGGGAAGGTGACTAAAGTCTTGCACTTGAAACCCGTCAATTCACCTAAATGCAGCTCTAAGTGGAGAAGGATTAATTCCCACCTGAGCCCTGCCACACCTTACCCCCCCTCAGAGTTGTAGAATTTGAGTCTCTCAGTTGAACCTATTGTGAAAGTACTGCTTCTCGATCTCACAAACTGAAACCAAGTTGTACTTGTCCTCTGCCACTTTCCTCTTCAACTCCTGAAGCCATGCAATTAACTGCTTGATTCGTAAGAAGCCACTCTGTTAGAGCAAATTCTGTGACATTTAAGGCGACTGCCAGGTGTTCCTTCTAATGAGTAAGGTTATCTGGCAGGCAGGGGCGGCTGCACAGTAACTCAGCCTGAAATTCCATGTCCTCTAGAATCATAATATGGGCCCTCCTATATTGTGAAGTACAATTTCACACTTGAAAATTACTTTCCTTTCAGAATGCAGTTGCCCAAGGGTCAGTAGGGACTGCATACTCGGCTGCAGAAGTTAAATGCCCAGTGGAGTATAATGAAGTTGAGTCCACATTTAGTATGCCTGGTTAGCTTTAGATTTAAAAGACTCCCAAAGTGTCAAGCCTGATCAGTAGCTGAGAATGCATCCTCCATATCATTTCAAAATCTAGGAAGTATTTACTTCAGATTCTGATGTAGAAATATAGTAAAAAGTATTCTGCTCGTACATCTGTAAGGTATTTGTTTCTTTAGCTGATGCAGCCTACACAAGAACAGCCAAAGTGGTACCGAGGTTATTAATAACCTTTGCAGATCTGCTTTCTCAATTGAAGCTTGTTCTCTCAACTCCTGGATCAGAAAGAGGATCAGTAGAGTAGGGATTAAGCTAAGTCTCGCCATTTGAGTTTGGGATGCAGGGGTGTCCCACTGCTCCATTCTGCATAGCAGCATCAACTTTTTCTTGTACTAAAGAAAGTAGTTCATGCTTGGAAAAATACCAACGTCCTGCTGAAGTAGCTTCCTTAGCATATCTATGGGAGCTGTGTGGATTTTATGCCATCAGCGCTCGTGCTGACACTCAGCCTCTTGACCTGCTGAACTAGAAACCATGAGGCATCTTGCTCTGAAGTTTGCAAACAGCCACTGCTGACATTGATTTGATCTATACCCAGTAGTCATCACTGTTCCAGGGCTCAGACTGCAAGATCCCATCAAGCACGGGAATGGCACACTACTGAAACTTTCTTACCTGCATCACAATGTATACTGTTTTTCCGAAGACCTGCATGGAAAGGAATGAGCCACTGACAATGCACATGTTGGTCTTTGTGTATTACTTGCAGTGAGACAAAGGGGAATAGGCAGATGGACCATCTCTGACTTGAGGAGGAGGAGCTGTCCCCTATCACACTTGCACACTGACAAAGGGTTTGACACTAGTCTTCTGTAACACCAAACAAGCTGGCGTCAGGGCAGGGAGGCAGGAAATTCCAAGCACCTCTGGTGAGGGAACCTCCATAACATTCTCCTACTTCAAAGCGGATACTCTGTATAAATAATGAACCCACAGGCCCAACTCTTCAGTACACCTTTGGATGTGTGGAATTCTCAGAAGAACTGCTGTGCTGCTCTGCAAGAAGGACTGTTACTCTGCTGCCCTGTGGCCTGAGTGAAAAGCACTGGACCTGCATCTTGAACCCAGGACAACCAGAGTGACTCCAAAGGCTAGTTAGCTGGCTTCCTGATCAGAACCTAAGGGACTGAAAAGGCTAAAACCACCTTAAACTCAGCACCTGGAATTTGTCTGCTTTGAGTCCTACCCCCCCAAGGAGTGCCACCCCAGGCCTGGACTCTTGGAAGTGGCTGAAGGTGCTCTGCCAGCCCAGCTGTGGTCCTGTGAGCAGAAGCGATGCAATGCGATGCATCTAATTGCAGCCGCATTGGACCTGCCGCTGTACGATGCATTCCAGACGCTGGACCTCGCATCACAGCCTCCGCAGAACTTCCACTGCTTGTCGTATCTTCAATGCAAACCCCTTGTCGACGGCAACCTGGACGATGATGCAGGACTCAGCATAGCAGCCCTGCAGCTTCCTTGAAACCACCACTGTGTGACGAGTCCTCGACACAGGGTCACGCAACTCTCTGCAAGTAGGATTTAAGGTACTTTGTTCAGCGGGCATAACTTGGTCTATGTATCTGACCCGCACTCCATCGAGGTTGGCTTGAATTTGTGACTTTGTCTTGTCCCGAACAAGATAACCACAGTTGGCATTTTGTCCTTTAAGCCACTATTTTCAGTAAACTTGTGAAAATTGCATATCTCCATTTCTACTGATAAGATTTTTGTTCTTTTGGTCACAAATAGTTTATTTGATTTTACACTGTTTTTAGATTGATGTTGGATTTTTCTTGTGTTTTCACTTTATTACTCGTTGAAGTGCAGCATAAATATTTTACACATTGCCTCCAAGTTAATGCTGTCTACTTTGTGCCAAGCTACCAGAGGATGAAGCACAGATTAATTTAAGGTTTGCTTGTGACTTTGCCCTGATCGGAATTGTGGAAGCTGCTTGAGTAGGGTTTCACCCTCCCCTCAACCAGTAACCCAATTTCCTACAGGGTCCTTTTAAAGGGGAGGAGTTAAAAAGGACTCAATTTTTATTTCTAGGTTTAGGGGCAAGCAAACAAGAAGGATGAGGCAAAAATGGCCCAATTTCAAACATTAGGACCTTTGTAAATTCAGTTATTTGTTTTGCTCCATATTGATCCACTTCGCTCTTCTTACCACAGTAAACCCGAACATATGCTGATCTCTTTTCATTCTATCTCTTGCACATTCAGCTGTCATCTCCTTAATCTTTGTGCCTTTGCAGTACCTTCTCTCTTTCAGCCATAATTTATTTCTCATTCAAGGATCTCATTATTCTTAACCCCTCTCATCTCGCATTATTTTCTGTTTTAGCTCCCACTCGAGACAGACAGACAGGATAATGAGATCTGAAATCTACAAGGAGACAATTATTTTGCCAGTGTTCCCTCAAATATTCCCAATCTCACTAAAAGTCCAGAGTCTCAACTCAAATCAGTAGATGTCGGATAGCACCAAGATGTGTGTTGTAAAAACTGCATCAAGTGTGTCCTTTCATCCCAGCTTTGGAGCTGTGCTAATGCTCTATCATCTTCCCTTAGGTTGCCCTGGCCACCCTCCACATAGGCAGAGTAAATCATTACTCACTGGCTCACTGGCTCATGAGATAGACATGGCTGATGAGTGAATACTGGGTAACAAATATAGGGTTTGTTGACAGATGTAGCTCACTTTTACAGGTCATTTCTTCAAATAACATTGGTGGCCCATAGTTCTAGTCCAACCGTGAACCAGGCATCACAGGGTAGTTGGAGTCAAGCAAGTGAAATCAGGTGCCCTGGGTTGAAAGTCTTGCTGAGGTCATTACAACATCTCCCTCTTCTTGCCTCACAGTGTCTCTACTTGATCTGCATTGATCTACCTCTTCGTTTCATCCTCTCCCCACCTTCTGCTCTCACTCCTCCAGCGTTGTTTCTTCCCCTTCCTCTGAATTCCTACTCAAAATCTTTTCTTGTCCCTAGCTGGGATTTATTTTAATGTGTGGAAATGTATATTTCAATGGGAAATAGGGCAAGTAGTGTGTGCAGCTCAGCTCCCCAGACTTTGTTCACAGTTCCCATAGGTGGTTTGTGTACATGCAGTTTCCTATAACCTCTCCATGTTGTTTATATAGACCAAAATGAGGGAAGAGAAGATGTTTTATTAATGTAAGCCTTAAAACAGAATTCTTAGCTTCAGAGTTTTTCAAGGTAAATGAAAACAACATGCAATCCATTAAATTATATGGTGGCTTTTCTGCAAGGCTGTTGCACTTCAAATCTAAAATTTACGTGTCCTATGATTTAATAAGCGGTCATTTCACAACACCAAACAATATGCAGACAGGAAACCTTTCAAACTCCTGTGGATAGCGAAGTTATTTTTGCTGGGGAACTACTTGTACGCAGAAACAAAAGTCGCATTGAACAAAGAAATTAATGACTTCCTCAGAAAATTACACTAAGGAATAAAACATAAATAATGGAGAGACGAAAATTAAAAAAACATCTGATTTGAGAATGTAAAGTCCTGATGAGGTGACCTGAAATTACAGAACTCATGATGGCCATAAACTTGTAATAGCATTGGATGAATGACTGACGAATGAATGAACAATATTTATATAACAAACTGTTACTCTGAAAAAGAAATGTCATGGCGCTAAGATAAAAAAAAGAGAGCAAAAAGGACATTAACCCTTTCGATGCTGATGACGAGCTCAGCTCGTCATCACCCACGGGTGTCGTGTGCTGATGACGAGCTGAGCTCGTCATGTAAACAGCAAAATGATCATTTGCAGCACAGCGCAAAAATCACCGCAGCAGCCATGTGGTTAAGACAGTTGAAAAAGCCACCCATTCAAGAATTTTTCAATTCCAGAGTAGTGGGGTGCACACCACAAGAGACAAGGAGAGAATTCCACAGCTTGGTAGTGCAGTTGAAGAACGAGTGGCCGCAGATATGACTTCTTTAAAACTTTGGCACCAGCATAAATCCAGAGCCAGTGAAGTGTATGCAGGGTCGACCCAAAATCACACTGACGGGGACGGCACCCTGGGCGGAAAGAATATTTGGTGTTTAAAGTGGGGATGCGGGTCGTTACGGTGTGATAGCAGGAGGTGTGAGGAAGATGGGAGTAGGGCAGGGTGTTGATGGGGTGCTAACAATTACTCTGAGGTACATTAAAGGCTGATTACAAAGTATTTATCTGGGCCCGATTGAGACCAAGTGGGATGAACGAGCGGCTGTTTGCATGACATTAAGTCAGGCAGCTTCCTGCTGCGACCCTCACAATATTGGGGGCCTGGTCCCAGCCTGCCCATTGCCAAGGCCAACCCTGAGTGTGGGGCACGCTCTAGTAAATGCAGACTTTTCTGGACCGATCAATTGGGCCAATCAATTCAAATTCGACATGCACTGAAAATAGGGTGACCAACCATTCGTAAATTTCATGGACAGTCTGTAATTTGGACCTCACGTCCGCTGTCCGTGAGGATATCTTTTACGAATGCCTTTTGTCCGTAATTTTGGGCCTTGCAGAGAGCAGAGATGTTCCCCTGCGAGAGGCCTCAGCTCGCTGATGGGGCCGCCTCGCACTCATCCTTGGAGCACAAGAGCAGCCCCACCGAACCCATTGCTATTCTGTATGCGACTGATTGCCACATACAGAATGACAATGGGCCAGTCTGAGCTGTTTAAGCATGTGGCGGCCTCCTCCTGCCATGGTCTAGGGAGGTCATTCTGTTAGGGCTTGATGGAAGAAATGTACAAAAACACATGCTGCTATGTTCCAGTTCGTGAAAAGAAGCCAGCGAAAGAAGTTAAAAAGAAGAGGCTATAGTTCTTACACAGTCTCATCATTTCAGAGCTGAAGCATTTTTAATATTATATACAACAAACCCATAGTACCTGCTTTTTCATTTATTTTATGGAACTAACATCCATTGACAAATCCAATAGCCATGGCTTATTGTAGATCTAATGTTACTGGATGCAATGATAGAAACAGGAAAATACCAGTCGGGCAGCACATATGTTTAGCTTAGGCGTTTTAAGCCATGTCCTTAATTACATCAGACACGTCCCTTGGAGAGAACCCCAATTTTTTCATCCCACTTAAAGCCCTGGAAACATCACCATGTCACAGTCACCTCAAGTCCTGGCACTGTGCATCATGCATTCCTCATGATTACCAAGTTTTTCAGATTGCCAATGTGCCGGGGCATATTGAACCCTCCAACACTCCACCACTTGCTTTAGGAACTACAGGGAGGGTGAAGTTATTGATGGGCCTCCTCTGTCTGCAACTCAGTAGACAAAGCTCAGCTCATAACTAATGTGAAAAGGTGGGTGAGTGAGTAAGTGAAGGAATGGGTAAATAGCTGGATGAATTAGTGAAAGGATGGATGAGTGAAAAGGTGGATAGATAATGAGAGGATGGATGAGTGGTAGGGCAGATGGATGGGTAAAAGGGTGGATGAATCAGTGAAAGGATGGATGAGTCAAAGGGTGGATGTTGGGTGAGTGGGTGCATGGATGAGAGAAATGATGGATGTATTGATGAATTGATAAGCGAAAGGGCGAATGAATGGATGGATGATTAAAAGGGTGGATGAAAGGATAGACTAGCGAGTGAAAGGGAAGGTAGCTGCACAAAAGGATGGATGAATGAGTGATAGAGTCAATTGATAGATTCATGAGTGGAGGAGTAAATGGATGGCGAAGTGAAAGGGGAATGGAGAGAGAAATGAATGATTGGCAGAATGGATGGGAGAATGGGTGCATGGATGAGAGAAAAGAAGAATGTAAAGATGAATGAGTGAAAGAATGCATACATGAGTGAAAGGGAGGGTGGGGAGATGGAGGAAAGGATGGCTAGATGGATGAGTGAAAGAGTGAATGGTTGGACGGATGAGTGAAAGGGTGGATGGTTGGAAGGATGAGTGACAGGGTGGATGGATGAGTAAGTTAAATGATGGCGCGATGGGTGAAAGGATAAATAGTTGAATGGATGAGTGATTGGATGGAAGAGTGGATGGATGAGTGAAAGGATGGCCTGGGTGAATGGGTGGATGGAGGGACGGATGAGTGAAATGATGGATAGTAGGATAGATGATAGATAGGTTTGCAAATGGTTGAAAAGGTTTGGATATGGATGGGCACCCAGATGGAAGGACAGAATGAATGATGAAAGACTGAACGTGGTTCCGTCACAGCCCCGCTCGCTCACTAATTCACCCGCACAGGCATCAGTGCCGGGTGGGCGGAGCGACCTGCTCATGACGGAACCACGTCATCATAAGCACACGGCGCCTGTGGCTCATGAGGGCGTGGTTCCGTCATGAGCAGGCAAGGGGTTAAGTAAGCTGAAGGGAAAAGCCCCTTTGTGACTTCTGTCAGCTAGTGCAACTCTCTGTGAAGCTCTCATAAGCAAAATCAGATTCCATATTTTCAGTTCCACTTGCAGAAACACTCATGATGTGTTCCCTATAGTGGATTAATCACAGCAATCCTCCCTTTAGTTCAGCTAGGGGTGCAGTTTACATCTCACAATGGCACTTAGACATGAAATGTTAGTAACAAAGTTTATCCGAGCAGATCTTCCTCACCACTTCTCTCACCGAACAGGCCTCCTCAGGACCATGAGTTGTAAACAAAATATCACACTGAACTCAATGCAGTAACCATAGAAATAGATTATCATATGAATTACCACAAAAAGACCTGCACAGTGGCTCAGTGCTGCGCGCATACCGATAAACCGTTAAGTGCACAATTGTTTCAACCTAATATAAACTTATTTTGACTTATACTTAAGTTGTTGTCTATTTACTTACTTTCATACTATCGTGCAACTTCTCCTGATGCGTCTGTAAAACTTACCTTTTGTCCCGAAGTTTTGTCCTGAAATTTGACCTTCTGTCCTGCATTTCTGTCCTGAATTCTGACCCTTCATCCTGAATTTTTACACTTACGATTATGAATTTGCACCCATGCCAGTTGGTAACCCTAACTGAAAAAACTAACCCATACAATACTTAAGAAATGAATCTGAGTTGACAATTGGATGCCTCTTCATTGAACACACAAAGATATGAACCCTTAATTTGGCGTTTGCCTTTTATCCACTCTGCACTTAAGTGTACATTACCTCCTCTGCGATCTGGCTTTTGAGTTGGCTTAGCTGATTTTTGAATCAAATATGTAAATTCATGCATAAAGCAACTAAATTATCTGGAACGTTCATGTACACCACTACCCCGCATCCCTATTAGAGCCTTAAAATGAAAAGTCACTATGACATACTCTGTTTATTGTATCTTCATCTGCATTGTGGTCCTTCAGCCAGTCAATCAGCTCTGGGTCTTCGGCACCAGTTGTGGATGGCTCAAATTGGCACACAGACACACAGGGAATATCTGGTTAAAGAAAACATTTTTACTAGTATTAAATGTAACCAAAGTAACCGGGATATCGACTCCTAATTATGAAGCTAAATAAAAATCATAAAGGTACATATAGGCACATCTATATAGAGATACTAATCTTAACATTTACATACATTTAAAATATACAGGTATCAGCAAGGTATGTAGATGTGGAGTGAAGAATTGTAGATCTATACTTATCTATTGATACTGAACTTTAACTTTTTTATATTATTATGACAATGCTGACCATAATTTTGACTTATTACATAGTTGTACATTGGCAAGTGCTTGTTGAATGTTTCAATCAACGTCCACTAACGGCTAAAGTACACTGGTATGACACCTGATTTAAACCTTTCCTTATTTCAAATCACATTGTATTCACATTATACTTACTGTATACAATTTACAACTATGTCACAATAATCTGCTTATCCAGCACATAATAAAACATTCCGATGGGATTTGCGAAGTAACATATAGTGAATAACAAGATAAAGAAAACTATTGAAACCAAAATGACAACTGTGTTTGATGTCTAAAGGACTACTCCTTTACAATAGAAAGTACCATACTGACAACTGAATATTATAGGCTCAAGTCAAATAATGCTCATATCAAGCACTTCTCTATTATAAATCAACCATACACTTCGCCCTATTGATGGAATCCCTTTCCCAAACAGAGGACGGTGGAACGGAAGAGATCAACAGAGGCACATAATAAATCGAGAAAATGAAGAAATGAAAAGCAATGCTTATCATTGTAGAGCCTACCCTCCCCACTGCCCCTGCAGAGCTAATGTCATATGGTGATGGACAGGGATAGTCATTTACTTTAGTGTCTGAATCAGGCTTCTTCAAGGAGTTGCTGGTGAGCCACTGGTAGTTCTCCAGCTACCTATACGTAGCCCTCTTGTGTGCAGTCCAGCTTACTAAATTGGAAGCTTTGTTTGGTTAAATTATATATGTGTATGCGAAATTTAAAAGAATGTATTGGTGACGAAAATAATAATATTAGTAGGTCGGGATGATTTTCATTTAACATAAGTAGCTCTTATTACAGAAAAGGGTTGAAGACATTTAATCTATATTAAGCCAGGGTGTTCATTTATACTCAGCTCCCATTCTGCGTAGTGCTTGGAGTTCCGAATAACTCCGCTCTGGAAAGTGGAGTTTTTTTCTCGCTCGCACTCGCCAGCTTAAATTGGCGAGCATGAGCAAGAAAACTCTTACTCCAGACCATCTCCCGGCAAGATTACTCAAAGTGGCAGGGTCGCGGATGGCGGCTACAGCTTGCGCTCAGAAACCTTCCGGTTGCATTGAGGAAGCTGCAGCTCAAGTAGAACATCTAGTCAATCAGCAGAAACAAGCAGCACCCTCTTGAACTGTGTGTGGTGCCACTTGTGCCGATTTTCCAGAGCTGGACAAACATCTGGCACTAAAAATCAGCTGAAACTGTGCAACCTAATGCACTCCGCCACCTGCGGAACTCCATGTCGCACGGCAGAGTTTTTTGGTCATGGAACTCCACGCAATCAGTCCAGGCCTAGTCTATATGAACTTGAATTGGATATGGCCACTGACAGCCCTCTTATGCCCCTGGCACCGCCCCTGCATCTGGGGCCATGAACAGAAAGCAATCAGGCTCGCACTTATCAATTTACTTCCTGGAGTTTATCCTAGTCTTTCTTCTAATGTCCAGCTCCAAATGGGAGGCGACTGGAACACAAGATGGGCATTAAACACTCAAAGCAAATTCTAGCTTAGTGACTAAACAGGCCCAGATGAAAATTGTTACCATTATGTGTTTTTTTACAAATCAAACAAATCCATCCAGAATGTACACCCACAAATCATGGGATACAGTTTTAAAAGCTGCGAAATGAGTGCAAACACCTCAAGAGCAGATAATATATCTGGGGTAAATATATAAATTCTTAATGGAATTGCATGCCAGGTGCAATCACTGTTAATGTTGTCGAATGTTTTGAGCCCTCACAATGTAAATGACGATTGGCAAGCGACTCCACGTCTATGTGCTAAGAAAAGTTTCATTTTTTTCTCAAGAAACATATTTATATACACGTTAGGCAATTTGAAGTCAAAGAATAAAGAATTATCAGCATGACAGTGTATCTGCAATCATTAGGCCTAAAGGTTCGAAATCTAATCAGCAATTAAGCATGTATTTTGTCATTACATCAAATTGGGCTAATGCAATTGCATTGTGTAATTATTTAAGACTGAGCTCATGGAAAATCGTTTTGATAGAATAGATTTAAGTAATTGACTACATTATGTTTTTATAGACTATCAGTGATTAGTCAAGGGGTTTTGATCCCAATTAAAGTTAATTTACTCCGCATAGAAATAAAAGCTACACTTTTACAGATCTGCTTAAAAATACTGTAGATTGTAAAGGGGAAAACTGTCATGTTTGGTGTGTTCGTGGAAAGCATTCTTGAATAAACTGTGGAACTGGAGAAAAAGACTGAGTGCTAATTCTTTTTAATACATTAAAGTGTGTTTTAGTTTCATAATCGAAATCAAATACCACATATCGGTCGCACAAGGTCAATGAGTATTGAGAATGTTATTACTGAAGCAGTGTAAACACCCTAGACTAGTTCTTGCATAAAATATTTGCAAGAAATAGAAACATGTAGAATCCCGATCAGTCCGAGCATTTATACAGTTGTTTAATAGGCCAAAAAGCACACCGAGTCCTGTGGAGTCAACCTTCAGCCATGAGCGGTAGCCAGTACCATCTAAGCAACGATGCAAGAGCCACGTGAATATTTACCAATTGGCTGCGTCCTCAGTTTCAGCAGCTGGATCTCCTGGTCTTTTTCTTCAATTGCTTGATGTAAAAGGACTTGGAATTCTTTCTCCTTCTGCACCAATGCTTCCAGCAGCCTACAGATGAGGAAGCACAACAATGCTATGGATTAGTTTGCTGATCCACCACTTAAGGGGTGAAGGCTACAGGGGTTAAAAATAAGAGAACTGCTTAAGAGTGGATCCGCAGATTAGAATTCCTTGCAAGCACCATTTTTAAGTAATACACGTACCAAATTAGGCAGCAGTGCGTAACTACTGATAGGCAAAGCGTGTTATTTTTTTTTTACTTTTCATTGACATTATGCACATTTCAGCTCAGCGATCTCCTGCTGAAGGGAACACAACATGCTTCATGTCCTGCACGAAACCCACACAATTGTTTTTGCTGCTGTAATAAACTGCAGCTTAATGGTGCACCAATTTGGGTTTTTGCAAAACATACAATGTATTGCTTTGGATGCCAGGTCAATTGTGATTAAATAACGGTGTACCTGCGTAATTCACCGATTTGTTTTGTGTTGTTATTCATTGCAAGTATCACTATCGCAGTTAGCACTGCAGGCTGTTACCTTCCTTTCTCCAAGCTTAACTTGTACTGGGACCCCTTCTCAATGTACATTAATAAACTGCAAGCTCCTAGTTTATAAATTCCAAAACCAGACTTAAAACGTTTACAACGTCAGGTTTATATGTTCTTTAATGTGGAAATACTAGATGAAAATTCCTATCGTCCCTTTAAAGCATGGTATAGCTTGTGGGAGGTAATAAAATATGGTCATTCTATGCTGCACAAATCACATCAATCCGCCCAGCAAACAATATTGACAGATTCTAAGCACATCTTCACTTTAACTTGCATTTAAGAGAGAAATTCACATCAGTGAAAGGACGATGTGAGCCGCTGTAGAAAATTCTTCAATTTCTGTGGCAAATTCTCTATTGGAAGATTTACTTTCACACACAATTCCAGTGGTTGAGATGAACACCTGGAGGATTCTACTTGATGAAGAAGCCCACAACAGAAGATTGACTCCCTTCCTCCACAGATCACACAATAGGGAATAACCTCCTTTCTTCAAAGATCGGAGGATTCCACCTCACACCCTTAACACGGAGTAAAAATGAAAGAAATACATTAGGGAGAAATTGGAAAAAGTTATTATCTACCAATTTCTGTATTTCTGGTCCTCCATCGTTTATGCAATAACATGTACAGAAGCTAGCTCAGTTTTGAATTAAGGTGGGAAACTACTTATTGAAATTGTAATTGCAGTGTTTTAGTCCTATACAATTCACGCTGATTGCTCAAGCATTTCCTTTGTCCCTCATCCTCACCATCAGAAAAAGTAGTTCTTTCTAAATGGACAATCAGCCAGCCTGAATGGATACAGGGCAATTACTTGCAACAGGAAAAAACATACAAGTTCAGAGGATAAGGGTTGGGAGGACATGTTTTACTTACACTTTCTCATACACTCCTGTTTTTATAATAAATGATAATTACGCACTTATATAGCGCACGACTACCCGGAGGCATCTCGGCGCTTGTACGAATACCGCCAAGGAACCCTTCCTGGCCTTTCCGTGTGAGGAGCCCACTCCTGGGCACACCCAAGATGAAGCCAGGCATCCTAGCGTTGTTGGGGCCGTTGTGGAGATTAAGCAAGCTATTGCCCAGAGGTGCAGAGTGGGGCTCATGATCAGAATAGGCACGAGGCGAGAATTATCAGGTCCGAGGAAATTGAGCCCAAGACCCGCAGAGGCGGGAATTGAACCCTGGTCCCGGGCAGACTACTGCATCAGGGTCTGCCGCTCTAACCATTGAGCCACACTTCTCTACTATGCCCTGTAGAACAAATTACTGGTAGAAATGGTTGGAGGTCGTGACACCATAAGATCAACATATGCTTCTAGGAGGCTGAAAACAACTGATTTGCTTCAAAATTAGTCCAAAAACTGCGCAAGTTCAATACCAGCATGGTTCGATTCCTTCCATTTGCTCCGTATAGCAAAACATGTCTCATTTCAACAAGCATGGATGACATTTAAATGCCAAAATAGAAATGCTCCAGTTTACCTGCATAAAAAAGTGATGTCACCGACCATCGTGCTTCTGGAGGTCAGAGAGTAAGGTGTTTCTTAAAATTCCAACAACCAAACTACATTGGGAGGAGGAATATTGGTGACCCATTCAGGGTCCAGAGATCAGGCACTCTTTGCCAGAAAAGATTCAACGGAAGCCCACGCGTTAAGCTTTGAAAAAGTGCCTGTAAATGTCTCCTTTAAAAGTTAAGTATATTATCTTACCAATGTCCTGCCGACAACGCATTGGTCTTTTTTTAAGTGCAACTAAGTGCCTTGGGATCATTAAGTTTTGGGATGTGACCAAATAAATTAATTCCATCCAGAACGTAATGTTTACAAATAATGACGTAGTATCCTCAAATCCGCTTCATGCAAACCTAGGTCGTTGATGGAAAATGTTACCCTGTAAGCTTCTATTAATAGCATGTAGTAAAGTAGATTTACATGCTCCACATACTGCTGCCATCTCGGAAGTTTGCAGGTTGTTTTTATCCACAGGGGCTCTCTGTGCTGTTGTGATCAGCATGCATACCTTTGGCTAGGAGTACCTCTTGAAATCTATTGCTTCATGAGAGGCACTAAAAGTTCACTTTTAGCAATTGGAGCCTCACTGAAAAAGTATTCCATCCTAGCTGACAAAGAACCCCGGCACACATCCGATGTCTTTGGTTCTGCCACAGGTAGAACAGGAGACCTTGATGATTATTCAAAACAAACAGAGCGAATAACATAATCCATTGCGAAAAAGTATAGAAACCTCCTTTAGGCCCTTTTATTTTTCAGTAGAAATCACCTTAAGTTCACCAACTATCGTCACCAGTGCGAGGACCAATAGGAAAACAATCTTCCATATCAACAGCTTTAAGTCACTGAAAAAAGACATTATATCAGAGACAGCATGTGACAGATGTCCAGACCCCATTCTGTTACTTCGAAAAAAAAGAAAAATAAGGTGTTGGTCAAAATGTTTTTGCTTAGATGAAATGGATAAAGAAAAGGTATTTTCTGGAGCAATTCAGACAGCTCCGTAAGATCTAAGCAGCCTTTATTGGTGCAGCATGCCAGGGCATCACATATACAGCAGAGAACGTAGAAGGTTAACATTCTGCTGTAATTTTCAAGGGCAGCACCTGAGCTGTTTAACTACATTTTGTTCTGGAAAAATACTTATTTTTTACTTGAAAGGCATTGAGATTTAATGCATCAGGGCTAAGGGGTTAAAAAGCTAGTTCTTCGGAAACATTTTTTATTGGCATATCTAGTATGGAGCAATCGCAAAGAGAGGGTGATGTTGGATTTTTTTTATTTCAAACTGTGTTTATTAGCATTTTAGGTTTAGCATCACAACAATTACAGTACATGATAGGCATATATTTATAGAGCATGGATACATCAGTACAGTACAGAAATTTGATCTGGTTATACAGGACTCAATACATATTATCATGCTTAGGCATGGAAGGTATACCAAAGTTCACAGCAATCCAGGGCCGGACTGGAAACCAAAACCGCCCCTGGCAAAGTGCTCGGTCGTCCCCCCGCTCCCCCCAGGGGGGTTGGGGGTGCAGCCGAGCTCTTTGCCAGGGCCGGTTTTCGGCCGATTTTGTTACCTTAAGTCCAGAATTTCTCTCTATACGCCGAGCAGGACTTTACGCTCTTCGGATGCTACTCTCCTATCCCAACCCCGGTTTAAACTGGACACGGTAGGGGGACGTGCTTTCTCTAAAACACTCCCGGCTCTGTGGAATAAATTGACCCCAGATCTAAGGAAGGAACGCAATTTGTTAACTTTTAGGAAAAAGCTAAAAACTGTTTTATTCAAACAAGCATGGAGCAGTCACTAGGCGCACTCCAAGATCAAGTAATATGCTCAGCCCTACTAGTTAATTTGGACAATCAGCGCTTAGAGGCCCCGGTGGCTATAACGCGCTATACAAATCAAATAAATAAATAAATAAATACAGGGCCGATTTTGCAGCTATGCTGCAAAAACGGTCCTGAAACAAAATCCCCCAGAGGCCCTAAACCGGCCCCCACTCGTGCGGCGCACCGCGGGATTGCCCGGTGCCCTCTAAGGCCAGTCCGGGCCTGCAGCAATCGCACTAAAGGTCAACCCCGCTATCCTTGGGCCCTCTGTCTCAGGCTGACCGTCTGTGCCGGTGGAGCGCTGTCTTCAGCATCACCTGCAGCCTCTCGCAGCAGGTAACTGGTAAGGGGCTCCCAAATATCGCAGGGTCGTGGGCAGAGGGGTAGCAACTTGGCGTATATATTACTTTGCTCTTGACAATAAGTGAGGTCTGCTAACCAGTCTTTAAATTTGGGCCCCCTACCCCTTCCCGATCTGCAAGCAATTTTACGTTTGGCCACGAGGAGGCCCAAGACCAGGAATCGCCTAAGCCGACCTTTGTACCCTGGAAGGTGTTCCAGGAGACCCATTTCTGGTGTAAGATCGAGCTGCCCTTCTACCATGGCTCCCAAGGTATTCCCACCTCAGCCCAGTAGTGCGCAATGGACCTACATTAACATGCGACATGCAAGAACCTTGCTCTCTCCTGCTTGCAGCGGTCGCATCTGTCGCTATCTCGTAACTGTAGTTTGTGCATTTTTACTGGGGTATAGTACATTTTGTGGAGCAATTTAAAATGAATGATTCTAAACCTGCTGTTAGCCGTAATATGTTCGGTTTGTTGTCAGCTATATGCACATGCCTCCTCTGTAATAGGGTGGCCCAATTCTATTTCCCATCCCTGTTTTGCTTTCTGAGTGTTGTGCGTCCCCGCCCCTATGGTGGCTTTGTATGTACGGAACACGGCGTGAAGTGCTCCTGCGTGTAACATTTGATGAAGTGGAAGCAGTGTGGGGGGTTCCTCAAGGAACGCAGGGGTTGCGGCTTTAACGGCTTGTTGCAGGCGGATATATAGGAATCGGTTCATGGTGGTGGGGGGTGTGTCACTAAAGAACTCTGCTGCACCTTTGAATTGCCCTTGGTGATACATATCCCCCAGGTATTTATGCAGAGTTTGAGGAGCATGCATTTGCATATGGCTTCTTGTGTGACTATTATTTCAAGGAGAGTGGGAACCCAATAAACCCTTGGAGGCTGTGGCCATTTATATTTGAAACAAAGAGAGAGTTTGCCTACAAGGGATTTTGTTTATCTAACACTCTAGAGATATTATCTTGAAGGTACTTCTCAAGGTTACACCCTTAACAGTGGTGAACAGCAGATTTAATCAAAACAGTAAATGTAACATTTCAGAAAGAGAATCAAATCTTGAGGAACAGTTATAAAGTGACACACAGGGCAAAAATCTACGTCAAAATAAACAAATATTTAATATATGGTCAATAAATCAATCAGGGAATAAAAGGATTAGAAGCAACCAAACATAGTTTGTTAGGTGACGTTAATTAACCTACACAACAACTATGTTGACATCTTTTCATAAATTCTAAACAACCAATGTATAAAGAAAAAGATGCCGTAGTCGACGTTTCGGTCTGTTATGGCAATAAAACCGTCAGATCATCTTCAGGACGGAAGGTTGATGATAATCCAAGGTAATCTCTTGATGGACTCTTTCAAACGGCTTGAGTTAACCAGGCTATGTTCTCTGGATTCAAAGGGGACTCTCAAAAATGAAGGTAAACGCGGTGTTGAAAAGAAGTTGCACACCGTCGCAACAGACGTTGAATGAAGCCGTTGGTGATTCTAACATGAAAGGCTCTCACAAGGAGGAACGATAATCCCGAAATTACAGAGGGTCGTATCGTCGTTGGATCTTGACGTTGATGATTAAATCATAAATGGCCCTTATTTCGTATTACTTGACGGGCTTAGGCTCCCTTCAATTTGGAACTGCAGTTCCTCAAGATTTGATTCTCTTTCTGAAATGTTACATTTACTGTTTTGATTAAATCTGCTGTTCTCCACTGTTAAGGGTGTAACCTTGAGAAATACCTTTAAGATAATATCTCTAGAAGTGTTAGATAAACAAAATCCCTTGTAGGCAAACTATCTTTGTTTCAATTCTTGTATGACTGGCAGACTATGTTGATCACGCAGGGGAAGTAGCGGGTATGTAGCATGGGGGTTTGGGACCGTTTGGCTATAGCTCACCATGTGTTATTGGTACAAGCCACTGTGGATCGTTGTCCTCCAGCTGCGTTGTCATCAGCTCCCAGGACCCATGTGAGTGGTAGAGGTGCCATGAGCCCCTGTTCTACCGCCAGGTGTGTCATAAAGGGCGGAGGCTCGAGCCAGTATGCTGAAAAGTGTGCCTGATCGCTGAGTGAACGGCAGTGGGAGGGTGTCCCATTTGATCCAAGGTGGTTTCCCGCTCCATGCCAGGCGAATGAGCTGGCTCTTCAGCCTAGTACAGAAGGGACGTCCTGGGGGAAAGGGGAGGTTTGTTAACAAGTATAAAAATGTGGGCATAATGACCATGTTCATTAAGGCTACCCAGCCAGCAAGGGAAAGCGGGAGATTAAGGGCCATATGTAGGTAATCTCTATTTAGCGATTCTTAAATACCGAATTTTACCGATTCGGTATTTAAGAATCGGTAAATAGTATGTGGGTAAAAATTCTGTAAATTTTACCGAACCGATAATATTCGGTATTACCGATTCGGTATTTACGGATTCAGTAATTCCCATTCATTCCTATGGGCCAGGAGGCCCATAGGAATGAATAGGAAGCCATTCACTATTACTGAATCGGTAAATACCGAATCAGTAATAGGAGGAACATATACAAGGGTGGCAGGGTGTCACATTGACACCCTGTTGCACCCCTGAATTGTGCATTTGTGCACATGTGGCACACATACATGCCCTAAGGGAATGTATGTTTGCCACATGGCACTTTTAAAAAAGCACAAAATTGCTTTTTTAAAGGTTTTCGATATTTACCACCAACTTGTAGTTGGTGGTAAATAATGAATCCTTAAATCAAAATGCACTCACTTGAGTGCTTCCTACATAGGATTTAAGGATTCAGTAATTTACCGATTCCTTAAATTACCGAATCGGTAAATTACCGAATCCTTAAATCCAGCCACCTACATTGGAAAAAGCTAAATACCGGTTGGTAACGGTAACAGCAAATTTACCGATTTTCGGCCGTTACCGACCGGTATTAAGGTACCTACATATGGCCCTAAGTCTTCTACCTTAGCGAGGACCACTCCATAGTTTGCTCATAATAGCTCTTCTTTGCTCTTAGTTATGGTAATGCCCAGGTAACGGATCTAGTCATCGCACCACTGCAGCGGGTAGTCCATTTGGAAAGGGGTGGTACATCTAGTTAGCGGCATGATTTGGGATTTGCCCCAGTTTATGGTGATGCCCGAGAAGACCCCAAATTTTATTATTTTGCGGTTCATAGCATTTAATCCTTTTGCAAGATCACGCACATATAGCGTAACGCCGTCTGCGTATAGCGAAATTAAGATAGGCCTCGTGGGGTAATCCAGCGCATATTGCTTATGGTGCTGTCGTAGCATGGCTGCCAGCGTTTCCATGGTTATCATGAATAGCAGGGGTGAAAGTGGGCACCCCTGTGTCGTGCCCCTGGAGATGCTGAAGGCAGGAGAGTGTTCTTCGTTTAGGAGTAATGAGGCACAGGGCCGGTGATACAGCAACTTAATCCACATAAGGAACCCTAGGGGAAATCTCATGTGCGTTAAAACTGAAAATAGAGAGGCCCATTCCTGGGAGTCAAATGCCTTGATGGAGTCTAGGAAGACTGCCACCGCCTGTTCCTCCTGGTCAATACCATGCACGATGGAGAAGAGTGTCCTCAGATTGTGTGAGGTTGATCGACCAGGTATGAATTCCGCTTGATCAGGCCTGATGAGCTTATCCATCAAAAAAAGTGAGCCTGTTGGCCACAACTTTGGCTTATTTCTTAACGTCGCAATTAATTATAGACAAAGGTCTTCACGAGTCCGTGGATTCAGGGGCTTTCCCGGGTTTCAGTAGTGAGACCAGCATTGCCTCTCGCATTGTAGGTGGAAGTGTCCCCGTCTGGGCTGCTTCTTCATATACCGCTTTCAGGAAGGGGGCTAGTGTATCTATACAGGTCTTATAAAATTCAATACCAATACCAATACCATAGCGTCCAGGCGCCTTCCCATTCCTGATTTGCATGATAGCTGTGAGTATTTTGTCCTCTTCAATGTCGGCTGCTAAGAATTCACGCAGGTGATTGATGAGCCAGGCCAGTTCTATCTACTGAAAGTATTGCAGAGTCTCAGCCTGACGTGCCGCGCAGGTCGTGTATAGTGTTCGGTAATGCACAGTGAAAACCCTTGTTATGGCCGATGTGTCTCGGTGTGCCACCCCTTCCCAGTCTCGGATGATCAGCACATGGTTTGCCGTTCTAGGTGGACGGATGGTTTCGGCGAGCGCCTTGCCGGGGCGTTCCCCTCACAATACCTAAGCACTGTGTGGTATTTGCTGCGCACGAAGCTCTCCAGTTCCGCTTTGGCTTAGTACTCTGTAAGGAGTTCGCGTACTGTGGCCAGAGTGAGGCCAGAGCATGCCGCGAGTATGTTTGTTTCCTTCTGTTTAATCTGGCATTCCAGGTGTGCTATAGTAGTGCAAATATCTTTGAGGATGCCCCCCGCTTTAGCTATACAATGGGCCCTAACGGTAACCTTCAGTGCATCCCACACAGTAGCTAAGGAGGGTACTGAGTCGATATTGAATCTCAGGAACTCTTCTAGTATTTCCGCCAATTCAGTCTTTAACACCATATCAAGGAGCGCTGTGGGTTGCAGGCGCCACTGCCGGGGCCGAGGCGTCAGTCCTGGGGTGTACAGTGACAAGCACAAGGGAGTGATCCAAGTAAGTGCGCGCTAACTGACTTGAGGAGAGGGCGTGAATGTTACAGGTCTAGTTGTTAAATGTGTGGTCATTTTCTATTAGTTGCCAGGCGCGCGGACAGCTGTTAGGTCTAGCGGGTATAAAACTGACGTCATTGGAGTGAGCTGACACACACTCCGTGACTCCTTGTTGTTACGGCTCATGCCACCAGCTCTTTTACTTCGCAAATAAAAGTTTCTTAAAATTCATTCCTTTCTTCTGGAATTCTTCATAAACCCATCACAACATATGGCGACGAGGACGCGACGAAAAAGTTAAGAGCTTGTGGTGGAGATTTCTTCGGGTGGACTAAACCTTATTTCGAGGCAAGTGTCTACTTTCTTTTAAATTTCAAGAAGCATTCTTATGGTAATTCGCGTCTTTTCTATTTTCGAGCCACGAATTCAGTCTGTGGAGTTTTCAACGTCCTTCAGTAAAGTGCTGTGTGAGGAAGATTATTCGGATTGGTGTAGCTGCACATTCGCTAGGCTGTGTAAAGAATACTTTCAGGCAAGTTCAGAAAGCTTTTTCTTTTCAACAGAAGTTTCATCGTGGTGATCGTGTGTTTTCTGTCATCTTATATATTCACAGCGTTGAGGTAATTGAAGTGCTGTGACGTGCGCCAAAGGGTCAGTTACAGTTAACGAGTATTTCACAGCAACTGTCACCTGTCAAACCACCTCAGCTGAATAAAAATCAGTGACGCTGCTGGCACGTCATCGCGTCTGTGACGTAGGCGACGCGACGCCATTTTGAAGCCGATTTCGCTTTGAAAGGCACAGTGTCACCGTTGCGTTAAAAAAGGTACTGACAGAGAATCAAATTTATTTTTATGGGCAGAGAAAAAAGAAAGTCGACATTCAGTTTCATTTGGCTAAGTCAACATTCAGTTTCACGGGTGCCACGCTAAGTAATAATTCATCGGTCAAGGGTTAAAAGGTTTATTGAACAGAGAAGTCAACATTCAGTTTCACGTGTGCCACGCAAATTAGTAATTCATCGGTCAAGGGTGAAAGAGTTATTGATCGAAGTATAAACTTATCAGTTATTTGCATTCCATATAAAATTGTAAATCGTTTTCAATCAACGGAATATTCGTTATGGTGTTTGTTTCTTTGCTTTTGTTGTCATAGGGATCTGAAGGAGAATTAGAAAGACTAAAGTTGTATGACTGCTGAGTAGAGAAATGTTTATAGTGTTTTGTAAACTTTTCACTTCGTGAACTGATGTGCACGCAGGGTAGGTAAATTAAATTGTACACTTATTTTTCATTTTTTATTCATCATAACATCATAGGTGTGTTACAAAGGTTTAAGTTGAGTAAAGCACTTATTGATTTAGCATACAGGTCTGCCAGCAACGGATACATTTAACAAAGGCCGCTTTTCAAGTGCTTTGCAGAACAGAAGGTAAAATATTATATTTGTTTAGTTAAGAAACGGAATTAGAACGTTTCTCCTTATTAAAAGTGAACTACATTTCAACTGTAACGTTCGTACTGTATTATAAGTAGAGTGTTTCTATTCTGATTAGTAAATAATCTAGCGTCACAATTGATATCAGAATTAAAATAGAGCCAGAAGAGGATAATATAGTCATGTCAAGTGAAAGTAATTTCAATGCTCCAGCTCATTTTCTAGAAGTTCCCGGTAAACCGGTAACGAAATGGAAGATATGGTACAAGGCTTTCGAAAATTATTTGGTAGCGATAAATGGCAAGAAATTTGACGCTGAACGAAAGAAAGCTATTCTTTATGGACTCTTAGGAGTTGCGGGCCAGGAAATGTTTGAAAGCCTACCAGAATATGAACCTGATCCAGGACAATTCATTCCTCTTGATGAGTTTCAAGAAGCGGTGAAAAGATTAGAAAAACAATTCGACGAAGAAGAGAACATTATGGTGGGCAGACATCGATTTGCATTAAGGAAAAACTTTGAATCAGAAAATGTTGAGGAATATATTGGGAGTTTAAGGGTGTTGGCCACTAAATGCGATTTCGGTGACATGGCAGATACGTACATCCGTGACCAATTTGTATTCCATTGCTTTGAGCGTAAAATTCAGGAACGATTACTGGCCTGTAAAAAACCTACTTTGTCAGAAGTTGTAGATATTGCCAAAGGCATTGAAAGGTCACTAGAAGGCAGAAAAGAGTTAGCCAGGGGAAAAGAGGAATCTTGTTCTAGTGTGTATTATGTTAATGACAGAAGAAGAAGAGAATATGACAACGTAAAACCCAACAGTTCTAACTATAATTCTAATTCCTCCCCTGTAGTATGTTTCAGATGTGGTTCCCTAAACCACAAAGCTGATTCCACAAATTGTCCGGCAAGTAAGAAAAGGTGTACTAGCTGCCTAAAGGTAGGACATTTCGCAAGTGTTTGTGGTAAATTTGACCAAAAGTACAACGGAAGAACAAACATTAATGTGGTGGAAGATTTTGATGAGAACATGTGTTCCAACATTGTTATATAACCAATACCGTATGTTTATTAGTGCCCCACCTTTTTCACCCCCCCCCCAACCAATACTAGTTAGGTTTTACCAACCATACAAGCGGTCTAAGTGTAAACATAATCTGGCTGGTTGTAGAACAGATTTCATGCAGATTAGAAAGTTAAAAAAGTATAGTAGTATCCAAGAACTCATATTATGTTCATTAGACTAATGTATTCATTTCAAACATAGAAATTCAACATGGGGCTAAGAAGGTATTTGGTGGAAATGGAAAAAGATTACTTCCGGCGTAATTCATCTTGCAAGAATCCCTAGAAGTTGACGTTCAAATGGATGAGAACAGCGATAACCGTATCGTCCTACACACAGTTGCTGCACCTACGATAGAGACTATTCCACTTCCCCTCAAAATACTAAGAACTTATTAGAAGAACGCCAAGCTCTTCTGGGACGTTATTTCACAATTTGCGGCACTTTTGCCACCAGTCAAAGAAACAGTGTACTTTACACAATTGTCATTTTTAATATGTAAAGAAAGGAGATGTGTCCTATTTCCACGTGTATATATATATTGATTCAGATTCCCTCCCACAGAGCGGTGAACTTAATCCTAACCAGGCGGTGGTAGTATGACTTAGTTTTAGGATCACACCGTGATTTACCCCATTCTGAACCTGACTTTATGGTTTCGAAGTAATCATTGTTAGTTCTTATGTGCTTAGTAGGGAATAGGAGTTTACTTTTTGCAGCATGATCCATTCTCTACTGTTACATTTAAAGTGTATGAATTATTTAATTATTTCTCCCATAAAAAGGGAGATGTTATAGGTCTAGTTGTTAAATGTTGTGGTCATTTCCTATTGGTTGCCAGGCGCGCGGACAGCTGTTAGGTCTAGCGGGTATAAAACTGACGTCATTGGAGTGAGCCGACACACACTCCGTGACTCCTTGTTGTTACGGCTCATGCCACAAGCTCTTTTACTTCGCAAATAAAAGTTTCTTAAAATTCATTCCTTTCTTCTGGAATTCTTCATAAACCCATCACAACAGTGAAGCACAATGTCTTGTGATGTGAGCCACATGTCCAGCCGGGACCAGTTGTGTACTGCCGAGTGGAATGTTCCCTCGCGCTGCATCGGGTGGTGGTGGCGCCAGACGTCCACCAGCATATTGTCTGTGATTAGTTGCTGGAGTTGGCGCTGCACCTTGGAATAGCGGTATAGTAGCGGGTGGGAGCGGTCCTGTGAGGGTTGCAGCTTTAAATTAAAATCTCCCCCCATATGAGGTGAGTCGAGCCTATACTCACTGTGCATGCCCATAAGGTGATGTAACAGTCTTCCTCGATGTAAGGCACTGCATTATTTTATTAGAATTGCTGCACCTCTGGAGAAGGCTGAAAACGAGAAAGTATCTTTGTGAGGCCCACCTGGAGGCAAACTGAGGCTGTCGTGAGGGGAAGGTGTGCTTTCCCTACACCATAGCTATACGAACTTGATGCCTATCCAGGTAGGCCAGTATGTGCGTTTTTTTTCTGGGGTCGCCCAGCCCCCTGACGTTCCAAGTTAGGAGTCTCATGGTCGCTGTGGTGTCGGTCTTTTGTCCCTCACCCATCATTACCTAGTTTCCCACATGTATATAGGTGTTGTGGTCCTGTATCTGTGACTGAGTGTGTACTGTACCAGCGTTGCCTGGTGGCTATAGCAAGTATAGTAATGTCTATCCTTCTCCACATTCCCCCCACAACGACGACTGCAACTTGCAGTGTACAGTTCCCACCCCCTGAACCCCTCCCAGTACATCGAATAACATCAGAAACAGTTGTGACAAAATTTCCCTGAAGTGACATTGCACTGTTCAAGCTATGGGATGACAAAACATCCGCGACATAAGGAGACAGGTATACAAGAACAGACAGGTGCAAATAATATGCAAATTGGATAGAGATCGAGTCTCAGGAGTATTAGTGACCCATACCTGCAGTGTCCCCACAACAGAACAACAAAGGCGAGAGTCTAACAATATAGTCCCCATTAATGGGGGAAAGGGGGTCTTCCTCCGAGACGTGTAACCCAGGGGGATGGCATCTGCTCCTGCACCGTCATGTTGTGCAGAAGGGGGCCCTGGAATGCAAGGTCGGTATCCTGCAGGGACCTCGCTGCCCATATATGTAGGCCAGTGAAAGGCCGGAAGGCAACACATTGTCAACCGTTCATGTTGCCTGCTTAGTGGAGCAAATGTCTGCGCCCGCATTGCCCACACTACAACCTGCAGGCAGCGACATGCAAGTCCGTGGCTGGCACTCTCAGTCCTCTCCGTGATGCGCTGGGCTGTCTCTGCCACACACCGGGGATTGTTCCGCTCTTTTGACCGCAAGCACTGTTTTTTTTCCCACCATTTGTTGTGGGGAGTTGCAGATTTAGTGCTTGCCATCGTAGGTGAGACGCAGTCATGCAGGGTACAGCATAGCATACTCCACTCCTTCCTGCTGGAGCTTCTTTTTGATGGGACCAAATTTCTTCAGCGCTTCTTGGACGTTAAGGGTGAAATCAGGGTATAATGCTATGGCATTGTTCTCAAAGACTACGACTTTCAGCTCCTTCGCCTTTTGCAAAGCTGTGTCGTGGTCACAATAGTTAAGTAGTCTCGCCACTATGGGGCGGGGCGGCGCTCTTGGTGGGGGCTTTGGTGCCAGTGTGCGATGCACCCGCTCTACAATTAGCATTCTGGAGAAGGCCTCCTGGCTGAAGCATGTGGTGAGCAGCCGCTCTAAGTAATCTTCAAGTCTTCCAGTGTTTGAAGTTTCGGGTACGCCAGTAATGCGGATATTGTTCCACCTCGAGCGGGCTTCGATGACTTAATTTTTTTACGCAATTACTTAAGCAATTTATCAATGTCCATGAGTTGCCCTGCCGCTTGTGCGTGACCATCTTCTAGAGTTGAGATTCATGTTTCAGCCTACTTTATTCTACTGTCTTGCTTTACTATCTTCTGGGTGATCTGGTCCTTTCTGGCGCACATGGAGTCCATTTTCCCTCTATGGAGGCAAAGCTGGCTTTCATTGTGTGAAGTAATGTCTTCATGTCCACCTCGTCCATGTTCCGGCTTGCCTGGCCTCTGCCATCTTCCTCCGAGTCAGGTGGTTGCCCTCTGTACGTTCTACAGGTATCAAAAGTAAATTTAGGCTGTTTGCCATCATGTTTCCCCATTGTCTTGCCTGTCATGGCAGGCTGCAGGAGCTTGTGCAAATCCGTAGTTGTTCTTCTGACTTTCTGCTCTAGCAGGGGCAGTGCAACCACACCTAGGGGGTGTTAAGCGCCTGAGGGACTCAGAATTAGGGTGTTGCTTGCGTCACCTCTGCCCGACTGAGTGTCAAGGCGTAGGGGCTCCTGTAGCTCCCAGCCCACGGAAGGTCGTAGGTCTGTGTCCCTGATGGGGGATTCAATCCAATACTTCTGTTCCGGGGCCGTCACTTGCACGTCCAGGTCCGGTGGCAGAAGAAAATAATCTATGGTGGAGTCTTTGCCCTGGCGCACTGTGGACATGGGCAGGAGTCACAGTAGATGTTACGTCTCGAAAACAAATTAAAAGCAAACAAGTTGCAAAATTCAGGACCCAACAGTAGGTGGCAGGAGTAAGCAGAGCATGTGTATCTACAGCCACGGATGCTACAAACACATTTTTCAATCACCAGGCAGTTTTTATGACACCAGAAAAGCATATAGCAGCAATAAATAGTGTGATAAAAATATTCTGTACCAGAGGAAAAAAGAAACAGATGCATTTGTTTTCAGTGATGCACATTTTCCCTGAGGGCTGACACAAGAGCGGGATACTACTTGTATTTGCCAGTTGTGAAATATTCTAAATTCTCCACAAATTAGAAGCATGATGTTGGCAATAATACGTGCAATTACAAATTGAATATTTTTTGAGTGCTGTGTACAAGTTTCAAAGTACACATTAATTGCATACATGCATCCAAGTCATTTAGCCCTATGAATATATAGTGAGTACATTTATCTGTTATTCTGCCACTTTGTCTGCGGTGATGCAGAGTCACCTACATCATCTACCTAGCTGCTCTTTTTATGTCTAGCCCTTGTTAATATTATTTTCTCCTGAAGAACTCCACGGGTTTAACTGTAGGTCATCTGGACACCAGTGACGTAAAAGTTAAAGTAATGTGAGGAGGTCCTTGAATTGCAAAAGCATGAAAAATATTTAAGGAACGTTTGAAGATCAGAAGTAGTCTTTGGAAAACTAAGATGGTTCCTGTGCACTACAGCATGACAACAGTCAAGGCTAAGGTGAGACAGGAATGTAGTAGGGAAGTGTCTGCAAGCTGTGACCCTACGCCTGAATGAATGCCTTAAGGAGGTTCTAAAGGGAGGATGCGCTCCTTCAGTTCTGAATAGGAGAGAGTCATGGGACAGAATAGAAGTGAACGCAGATCACGGCCTCTGGGAGCAGAGATGTTTTAAGGCATGGGCAATGTGAGCTCTGACCCAGGGCCCTCGCCTTTCAGGGGGCCCCCTGATAGAGCCATGACAGAGCCAGCTCTGTTCTGCAGAGAGTCTTGCCCTGATGGCCTTGAATCATTCTTAAATAGATTCTTGCAAATAAGCGTTTTCTTTCAAGTTATTTTTTAATGTGGATGACGTGTGAGTCTATTACAGACATTTTGCAGACAAATGTTGTGTTTATGTTTCACGCAACAGCCATAAAAAAAGTTCCTTTTAAATCCAAACAGGTTTTTACATATGAGAAATGGTGGGGGGGGGGGGGTGTAACCGAGTATTTGCAGTAAAATTAGTGAGTTGCTGCTGTGTTACAGTATTGAAAACACACATCCTTATCCCCATAAACATATTTAGAAGTTGGCAGAGTGTGGGTGTGCGTTGTCAGTGAACTGGCCAAAGAGGCATGAAAGTGCTAAAACTGTAACATAAATTCAAAGCTGTTAAGAGGAGGGCCCTCTAAAATAAAGCTGGCCCAGGGCCCCCAAAATCCTTAAGATGCCCCTGCGTGGGAGTTGTGACTTACCTGTTTGTCTCTATTTTCATCCTCCCCAGTTGCACGTTCAGAGACCTCTGAGCAGTCTGAGAGTCGTGGGAGACGGTGGAGCTCATTGTGCTGACGCCAGAGGTGTGCACGGTGTCCTCACTGACAGTGTTCGGCCTGAGGACGGTCTGCTCCCCTCCACGATCATCGTGGTCCTCCGCCTCCAGGTCATCCTGGTCGGCTGGATCACTTTCCGATGCAAGACTAAAATGTGGCCTCAATTCTAAATGAAGAAAGAAGATACACAGTTTTTTTGTTGCACTTTTATATAGCGCAAACTCGACACGAAGGTATCAGAGCGCTTTACATGAACACTAGTTGCATTTCAGACGGACACATTCCTTTTGTTAGGCACAAGGAGATTAAGTGATTTGCCCACATATGTGTACCAGAGTGAGCTGTGGCGTAGCGGCCAGAGTGATTCGATTCCCGGTAGCAGCTCAGCTCAGCATCACGTGACTCTGGGAAATAACTCACTTAGGGCCAGATGTAGGAAGCCGCTGCCTAATACCGGTCGGTAAAGGCCGAAATTACCAGATTTCGGCCGTTACCGACCGGTATTAGACTTTTCAGATGTAGGAGGCCAAATTGTATGACGTCGGTATTCTAAGGAATCGGTACATTACCGAATTCTTAAAATATCGATTCGGTAAATTACCGAATCCTTAATGTAGGGAGCACTCAAATGAGTGCTTTTCTCATTTCAGGATTCGTTATTTACCGCCAACTACAAGTTGGTGGTAAATATCGAAAACCGTGAAAAAAGCAATTTTGTGCTTTTTTCAACTGTGCCATGCGGCAGACATACATGCCCTTAGGGCATGTATGTGTGCCACATGTGCACCCATGCACTATACAAGGGTGCAACAGGGTGTCAATGTGACACCCTGCCACCCTTGTAAGTCTACCTGCTATTACTGATTCGGTATTTACCAAATCGGTAATTCTCATTCGGCCCATAGGAATGAATGGGGAATACCGAATCGGTAAATACCGAATAGGTATTTACTGAATTTTACTGAGTCGGTAACATTTACCGAATCATTTGCTACATATCATTTACCGATTCTAAAATACTGAATCGGTAAAATTCTATATTTTAGAATTGGTAAATGATATTTACCTACATCTGGCCCTTAATCTCCTTGACGACCCCCAGCGCCTTGAAACCCTTTAGAAGTGATATGTATGCGCTTTACAAATAGGAATAATTATTATTCTGTGGGATTTGTTTTGGGGTAAACAGTAATTCCAGCTAGCATGTTATTGACTGTCCATAGTTGATGTATAACTCAAGGAAACCCCTTGATACATTAATGTAATGACCATCAAGGGGATAATGTGCAGAAAAACTTGAATTAAGGAACGTTATAGTTCTCTACTAATGTGGGTTTCTACCCACTGTAATAAAAAAACCTTTAAATTCTATGAAAACAAGCCAGATGAAGGAACCTTAAGTATATGGTCATGTAAGACGTTTCATTCGACGCATGTTGTTTTAGGGGGCTTTTGAAAGCCCGGAATGTTGATTCCTGCACTCAACGAACCCTCTTTAGCATTTCAAATCACACAAGCACTGCAAAAAATTAGGTGCATTTTTTTTCCTACTTTATCCCAGGCCAATGTGAGACTGGATGCCTGTCAGGCCTTCAGGGTAACAATGGAAAATAACATACAATGAATAACTCTCCCATTTGAAGCTGACAAATGTTCACCCTTTTTAAAAATGTATTTCTTCGAGCTTAAAAACTCTGCAGCAGGGGCGTGGCTTGAGCGCCGCACAAGATGGCGGCTTGACGGCGAGGCTCCGCTGACGAAGCTCGAGCACCGGCAATTATCTCAACATACACCGAGGCTTCTCCGGACCACTGCACATAATCGGCAATCGGAATGTGAGGTGAGCAGGACGCTATATTCCCTGTCTCTCAATTCCACCGGAATGTGCTCTTTTTCCAAGTGACGCGGTTCGCTATTCTGGCGGCCGCCATTTTCTTTTACCGCGATCCTTTCAATAGCGGTTTTCACTCATGTGAACCTCATCAAACGAACTGTTCTGTGAATCCTCCGCCTCAATCAGCCACATGCTCTTGCAACATGCTCATAAAGCTGCAATTTTTCGTCCTCTGTGTTTTGGAGGCTCCACGTTGTTTTCGCTAGCTTACCTCCTCACCTAAATGATCTCTCAACGTGATTGGCGCCTTTTCTTCACGGCTTCCATGCTTCTGGCGTACTCTACTCTATTTTACTTCTTTTGAAGAGGATTTTCATACAAAAGAGGCCAAGTGCTATACATAATTAACTTTTGCTCCTTGCTTCACGCAACCTTTGTTACTCCTTCAAAGTTTTACTTCTAAGGCAGAATTCTTCACATAATCTACTTTTTTGGGATTCTGTAGCAGCACTGCTGTACTTTTCTCTTGCCTTATATGGGGAAATTGCGCAACCTCAAGATTACTGCTCCCAAGGTCATTTCTCGTCAATCCTCAGACTCTGACTCTACGACGCATACCATGGAAGCTCCTCATAAACCAGAGGCTACACAGGGAGCAATTCCTAAAACTAATATTTCCAGTAAGCTTCTGCAACCTGGTTCTACTAAACGTCTGAAGAAAGACCCTCCCTCTCCAGGTTCCTCGTCGCACTCAGCGTCCATGGATCTTATCCTTGAAGAACTTCGTGCGCTTAAACACTTCATGGCCGAAACCACCAAAACTTTGCAATTTCTCCATGATAAATGGTCTACACTTGAATCAAGGGTTCTTTTGGTGGAACAATCTACGGAATCTCTTCAGGCTTCTTGCGCAAGAATTTCGATGTTAGAGAAGGATGTTTCTCTCTTAAGGCAGACGGAAGAGTTGGAAAATAGAAATCGTAGAAATAACCTACGCCTTTATAATCTTCCGGAACACACAGAAGGGTCAAATCCAACCGAATTCTTCCAAACCTTCTTACAGAAAATTCTAGATCTTCCTCCTTCTTCTTCCCTCAACATTCAACGCGCACATAGACTTGGTCCGAAAGTTTCCACCAAACCCCGCGGAGTCATCATGTTGTTCTTGCAATATACTGATCTCCTTCAAGTACTTTCTGCAGCAAAAGCGAAAAAACAAATTATGTGGGAAGGTCATCGTTTATATCTTTCTCAAGATGTAGCTAAACCAACAGCTGATCGTCGGAAGCAGTTCCTTGACTTACGACCACGACTTCGGGATCTTGGTGCCAGGTTTGGCTTACTTCACCCGTGCCTCTTCAAGGTGACCTACAAAGAAAAGACCACGACTTTTGAAGAACCACACGCCCTTGAAGAGTTTCTTCGTTTTCATGAAGCCGAAAACATGGACACTGCAAGACCAGTTTAATTTTTCATGTGTCTTCCCTGTTTGACAACAGTATTTATCTCTTTCGTATCCTAATGTATCTAATTGTTTTCTACATCCCAGTGGTTCTACTTAATCCTCATTTATTGTGTCTATTATTGTGCATTTATATATTTGGTTCTCATATGTCTCCTTAACTTCCCCTTTTCAATTTTTGTCTTCCTACAGATCCCCTCCTCATGTACCTCACCCTGGTGTATTTTCGCTCTCCTCAATTGCTCCTATGCTGGTTCCTCGAGTGTTCGGTCGCGTGAGTTTCAGTTGTCGATGTCGTCCTCTTTTGGCGTCGTCACCCCTCTTCATCTGCTGTATTTGTTGGTATGTTTTCTCTTTTCCTCCTACCTTTTCCTATTTTCTCTATGCTACCTATTTTACTATTACTCCTCTTACTATTTTCTTTCTTTACTCTTTTCTCTATCTCTCACTTCTCTTATTCTCAACTTTTCTCTCTCTCTATTTCTCTCATAAATTCGTTTTTGCATTCTTACTACTTTTCTCAACCTTTCTCAACTTCTTTTCTAATACATCTTCTCTTTTATATCATTCTCCTGATACTTTATATTCCGAGTAGTCACCTGGAATGTTAAGGGGTTAAATAACCCCATTAAACGTCAAAGAGTTGTAACACATTTAACCAGACTTAAAGCAGATGTAGCCCTCCTCCAAGAATCCCACCTTACAGAATTGGAGGCTACCAAACTTAAGCGTTGTTGGGTGGGTCACGTTTTTTATTCTCCTGCTATAGGTAAGAAAAATGGTACAGTTATACTTTGTCATAAAAAGTTAAATGTTTCAATTGTATCTCAAGAATGCGACGCTAATGGTCGTTGGGTTATCGTTAATCTTCTTATAGATAAAATACCTATAGTTATTTTCAATATGTATGCTCCTACAGGTGTTGATAAATTGTTCTGGCCTGCTATTTCTGATAAACTTGTTACCCTCAATGACCAATATGTTATTCTTGGCGGTGACTGCAACCAAGTATTTGACCCCTTTATAGATAGAAATTCAAAAGTTAAATTTGTTCCTTCCAAAATGCATTCCCAGTTTGTCTCTTCTATACAGAATAATGCTTTAGTTGACATTTGGAGGCTATGTAACCCAGATCTCAGAGAATACACTTTCTATTCCCCCACTCATCACTCCCAATCACGTATTGATTACCTCTTCCTCAGTAAACCATTAGCACAACTCGCCATTCATTCAGACATAGGCTCCATTCTAATTTCAGACCACGCTCCCGTTTTTGTGGACATTGACCTTATCCCCTACTCCCCTCACTCAGGCCGCTGGAGATTTAATAATTCTTTACTCCTTGATTCTAATTTTTGCACCCAATTTACAAATTTTTCTACTGAATTTTTTACACTTAACCATCCTTCCAGAATCTTCCTTTGTCATGATATGGGACTCGTTTAAAGCAGCTGCACGGGGATTCATCATTAATTTCGTTTCTCAAAAGAAAAAGCAATCAATCTCTAAATCAACTCAACTCTTAGATAAAATTAAGAAGTTAGAATATGCTTACTATAATTCAAACTCTGAATCTTCTCTTCGTGAACTTATTTCTGCCAAATTTGATTTTAATAAATATACCACCAACGCCGCCTCAAATTCTCTTCTAAAATGCAATTCCCGCTATTACGGTGGACAGAACAAGATGGGCAAACTTCTGGCCAATTATCTCAAGATACGAAAAGAAAGAACAAAAATTGAATCCTTACAAGGCCCAGCTGGTGTATCTTTCTTTAAAGATAAGGACATATTAGCTCAATTCGTTTCCTTCTACCAAACTCTCTACACTCCCGAATCTATTCCCGACCCTAATGATCTTCTTACATACTTTCAAGACATCCCTCCTCCAGAATCTTCTCATCTTGACTTCCATTCATTAGATTTGGACATTACCCCTTCGGAAATCTCTCATGCAATCTCTATCCTTCGTCGAGGTAAAGCACCAGGGCCCGATGGTTTTACCATTGAATTCTACAATCACTTTTCCTCCCTTCTTCTCCCAAAATTACATTTGTTATTCCAATCCTTTGCGGCTTCCGGCTCCTCTCAGGGTACTTTCCAAGAAGCATTAATTTGTTTAATACCCAAACCAGATAAAGATCATACCCTTTGTAAAAATTATCGCCCTATATCACTAGTAAACACTGATTATAAAATCTTCGCCAAAATGATAGCTCTCCGATTAGATCCCTTACTACCAGAACTTATAGGCCCTGAACAGTCTGGATTCGTTAAAGGTCGCCTATCATCAGACAACTCTCGTGTCTTCTTTAATATTTTGAGTAAAGCTCCCTCCCTTTCTACCCCCCTCGCTGCTATTTCCCTAGATGCTGAAAAAGCATTTGATAGAATAGGGTGGGATTTTATGTTTCAAGCACTTCGATGGTTTGGTTTTTCCCCTAAATTCATTTCTCTAATATCCTTACTCTATTCTAGCCCCCACGCTTCAATCTTTGCAAATGGTATGATTTCCGATTACTTTCCTCTTCAAAGAGGGGTACGTCAAGGATGCCCCCTATCCCCTCTTTTGTTTATTATAGAACCCTTTTTAACTAAAATCAGACTCGACGATACAATTACTGGTTTTCAATATGATCCTCAAAAACAAGCTAAATTATCGGTTTACGCTGATGATATCTTATTTTATTGTTCAAACCCTCAAACAACTCTCCCTTCCTTCCTCCATCAAGTTTCTTCTTTTTCAACTGTTTCAGGTTATCGCCTCAACACCGACAAATGCGAAATTCTACCCTTAAACCCTTTATGTCAAAAACATCTCTTTGATTCCTCTGGCTTTTCCTGGCAACCCACGAAGATTAAGTATCTAGGTATTTGGTTTGCTCCCCGTATTCCAGACACTCTTAAATTTAATTTCGAATCTCTCTCTAATAAAATCACTACATCGATAAATCGTTGGAACCCTCTCTTCCTTTCTTGGTGGGGTCGATTGGACTCCATCAAAATGATGCTAGCGCCCTTAGTTCTCTATTCTGTTTCCATGATCCCCATCCGTATCCCAGATCATTATTTCAAGTCGATAGACTCCCTTCTATTAAAATTTTTGTGGAAAGGCAAAAAGTCTCGGATAGCTCTTTCTTCCTTGAAAAAAGATAAATCCCTCGGCGGCGTCAAATTCCCTCACTTTAAATCATATCACAACGCATTTTCTTTAAAACAAGCCATGAGGTGGATTTCTTCTGATCTTCCCCACATTCCCCCCCTATGGCTCACATTAGAATCTTCTTTACTTCATCCTTATGAATTCGAAGAAGTTCTATCCTTTTCCTCTAAGGTATCATCCCTATGTTCCCCTATCATTTCTCACTCTTGCTCTCTTCTTCGTCCATATATATTATCCACATATCCCTCTGCCTCCTCCACTCACACCCAAACTATCTGGCATAATAAACTCCTCAAAATCCGTAACCGATCCTTATATTGGAAAACCTGGCATTCCCTTGGTCTAAAATGGATCTCTCAACTTCTCTCGGACAATCAACCTCTTCCTTTTCATGATCTCCAATCACAATTCTCGCTACCTTCCTCATCCCATAAACAGTATTTATCACTACTTCCGTCCCTTACCCAATATCTTTCTTCGCTTCCGACCTCCAACTCTATCCCTATCACACATCTTTCGATTTCTAATGCTATCGACCAATCTCTTTCTGCTTCATTTATTTATAAATCTCTACAGTCCTCTACTGATCGTACAAAATCTAAAGTTGAGTTGGCTTGGGAAAAAGATTTGTCTCACACATGGTCCCTCATTTTATGGGAAAAAATTTGGTCTAAGATTCACAGTACATCCAGAGCTGCAAATACTACACAAACCTTATTCTTTATTTATAATCGTACACTATTCACTCCTTTATTTCTGTCATCCTTCTCCCCAGACACTCCCTCTACTTGTTGGTCCTGCCCATCCCCTCTGGCTGATCTGAAACACATGTTATTCGAATGTCCTCACATTTTACGTTTCTGGCACTTAGTTTGGTCTCAATTGCAAAAGATTTTCAATTTTACAGTTTCTTTTTCCATTATACACATTTTCTTAGGTTCCCTCTCTCCTGTTTTTGCAGAATCACATCATAAACATAAATTACTTGACCTCTTTATAGCCATTGCTTTTCACCATATTACATCACACTGGAAACAAGCTAATGAGGTTTCTTTTACTGCTTGGTGGAACACAGTTTGCTTTAATCACAGACTTGACACTAATTTTGTTTCTCCCATTTCCTTAGCAATCAAACGTGATCTTTTATGGCTCCCCCTCACTGATTATTTATCCAAAGTTGCTAGGCCTCCTCCCTCATCTCCGATACGTACTGTTGAAGTTTCTAAACCACCATGAATGCATTTTCCTATTTGATTATCATGTTCTCCATTACATCTACTGTTTTATCATATTATTTATATACTTTTATAATTTAAGATGTTTCCTCATCCCCCTATGTTCCTCACATTCATTGCTTATTTTATTTTTTATGCATAAGATAACCTCCACTAATTTCGCCAATATGTAAGAATGATTTCATGTTTCTCATAACTCTTGATTGTTTCTTCATTTTCTGTCTTTGCTTCTTTTTATTTCAATAAACTTCAAACTTAAAAAAAAAACTCTGCAGCAACCTTTGAAAGCTCTGCTGCAGGCTAGGTGATATATGAGGATACATTAGGAATACATTTAAATTAATACTTCAACTAATTACAAAAGTTGGCAGCAGTCAATATGAAAATCAGGTACCTTGTCAATACCAGGTGTGCTGGCGCCAAGCAGAATGCCTTTTCTTAGGAGATTGCACTGTCTAAAGTGCACACATCTCATTTGTAAATTCTGAGTTAGTGTGGTAACTGTAGAGACCGGAGCTCAGAAATGGAGGAACAATCAATCATCTCTGGTTCCGAATTGTGCTGTCCGCAGTTACCTTGAGTGCAGAGTGAGTACTTTAGAGATTGCAATGGTTTTCTATTCTGCAGTTTTCATATAGCGCATGGCTACCAGGCGGCCTCCCAGCGCTGCCACCGATAGCATAGAATGTCCAGGGACTAAAGAGTTATTCCCCGAACAGCCAGGTCTTCAAGGCTCTGCGGAAGGCAAGTTCTTGTTCCAAAAGATGTATTTCAAGAGCCAAGGAATTCCAGCGTTTGGACGCCTAAAAGGATGTGGAGCGTTCACCAAAACGTTATCTCCAAATCTTGCGTATTTTAAGTAAATGGGCAGAGGCATCTGATCTGAGGGGTCTACTGGGCACGTACAGGGAGGCAAGTGATCGTAGCAGAGGGGGGGGGGGGGGGGGGGGGGGGGGACTCCAAAGTGTATCGCCCTATGCATGATGCAGAGACATTTAAACTGAATCCGGCACTCCACCGGTATATCAGTAGAAGTCGAGTAGCTGCAGTCTGCAACCTTTTGACCACATAACAGGGTGAGCCAAGGTATACGACGTTCCCATAATCCAGGCATACCAGCACCAAAGCCTTTACAATCACACTTACGGCAGTAAAAGGGAGTAGCTTGAGAACTTTCCTCAATAGTCTCAGAATGGCATAGCAGGTAGCAGAACTTTTTTGCTTTAGATTCCAAAAGGCTCTTTATTGGGCCTTTTGGGGTCGGAAGTTTGCTCACACATTCTGGTAGGGGGCTCTGGACACTGCTCTGGATGTTATTACCCAGCAGCATGACTTCTTTCTTGTCCTCGTTGAGTTTGAGGAACAAGTTATTTACCTTCGGTAATGATATATCTGTAAGAAACATGGGTTATAGATTCCTTATCTTAGAATTACCACCAGGTGTCAGACTGGCTCTGGAAAGTTTTTCGTCAGCAGCATCCCTGTGCGTCGGAACGTGGCGTCGGTAGACTCCACGTTCATCGTCGGCAAAGTGGTCGCCGGGAGTACGTCACAGTAGCTACATAGACGCCACCCTCGCATGGAGACGTCAGTTCTGTACACGACTTTCCACGCCAGAAGCCAAGAGCCATGTAAGACACTGACCCCTAGTGCACAAAACCAGGGCCCTGAAAGGAAGTCCTTAACCCTAAAAGTCAGCTCGCAGAACGGGGAGGATGGGTGGGATGGTAAGGAATCTATAACTAACCTATGCTTCTTACAGATAGTTAAGTAACGTGTTCATCTGAAAGAAACAGGTAGTTATAGATTCCTTACCTTAGAATAGATACCTCAACAAACCAAGCCCGGAGGTGGGTCTGTGAACCAAGTTCACAAGAGAAAGTCCTGGAGAACACAACGGCCAAAGAAGCCATCGCTCCGGACTTGATGTATGAGTTACTTACCTTCGTTAACGATGTATCTGGTAGAGACGATTCTAGCCGCAGATTCCTTCACATAGAATTATCCCCTGGCTTGAGACTGTATCCAGAAACTTTTTGCCACAGCATACCTGCGTGCCAGGGGCGGGGCAGCATCACGCGACTCCGCACAGGCGGCGTCATCGTCGTCCGCGTCCGTCATCAGCGAGGTCACATAAGCCCCACCACAGCACGCCTACGTCACTTTTCTTCGGAGAACTTTTCCGCACCACAACGCAGAGCCACTAGACAAAAACTGTGGGAGCATGGGAACAGTGTGCGAAAGAGTATAAAAAAGAGGAATACACCATAAGAAACAGTGCAAAACTGCAGTGTCCAAGGGCAGGGGCAGAAGGAATAAAGAGCAGAGCCCTGAGCAGCCACCCTGCCAGTACGTAGACAGCCTCCCGCGTATCCCCCGGAGACAAACAACCTGCGTAAAAAAGTCATGACACACGTAGCAGGCCTACAATCCTCACCCCGAAACAAGGAAGGGGAGCCAGTGCCAAACAGACAGGCAAACAAACAGACAGGCAAACAAACAACCTCCAAGCCACCCCAGCATAGAGGGTAACCACCCCCCCCAAGGAACAAGGGTGAGGCACGACCAGAGGACCTCAACTCAGAGGTCAGCAGAGGGGCCAGGACCCCTAGCAGCAAGAGGAAGGGAAGGGAGGGCAGAGATTGAAGGCAAACCTCCCAAACCTGGAGCAGCCAGAGCAGCGGGGCACAGGAGCACTGTAACCCCATCCTCCAAAGAACCATAGAGGAGGAATGAACAGCAACAAGATGGAGCCACCATCAAGAGCAAAAGAAGGCACTCAAGGGAAACATAGCCCCCCACCTGAAGGTGAGTATCGAAGACCAGCCCAGGGTCCTTGCAGAATGGGGAGGAAGGACGGGCCGTGAAGGAATCTGTGGCTAGAATGATCTCTACCAGATACATCGTTACCGAAGGTAAGTAACTCGTACATCTGATAGAGACTACTAGCACAGATTTCTTCACGTAGAATAGATACCCTAGTAATATCCACGGGGAAGGATGGTCTGCGAAAAGACCCTACCAGTCTGGACAGGACAGAGTGTCCCACAGGGGACCAGACCTGCGGAGCAGGGAAGTAACCTCGTTCCTTCCAGGCAAAAGGACCCCCACAAGCCGAACACCAGTGACTTCAAGAGGGATGGAGGAGGAAGAAGGAAGACTGAAGAGGCCCGTACACTCACAACAGAGGAACCAAGGGCAAGGCTGGAGAGGCCGAAGTACCCCACTCCCCCTCAAGGAAACAGAGCTTCCAGCCAATGCCTGGACAGGCAGAGGAAGAAGAAGAAGAAGACGACGAAAAAGCCTAGAGTGCTCAAGGAAACAAGGGAAAGAAGACAAGCCCACCCAGAGGGAAGGCAACAGGCCGGCCAGAATGGCACCGATAGCCAAAAGCGCCAGAAGCAAGAAGAACACAGAAGCATCACAGCTCTCAGAATAAGAGCAGGAAGGAGAGGAAATGCCCGGACACACCATCACAAGGGGCCACGCACACAACCTCAAGAAGCAACAGCAACATATAGAAACGCCATGGAGAACAGCCACCCGAAGGCGATCAGTACTCCCCAGCAGAGCTTAGCTATGTAACAGCTACCACCACCCCACATAGGGTACATTAAGTCCCAGACATGGGAACCCTATTTGGAAGAACTTCTGCAGCAGAGGAAAACCAAAAGAGTCACAAGGAAAAAACACCCCAGCGGAAGGCTTGACAAGCAGCCCAAAGAAAAACAGAAGGCCTAATCTCAGGGCCAAGTCTATGTAACAACTCCAGCAAAAAAACACACAGTCAACAAAGGGGCCGTCCAGCAGCCAACAATGCCAAAGCCCCAGCAAGGAGGACTCAATGGCCGAAAAACACAATCTACAGCAAGGGCAACCGGACCAAGAAGGCCCAGAACAAGCTCAACTCAGCAGTCACTGAGGAGGGGAAGGAGGATAAGGATAAGGATAAGGCAGAGAAGGAGGAGGAGGACGGAGCCCTGCCAGGAACCTTTGGATGGCGGAGTCAGCCGGGCCATGGAACAACAGGCTGCCATCAAACGAAAGATCAATGAGCCGCTCCCGAATATTTTCAGGGAACACGCCATTCCGAAGCCAAGCATGGCCAGTCAGAAATCTTTATTGCATGATTAAAAAAACCTTTGCAAGTTACAGAATTTTAAGAGCGATATATCAATGAATACATATAAAAATAAGTATAAGATCATATGTGTTATGAGGATTATAAAAATGTGTAAAAAACATACTTATAAAAAGGAGAGTTAAGGATCATGTCCATTATACAATAAGGTGGCAGTTGGAACTAGGCTAGTAATTGTGCTGGTGAGAAATCGCGTACTTGGGACTCCTCACCAAGTTTTTTATCTGCTTGTTCCAAAAACCTTACTAGGGCACAGTTTAATTTAGTGTTCCGAGGGTCAAAGCAAGCCAAGACTGCTGCTCTACACGATCTGATCATGTTTGTGTTCCAGAGTTTCCTCAGGAGGGACCGCCTTTCGTTCAGCAGGTTTGGGCAAAGACAAAGGATGCGTACTATGTCTTCTTTTTGATTCCCGCAGAGTCTACATTGTTCCTGTCCGTGGGCTCTTTTCCATTTTGGCAAATGGACCAACAGGTTGATTACTCCCATTCTCAACTTTAGGAAACTTAATTTTGTTCGAGTAGTGAATGGTTGAGTTACGTACTCCTGTGGGGTCAACTGGACATAGGATTGCAAGGACATCCATCCGTGACTTCTTTTTGCCAGCCGAGCCTTGTCTTCCACGGAAGAGAGCTTTTTTGTGCTTATTTTCGCTAGTCGTTTGAATTCATTATGGCTTACTTGCATGCCCCAAAGGTCTTTCAGGCCTAGTGTTCTTAATCCTCTTTCCCAATATGCATGCCCTGCTCGCCATAGATTCATTTGAAGGCAAGACCATAGATGTTGTGCTAGGCTGCCTTCCTTCGATGATCTCAATTTATGACAGCACATTAGAAAACTAAAGGCTCTGGCAAGTGATTGGTGGCAGATTCCCAGTTCCAACCTAATTTGGGCCGGTGATGTTTGACTTGGTAGCTTGAACACTATTCTATAAATTTTTGTAAAAATTTTGTCCAGTTGGCCGCTATCCAAGCCTTTTAGAACCTCGCTTCCGTAGGTTAATGTGGGAATAATTTTTGCTTGCGCTACCTGGATTGTTGGAGCGAACGTTGGGCCTTGTAGTTTCTTATGTATAGAACTGATTGCGAAAGCAAGCGCAGAACCCTTCTTTTTTTGTTCTTCTAGATGTGATTTGTATCTACCGTTGTTGTTAAAAGAGACTCCAAGGTACTTGTGGCATTTGGATTCAGCAATCCTTTCTTGATTCAAGACCCAAACCAGCTTCTTGGCCTTTCCTGAACGCACCGCCAAAATTTTGGTCTTCTTGCTGTTTATCTGGAGCTCATTCTTATTTGAATAGTCAGAGATGGCGTCCATGAGTCTTTGGAAGCCGATCTTTGTTTTGCTAAGAAGTACAACATCATCAGCGTATAAAAGATTTGACAACAAGAAACCAGCTACTTTGGGAGAATGAGAATTTACCTTATTTAAGGCTTCTGGAAGGTCGGATAGGAACAAGTTAAAAAGTGTGGGGGCAAGGACACATCCTTGTTTTAGCCCTTTTGTCCAAGCATGGCGATGGAGGGCGACTGAGGAAGCCATGGCCCGGCCCAGCACCTCCGAGATGTCTAGAGCAGAGAATAAACACCTCTAGCTACCGGCCATCCAACACATGATACCGTAAGTCCAATGAACAGTCTCTTGGTAAGCTGCAGATACCAGAGAATTAGCCGAGTCCCACAAACAAGAGGAGGCCCTAGCCAATACACACAAGGAGTTAAGGGCTGCGCTGGTCGAGGTAAACATGTTTCGCCCCAGGAGTCCAGCCAGCGGGCCTCCCGGGACGGCAGAGTCAACAGTGGCGGCAGGGAGGAAAAAGCAGTCTGCAAAAGGGGGCTGGCGGCAGAGGGGTGGAGGGAAAGACACTCCGGGTCACACAGCGCCAGAAGGTGCCGGTGCAGAAGGTGTTGAGGCTCTGGATCCCCTGGGGCGGGACACCCCCCAGCCCCCGTCAGAAGAAAGGAGCTAACCCTCAAAGGGAAGCAAGACCTCCCTCCTACCGGAGCCCTGGTGGAGAACCTCCAAGAGATGGTCAGCCAGGAAATGAGCAATCGGGTCACCCATACACAGAATGCCCACAGTCGTGGACACCGCGTGAGCGAAGGCTGCACCCACCTCTGTAGGGCCCGCGGTGGAGAAAGCAATTCCTCCATGAGCGATGGCTGTAAACTAAGGCAGCCGTCCCCGAAGCCAAGCGGGACAGGCAAGGACTAGACCTGACAGTCAGAAGGAGCCGAAGAATGGGGGACCTGCCGCTACTCCGACGAACAACTCGGCCTCAGAAATGACGGGGAGCCACCCTTCGACGACGCCAGTGAAAAAGACACCACAGGGCGGCTAGTCTCCGGGGAGGATGACACCAATATGCAGCCAACATCCAGAGAAGAGGGAGCGCCCGAAGACTAATCCGCAGTACGACCCCTGTGTGGAGCCGTAGAGTCCGCCACCTGAGGCAGGACGCCAACACCATCCGACACCGGAGACACCGGAGAGAACTCCTCCAAGTCACACAGCGCCAGGTACCGGAGTGGAGCCAGAGCCAAAGTGCCAAGGGGCGGCACCGGAACGACGCTGACTCTACCTCCGCCGAGGCACATGCCTGCATGGAGAACAGAGAGGGACCGGGGGAGTGACACGAAGCCCTCCACCAGCCTCGGCCCAGAATGTGGCAGAGGTGGCCCAGCGACCCATGTGCGATGACGCCAGGGACGATTCAACCTCCGACTCGCCTTCCAATGAGGCAGCCACCTGCAGGGAAGATGCAAGAGGGGGGCAGAGGGGGACGAGGGGTCCCCACCCAACCCCAACCCAGAGCGGGACAAGGAGAGGTCACCAACCCCTGTGGCACTGCTCGGAAGAGCAGGCGCTGGCGCCAAGGCGGCATCAGCTAAGCCGTGGACGAGGCTTTCGCCTGCCCAGAGGGCTGAGCAGGGCTCGGGGATGCGAACCGAGCCTCTGGGACCTCCCGCGACACCACAGGGACTTCTGCGGGAGTTTGCGGCTAGGCAGAGGGGCCGTGGTCTGAAGGAGGGACCCCGAGGGGCCGCACCCCAGCAGCACCTCATCCTCCAAGCCTGGATCAGAACCAGTCGGCACAAGGGACGGAGCCGCCGGAGTGCCCCGCGCAAGGCAAAGGATCGACTGAAGCCCCAGGAGGGGAAGGAGGAGGAGACGCCAGCGAGGCCAGCACAGCCGCCGCGTATGTCTCCATCTAGACTCTCAAAGCCCCATCACCGGGAAACGGTGCATAGGACGACACGCGGGCCGCATTACCCGCAGAGAGCCCATGCTCCCAGCAGGCTGAACACCAGCCCCCGGGGACAAACTGCAACACTTACCCACTGGGGAGCGACGATCTCGCGACATCGGAGAAGGGCGAGGACTATGACCACGGCTGTATCTGAAGCTGTCTGCAGAGGCTAACCGAGGGGAGGAAGCTGACCTGGAGAGACGCGCCGAGAGTAGTTTCATCCGGCGCTCCTGCCGTGACTTCGGCTTCAACTGTTGGCACGCCTCACAATCAGTGGTGCCGTGATCCTCCCCTAAACACCATATATAAATGAGGTGAGGGTCCGTCACCAACATAAGAAGCCCACACGATGTGCAAGTCTTGGAGCTCGAAGGCATTCGCACACTGTTCCACCAAAAGAAGAGACAATGAAGAAAAAAGGGCCCCAAACAGACCCGTAGCAAAGACTGGATCCGCGGTGCATGCAGAAAAATAAAAAACTGATGTAGGCGTGCCGGGAAGGGGCTAATGTGACCTCGCTGACGTTACGTACGCGGACGACGCCTGGGCGGAGTCGCATGATGCTGCCCTGCCCCTGGCAGGCAGGGATGCTGTGGCAAAAAGTGTCTGGATCAAGTCTCACGCCTGGGGATAATTCTTCATGAAGGAATCAGCAGCTAGTAGTCTCTATCAGATTGTCCAGGCAGGAGTGTTTGGTGAACTTGTGCAGCGATGCCGACGTTAGCTGCATGACAGATGTCATTTAGGGGACTCCTCGTCCCAAAGCAGTAGTAGCTGTAGTCACCCTGGTGGAATGGGAGCGCAGCCCTACTGGAGGCTCCTTCTTTGCCAAAGAATAGCAGGCTTTGATGCACAGAATGACCCACCTGGAGATGGTCAGTTTGTGCATGGCCCGACATTTCTTAGCGCCCACGTAACCTACAAAAAGTTGGTCGTTCACCCGGAATTAGAAGGAAAGCGCAAGTTTTGGATTCAGACGGTGGTGCCTCTCTTCCTCTTTCGAAGGATACAGAAAGAAGGTGGGCAAAGTGAAGGTTTGGCCAATGTGGAAAGAAGTAACCACCTTGGGAAGAAAGGAAGGACTAATTGAGAGGACGACCTTGTACAGATGAATAGGCAGAAAGGGAGGCTTGGAAGAAAGAGCTTGTAGCTCACTCACCCTGCGTGCAGAGGTGATGGCCACCAGAAAGGCAGTTTTTACAGTGAGAAGTCTGAGAGGACAGTTATGTAGTGGCTCAAAGGGAGCGCACATAAGATAGGTAAGAACCAAATTCAAGTCCCACTGAGGCATTACGAAGGGAACCGGAGGAAAAAGAGGAGTAATGCCCTTAAGGAATCTATTTACAACAGGGTACTTGAACAGAGAAGGCTGATCAGGAAGCCTAAGGAAGGCTGAAATGGGCGAGAGGTAGCCCTTAAGAGTGCCCAGAGCAGAGCCCTGCTGGTACAAAGAAAGGAGGAAAGGGGACCCACAGCCTTTGCTGTGCACCATGCCACAAATTTGTTCCATACCGTCTTAGTGGAGGTACGCCTGGCTGGCAAGATAAAATCGCAGACTTCGGGAGGCAGGTCAAATTACGTCAACTGCCGCTGCTGAATCTCCACGCAAGGAGGTGAAGGCAGGACAGGTTCGTTGGAGGACCGTCCCCTGCTGCTTCTATAGAAGATCCTCCCGAAGAGGCAGTCAGATCGGAAGATTGATGGCCAAGTTGAGCAGCTCGGAATACCAGACTCTTCGTTCCCAATCCGGAGCCACAAGAATGACTTGGGCCCGGTTGCGCTTGATCTTCTTCAGCACCCTGGGTAGAAGTGATGTAGGCGGAAAGGCGTATAGAGGACCGCAACTCCACTCACGACTAAAAGTGTCGCCAAGTGAGTTCCGCCTTTGAAATTACAACATGCAGAATTGCTGACATTGCGCATTCTCTTCGGTGGCAAACAGATCTAACCAAGGCTCTCCCCACTGTTGAAAGTGACCTTGCACCACCTCCGAGTGAAGGCGCCATTCGTGATCCATCATGCACTGAGGCTGAGTTCATCTCTGCCCGGGCATTCAGAGAACCTGCCAGGTGTTGAACCACCGGGAAATGCCCTGATGTTCCAGCCACGTCCAGAGACGGAGAGCCTCTTGACATATTGTCCACGACCCACCCGCCCTGCTCTTGCAGTACCACATGGCGGTGGTGTTGATCATTAACACCTGCACGTCTCTTCCCCAAACAGAGGGAAGGAATGCCTTGAGTGAAAAACGAATCGCCCGAAGCTCTAGAAGGTTGATTTGAGGCCTCTGATCTCCACCTCCCCCATTGTGCCACCCTATCCCAGAAGTGATGCATCGGTCACCACTGTGAACTCTGTTTGAGGAAGGGAGAGTGATCTGCCGTCGACCCAATCTTGGTTAGTGAGCCACCACTGCAGTTGGCGTGCAGTGCCCTCAGAGATCTGAAAGTAATCAGACAGGTTCCCCTGATGCTGTGCCCACTGGAACTTCAGGTCCCACTGAAGTGCCGGCATATCCCATCTAGCATGAACCACCAGCAGGATGCAGGAGGCCCTAGGGCCCAGTAGCCTCAAGGTCATCCTGACCGAAACCCAGGAGAGAGGCTGAAAGATCAGAATCATAGCCCAAATATCCCGAACTCACTGTTCGGGAAGAAAGACCGAAACAGCGTTGTGTCCAGAACTGCTCCGATGAAGAGGAGCTTCTGAGCGGGAGTCAGGTGTGACTTCTGCATACTGATGGAGAACCCAAGCGAATGCACAAGGTCGGCCGTAGTCTCAAGGTGGGAGAAGATTGCCTGGGGCGAGCCCGCCTTCAACAACCAGTCATCAAGAAAGGGGAAGACTGGAACCCCTGATCTGCGCAGATGAGCTGCAGCCACAGCTATTACTTTCGTGAACACCCGAGGGGCGCTGGTAATACCAGAGGGGAAAGTGCTCGTGGCCTACCATGAACCGCAGGTAACGCCAGTGGGCTGGCAGGTCGGGGACGTGAAAATAAGTGTCCTGCAAGTCCAACCCTACCATCCAGTCTCCAGGGTCGAGGGGAGATAGAACCTGAGCCCTGGTCAACATTTTTTACTTCTTCCAGAGGAAGCGGTTGATGTTCCTGAGATCCAAGATGGGACACAGGAACTTGTCCTTCTTGGGCACCAGAAACTAGTGGGAATAGCAACTGTGACCTTCTTCTGGGGCAGGAACTCGTTCGATGGTGCCCTTGGCCAAGAGAGCCATAATTGGAGAAGGGCCAGATGATCCCCTAACTTTCAATGGTACTGAGGTGGTATGGCCGGGGGGGTAGTCACGAAGGGGAGGAAGTAGCTCCTTCGGACTATCTGCAAAACCCACCTATCTGACATGATGGAACGCCAGTGGGGGAGATCATGGTGAATTCTGCCACCCACTGGCGTGTGCTGGGCCTGAAAGATCGGACTAGGAGGGTTTGGAGGCTGCTGCAGAGGGGGCAGTGGTGGGCTGGCCCCCAGAACCACAGCAGGCGTTCCCACGTCCCCGGATGCGCTGGGCTGAACAGCCTGCGCCAGCCTGTGGCCATGGAAGGAACGTGGTGGTGCACCTCTTCCGTAGCCACGAAAGGGGCGAAAAGCAGACAATGCAGGGCATGTGGTGGAGAGGCCCAAGGACTTGGCCGTAGCCCGAGAGTCCATGAAGCGCTCTAGCACACTATCTGCTTTGTCGCCGAACAGGCGGTGGCCATCAAAAGGCATGTCCATCAGGGTGTTCTGGAAATCAAGAGAAAAAAAGTCGACCTCAGTCAGGCGTAGCGTCGAAGGGCTTCCGACGTTGAAATCGTCCTACCCAGCAAGTCGGCGGTGTCCAGTCCACAGCGGATGGTAAACGTTGCTGCATCTCTCCCCTCGGCAACTGCATGGGAGAGCAGGGCCAGGGCCTCCTCCGGGCACTGAGGCAGCACTTGCGCCGCCACCTTATCCCACACAGAGTGGGAATAACGGCCCAACAGCCATGCAGGTTTAACCGACTGCAGTCCCAAGCTGGAGGAAGAAAACATATTCTTCCCAAGTTGGTCCAGATTTTTGGATTCCCTATCACGTGGAGCGTGAGGAAAGGCAACTTTGGATGTGGAGGCTTGGACCATCAAGCTCTCAGGGGTGTGGTGCTGGGAGAGGAAAGTGGGGTCGCCTGGGCTGGGTGGTGGAGTTGGGCAATCATCCTATCCACAGGCGCCCCTGTGTTGGGCCTGGACCAGGACCAGGTGCCCAAAAGGATGTCTGTTAGGGCTTCATTGAACAGCAGCAGAGGTTCCGAAGAGCTTGCTACCAGCTGAAGCACCTCTGTCAGAAGGTTAGTCATGACTGCTACCGTAGGTAGCTCGCGGTGGAGAGCCTTGGCCGCCCTACGCAACACCACTGCATATGACGCTCCCTCCTCAGTTGCCACGGTAGGAGAAGACAGCATGCCTAGGTCTGAGGAGGTATCCAGACCACTAGCATCCCCCAGTTCCTCCCTCCAGTCTGGATCATAATCCAACTGGTCTGTTAAAGGGTCACCAGACCCTCCCCAGTCTTCCTCACCCTCCTCTGGCAGCCAATCTGGCTGAAAAGGGCCAGGGTGGAACACAGGCACGAAAGTACCCATTGGTGCCGGATCCAGCGTCGGTTGAGGCTGGTTCGGCTCCATGTCCACATCGGGCAGAAGCTGGGGTCGGCTGCGGATGTGGTGCCGGTGGAATCAGCGCCGGTGGAGGTGTAACATGGTCGAACAACGCCGATCCGGAGCCAGGCCTGGATCCAAGGAGGCCCTGCAGTGCCGAGGCTGAAGAGGCCCTGCAGTGCCGAGGCTGAAGCCGCCGGCATCGAAGGCCTAGGGCCCCCAGCCGAGCCCGCAGGGCCCGAAGACTCACTGGCGGAGTCGGGCTGCCCAAAGATGGCATGCATCGCTTCGTAAAATTAATGAAGCTGGGCAAGGGTCGCTCCTGGTCCCGGGAAGGGAGGGAAGGCCGGAGTCCACCTTGCAGGCTTCGCATGGGGAGCCGCGGGTTGGGCACCACCTGCACCCTTTGTTGTGTCGGCCGACAGACGAGGGGAAGTCGAAGAGCGATGATGCTTTGCTTCGACTTACCTGACCCCGATTTGGAAGACTTGGAGGAGGAGTGATGATGACTCCGCGACCAGTCCCTTGACCTCCCACGCGACCTGGACCATGAGCGCCGTGGAGCCGACTGCTGGGTCTCGTAGAGCTTTCGGGACCGCTACGGCAAAGAGTTCGGGCCATGGTTCGGCAGTCGGAGCACGACTTGAGGTCATGGTCGTGCTCCAGGCAGTCGAGGCACACGAGGTGCGGATCAGTCAACGACATCAGTCGGTTACAGTAACCGCTTGCCTTGAAACCGGGCATCCCTCGTGCACCAGGAGTTGATGGACTAAAAAAACAAAGTCGACATAAGTCGAGAAAAAGTCAGTCAAAAATTGACTGGAGATACCGCTTTTTCCAGATCAGCACTTGCTGGCGCAGAAAAAGAAGGAACTGATGTCAGCGCGTGAGGGTGGTGTCTATGAAGCTACCGCAACGTCATCCCGGCGACGACGATGCGAGACCGAATGCGGAGTCGACCGACGCCACCATCCGACGCGCTTGGGTACTGTTGACAAAAAAAACTCCGGATTCAATCTGACGCCTGGGGGTAATTCTAAGGTAAGGATTCTATAACTAACAGTTTCTTTCAGATTTTTAGTTTACAGCTGACCATTCAGCTGGCTACTTCCTGTAAGCACGGATTCAGGGATAGATGATTAGAGGTGTTAAATTGGAGTTCAAAGACGGGTACACAGCTGTGAACTGTGCTGGTTCTGCAAAAATAATTTGTCACTTGGCTTGTAGTTTGTTGCACCACAGTGGTGCTGTGGCAACAGCTCTTGTATTGTGGATGGAACACTGCAGGGCATTCAAAATCACCCCGAAACTGAGCACTAGTGCCAGCAGCAAGGCCGGGTCATCAGAGGGCTCCAAGGACTCCAGCAATGCTGGGTCACAGGGAGCTTGAGGCCAGTACCATAACTGACAGCAAATCAAAATGAAGGGTTAGAGTAACAGGAAGGGTCAACTAAAAACAACCATAATGCAGTAGAAACTTGGAAACTTACATCTGCACAAGGGAAACGACAATCACCTGCACCCAGAAAGCTCACCCTATGGAGGGTGGGGCGGTGTCAGTATCCCGCCCGTGAGTGGACAGATTTGGAAGGCCTGCAGAAAGACTGGCATAAGAGCAGGCGTGGGCAGAGCATCAGTTCTTCAAGCAGAGGTTTTAAGGGGAGGAGAAGGTAATAAGGACGAGTTGTATTAAAGACTACTCCTGTGTGCAGAGGATGGGGAATGAGACCAATGTGGTTTACATGTTTTACCCTTCGTTCTGTGGGTAAGAGGACATTCACATTGTCTGGGTGATGAAGAAAGGGCCTTGGTGTGATCTGTAGGTAATCGGTAAGATGATACATTGAGGAGCATTTGAAGGTAAAAAGGGTGTAATGTGACATACAAATCTTACATGCCTTACGCCGTTCAGCTGGAGTAGGAATAAAGTACTGAACCCATCATCAGGACCCATTAGCTGTGTCTCAGAAAAACCTTGGTAGCAATGGACCAAAACCAAGGACTTGTGTGATATAACACTGTCACCCAAAATAAGCTTTTGACAACCAAGAAGACACGTCTCCTCATTTCTGAGGTCACTGACTTACTATATTTACAACATGTAGATTATTGAGTGCCTGAGCCAGCATAAGTAAATGAATGAGATTCACACTTGCAAGTGGAGGATTTCGAACCCTTCACACCTCTTGGGAACAATACCTATGCCACATGCAAGGCTAGCAGCTTCAAAGGAAGCACACAATGTCCTGAATGGATGGAAGAGAGTGACCTGCTCTCACTGCTGGACCACTGCGAGTAAACAGATCCATCATGCCATGGCGTCTGCTAAGAAATGATCTATTTCAGACTCTGCCTCTACTGCTCTTTGGGACACCCTAGGACAGCGGAAGCAGATGGTGAAGGATTTGAATTGTGAAATGGTTTGGACTGAATTGATCACAGGTGGAAGGCCAAATAGAGGATCCATAAACAGAGGACGGTCTCCACCATGTTGGAATATTACTTGTGAAGGGTGCTGAAAGGATGTTCGTGCTATTACCAACAAGATTTGTCTCCACACTGAAGTTACATTGGGACTGTATAGTGTGGGAATCTTTTAGAACAGGGAAAGACACTTTCCTTATCTGGTTCACAAGGGTATTTGGACCAACCTTGCTAGGGACAGCTGATTGTCTGCTAGTAAGCATCGCCTCTACGCTGCAGGAAGGGCTCCTGAGACTTCATTAGTGGTGTGAAGTCTCTTAAAGCTGATTTCATAAAGACAGAGGTATTTAGGATCAGTCTTAAGTACTAAAAGCTTGGTATCTTTTTGGGCACCAGCACAAACACTTTGAAGTTATTACTTCTACTCATGTAAAACAAGTCTATACACAAACGCCTCCAACATTAGCACAGAAAGGCTGCTGGCAGAACCCAGGAAACCAACTTCCCGTCAACTTGACGGACAAGTGGCACACCTTCAGTAACACCTTATCTGGTACAGACTATATCAAGCCACAGATTCCTTACCTTAGAATATTCCCTAGGCTTCAGACTGGATCCGGAAATTTTTAGTGAGCAATACCGCCAGTAGGTGGCGTCGTTCGGCTTCACATGGCATCATCTGCACTGGAATTGAGGTTTATGGTTCCTATATAGCCACCACCAATGCGCACTGACTTTGTTACTTTTTGCAACTTTCCACTCTAGTAGCGCAAAGCAATGAAGTACACTGACCACTGGTGTGGAAAATAGGAACCTGAAAGGGAAGTACTTTGTCCCTAGAAGTCTGTTCTCAGGGCAGAAAGGATGGGTGGGTAGGTTAAGGAATCTGTGGCTAGATAGGGTCTCTACCAGATAAGGCATTACCAAAGGTAAGTAACTTGTTTATCTGATAGAATTCTATGCATATTCCTATCCTTAGAATAGATACCCACGCAATACCTCCCTTGAGGTGCGTCGTTGACCAATTTCACATGAGAAAGTCCTGCAGGATTGAATAGAAAAATGCCCAGCTCTACAGACCTGACTGTGCAGACAGTAATGTTTGGTGAAAATGTGCAATTAGGCCCACGTCGCCACCTGGCATATATCCAGGATCAGAACTCCACAAGCTAACGCAGTGCTTGCAGTTTTAGCTCTGGTGGAATGAGTACGCATATCCTCTGAGTTGCTTCTTGGCCAAATGCGTAGCAGACTTTGATGCAGAATACAATCAATCAGGAGATGGCCCATCTTTTCTTTGCTCCAACATACACTTCGAAGAGTTAGTCATCCACCAGGAACTCTTTTGTGCAGTCAAGGTAAAAAAAACAAAGCTCTTTTTGAGTCCAGGCGGTGAAGTTGAACCTCTTCCTTAGAGGAATGAGGCGGAGAGTAAAAAGTAGGCAGAGTGACAGTTTGGCCTACGTGAATTGGAGTGACCACTTTCGGAAGAAAGAAAGCACTCATATGAAGCACCAGTTTGTCTGGGTAGATTTTAAGATAAGGAGGTTTGGATGACAAGGGCTGAAGTTCACTGATCCTCTGGGTAGATGTGACTGCCATAAGAAAGGCTGTCTTGATGGTAAGGAGCCTGAGTGGACAAATGTGCAGAGTCTCAAAGGAAGGGAGCACACATAGGGAAGTTGAGGGTGAGATTGAGATCCCACGGGGGCATATTGAAGGGAGTGGGAGAGAACATATGTTGCAAACCTTTCAAAAATCTATGTATAATAGGGGATTGGAAAACGGAAGGTTGGTCAAGCAACAGAGGAAAAGCAGAAATTACAGATATAGCTCCCTTAAGAGTGCCCAAAGCAAAGCCCTGCTGGGCAAAGGAAAGGACAAATAGGAGCACCAGAGAAAGGGGATAAATGTGTCTTTCTGAATGCTATACCACAAATTTAGCCCATGGCAGGCATTAACCATCTTTGTAGAGTGATGCCTGGCTGCCAAGATAACATTACAGACTTTGGGTGGATGATCGAAGGCTATCAACTGCCGCTGCTCCATCTCCATGCAAGAAGGCAGAGCGTTGACAGGCTCAGGTGGAGAACCCTCCCCTGCTGCTGTGACAGTAGATCCTCCCACACGTGAAGCCTGATCGGAGGACCAATGGCTATACTCCACAGTTCGGGATATCACACTCTCACAAAGATGACTTGGGCCCGGTTGTTCCCGATCTTTTTGAGAACACTGGGCTGGAGTGGTATGGCCGGAAAGGAGGCCTGAGCTCCACTCATGCCAAAAAAAGTCTCTGAGCGAGATTGCCTTGAAAACTCCAGCAGGCAGAACTGCTGAAATTGTGCATTTTCGGCAATGGCGAACAGATCTAACCAAGGCTCTACCCATTACTGAATCCATTGGATGGAGACACCATTGGAGATCTGCTAGGCACCTTCGGATGAGTTTGTCCAGTCTGGCTTTCAGAGAACCCACCAGATGTTGAACCACCAGGGAAATGCCCTGCTGCTGTTCCAGCCATGTCCAGAGATGCAGGGCCTCATGCCAAAGGGCCCATGACCCTACTTGCCCTTCTTATTGCAGTACCACATGGCAGTGGTGTTGCCCATAAAACCTGCAATAGCCTTCCCTGGATGGAGGGTAGAAAGGCTTTTAATGTCAATTGGAACGGTCAGAGTTCCAACAGGTTCCAACAGGATGATGTGGAGTCCAGATTCCACAAGAGAACAGAGTCCTCTTATTTCCACCTCTCCCAGATGGCCGCCCCATCCCAGGAGTGACGCATCTGTGACTACTATCAAATCTGGCTGGAAATGGGACAGGGGTCAGCCGCTGACCCAGTCACGTTTCGTAAATGACCACTGCAGATCCTTTGCAGTTTCCTCTGAGATTTGGACCATGTCGGAGAGATTCCCCTGATGCTGAGCCCACTGGAACTTCAGAGCCCACAAATGCCAATGCGCATGTGTCACAAGCAGGATGCAGGAGGCCATGAGGGCCAGCAGCCTCAGAGCTAGTCTCTCCGAAATCTAGGATAGAGGCTGAAACATCAGTATGACTGAATATCCTGGACTCACCATTCGGAGGATAGGTCAGAAAATTCACTGTGTCCAGAACAGCTCAGATTAAAGTGAGTGTCTAATTGGGAGTCATGTGTGACTTCGGCACTTTGATAGTAAACCCCAGTGAATGCAGGAGGTCCGCCATAGTCTGGAGGAGGGGATGACAGCCTGAAGAGAACTCGCCTTAAAGAGCCAGTCGTAAAGATAGGGACAGACTGGCACCCCTGATCTTCACAGATGAGTTGCAACCACTGCCATCACCTTGGTGAACACGCTAGAGGTGCTGCTAAAGCCATAAGGAAGCACAGTGAACTGAAAATACTTGTGGTCAACCGTGATCTGTAGGTAGCGCCTATGGGCAGGCAAGTTGATGGGAATGTGAAAGTATGCGTCCTGCAAGTCCAACCCTGCCATCCAGGGTCCAGGGCAGACGGGACCTGAGCCAGAGTGAGCATCTTGAATTTCCCCTTCTTGAGGAAGGAATTGAGAAAGTGTAGGTTGAGGATAGGAGGAAGGCCTCTGTCCTTCTTGGGCACTAGAAAGAAGTAGGAATAGCAACCACAGCCTATTTCTGGCGCCAGCAGTCTCTCTATGGCTCCTTTGGCCAAAAGAGTTGTCACTTCCTGGTGAAGAAGGGATTGGTGGTACTCCAACAGCATGTCGTAAATGGGTGGCATGGAGGAAGGGGAAGTCATGAAGGGGAGGGAGTAGCACCTTCGGGCACTCTGCAAAACCCACCTGCCTGATGTTATGGACTGGCAGCGAGGCAGGTGATGGTGAATCTTGCCACAGACTGGGTGCCCATGATGATACGTGGGCAGACTAGGAGGGTTTGGAGGCTGCAGCAACAGGAGAGTTGGTGGACTGACTTGACCGCTGGTCACTTGACCCACGCGCGGCTGGTAGGAACCGCATCCACGACCACACAGAGCTGGAGAGCTTGCGTGCCGCAGAGACTGGTTGGACTCACTTCTGTGACCACAAAATGAGCGAAAGGCAGACTGAGGGTGACGAGGGGCCAAAGAAAGCCCCAAGGACCTGGTCGTAGCCCTGCTGTCCTTAAAGCACTCCAACGCCGAATCTGCATTGTCTCCGAAGATACAGGGCATATCCATGAGTGAGGACTGGACACCCCCAGAACAAACAGCCGTCATCAACCAGGTGTGGCTTTACAGGGCTACTGTCAACAAAACTGCTCTGCCTAGTGAGTCAGTGGTGCCAAGTCCACAATGGATGGTGAGCTTTGTGGCATCCCTCCCATCGGCAATAGCCTGGTAGAGCATGGCTCGAGCCTCCTCCAGGACAGTTGACAGCATCTTCACAACTGTGTCCTCTAGCACAAGGGAATTGTAGCCTAAAAGGCACACTGTGTTCACAGACCGCAGAGCCAGGCTGGCAGCAGAAAACATCTTCTTGCCAAGACTGTCCAGCCTCTAGGATTCCTTGCTTGGGGGTGCAGTAAGGAATGCACCAGAATTGAAGTGGGACGTGAAGGTTTGGGCCACCATGCTCTCTGGGGTAGGGTGTTGGGCGTGGAAATTTGAGTTCCCTGGAGCAGGGCGGTGGGTAATTATCCTACTAACAAGAACCCCTGTGCAGGGCTTGAACCAGGTCCCAAGCAGGACCTCAGTAAGTGCCTCACTGAAAGGGAGAAGTGGTTCTGATGGGGCCATTCTCAGCTGAAGCACTTCCGTTAAGACATTTGTTTTAACGGTCACCAAGGGCAAGCTAAGTTCCAGAATCTCAGATGACCTCTGTAACACCATTGCAAAAGAAATTCCCTCCTCTGTAGCCACAGTAGGGGGAGAAAGCATGCCAAATTCTTCTAGAAGTATTCAGTTCACTGCCTTCACCCAGATCCTGAGCCCAGTCCAGCTGTTCTTCATAAGGCTGGTATTCTTCAGAATCAAGCGACCCCCTCCTAGCCTACCTGAGTCCTAGCCCGTAAGAACAGGGCTCAGGCTCTGGGTGCCTCCGGCTCCGTGTCAGAGTAGAGGATAAGAATGGGGATGGCTCCCGTGGTGTTGGCTTTTGGATCCGTATCGGGGAAGGTTGAGGTGGCATGACTGGTGCCGATCTGGATCCATCTGTGCATCCTAGAAGCCCGACTGGTGCCGGAGCTGCCAATGGCGGATCCAGTAAGGGACAGGGAGTGCTGCATGGTGGGGCAGGGGCACTTGAGGGGCAGGGTGCGGGGTAGTAAACTACGGCACACAGCCGAACTGAGGTAAGTACATAAATAAATAAATAAAACTAATTACATTGCACACATTGCAACGCCAAATGACTTACAGAACTAAAATAATCAAAATTTCCCAGAAAATCCAAAGTCACTGCATAGCATTCAAAATGGCTACCAGAGCAAAATGTATTTTCTGATGCCTCTATATTATTTAAACTCTCAAGCGAGGTTTTGCTTGGGAAGCACCCACCCATTTGTGGCAATTCCCCAGCACTAAAACACCTTTCCCTCCTTAATCATGGGCAAACTCTTTTGCAGAGATACTTTTTGCTAAATTCTCTATACGTTTGTCAAACGAGGTCAGGTTAGTTCCTGACCTCGCACCATAATTGTTCCTCACCCCGCATTTTGCGGGATTTAGGGTTTTCTAGGTCCCGCTGCTCACCGTGTCGCGGCGATTCAGGCCGACATCTTAGGTGGGGGAAACTAGGTTGGGTGCCGATTTACGGGCGCAATCTTTGTTGTGGGGCTAGAGGTTTTCCTCGTAGGACTCCCGCGCTGGAGGATCCTTTAAATCCGGATTAGTCTTGCTGGCAGGTAGACTTACTGACTGCAGCGCGTATACTTTGCTACTGCTAAGATTTTAATTATTTTAATTCCTGCATGATCGCGCTGCTGCTTTTTGCATACAAGCGCTGCCTCTTACCTCTGCTACTTTGGGAGCGATATTGAGCGTTAGTTCCTGACCTCGCACCATTATTGTTCCTCACCCCGCATTTTGCGGGATTTAGGGCGATCTAGGTCCCGCTGCTCACCGCGTCGCGGCGATCCAGGCCGTCATCTTAGATGGGGGAAACTAGGTTGGGTGCCAATTTACGGGCGCCATCTTTGTTGTGGGGCTAGAGGTTTTCCTCGTAGGACTCCCGCACTTACGGTTATTTAAGAAGCTTACTTCTCAGGCGCGCAGCGTGGGTGCGCAGCGGACGCAGCGTGGGCGCGCCGGAGGTGTGCCAGAGGTAAGCCCGTTTGCGCCCGTTGGCGCACAGGTCGCGACCGACGCCGGTAATACTGCCTCTTCCGCCTGTCCCCGCTTAGTATATTCCAGAGACGAGCTTACCCGGTCTGATCAGCGCTCCAACCCGAGCGGTTGCTCAAATATCACCGCTAGCCATTTGGAGACACTGTCCTGCGGCTTGCTTAATGTTAGATCTCTCAGTAAGCATCATGTGGAAATTGTTCTCCTTATTGAATCACATGAGTTAGACGTTCTATTCCTGACAGAGAAAGGGACTAGAGCTGATAGTGTGGTGGAACTGGGCCTTGCCTGCCCTCCGGGCTATAAAATCAGGCCTAATCCTCATGTAGTGAATAGAGGGGGAGGGGGCTTAGGTCTCATTTTTAGGGACACACTAGTTTTTTCTCTTCTGGATATAAAGAAAGTTTGGGGCTTTGAGCTGATGGGCTTTTCCTTAAAAGGTCAGGGAGGGGCTTTGCACTCTGGGTTGCTGTGTTACAGACCCCCTGTCAACACTCTGACAGCTCTACCTGAACTGGTAGATCTCATCTACGATCTTTCTAACACTCACGCCAGGTTTTTAGTGCTAGGGGACTTCAATTTGTGGCCAAATGGGCCCTTGGATTCAGCTTATAGAGATCTGACCCAGGCGTGCAGTAATATTCATCTACAGCAGCTGGTTCTCTCCCAGACTCACTAATCCGCATCGCTGCTGCGGCGATTTTTGCGCTGTGCGGCTTTTTTTAAAAGCCGCGTTACATGACGAGCTCAGCTCGTCATCAGCACATGCCACCCGTGGCTGATGACGAGCTGAGGTCGTCATCAGCATCGAAAGGGTTAAAGGGTCATGCCTTGGATCTGGTATTTGCAGATGTTAGGCAGGTAGTGATCAGGGACATAACTCCCCAATGCTGGACGGATCATGCCCTTGTGCATTTCACCCTATCCCTCCCTGTTGACACCTTGAGGAGTGGGACCACGGGAGCTTCCACCAAACTTAGTAGGCAATGGTCTAGGCTGCTGAAACACTCTAGCCTACCAATCGTACTATCAGGGGGTTTTACCTTAGGAGGGAAAGTGGAGGAGAGTTATGCGTGCCTCAGCCAGCAAATTACAGAATCTCTGGACAAAGCGGCCCCCTGGCGGAAGGCAAGGGATAGGTCTAAACCTGCCATGCCTTAGTATTCAAAACATCTCCTCCAGTTGAAACTTCGGTGTAAACAGGCAGAAAGGGCCTGAAGAAAACAGTACTTGGAGCCAGATAGAGTTTACTTTAAACAGACATTGCTGGACTATAAAGCGCAAATTAAGTGCGCAAAAGCCAAGTTTCTCTAGGAGGCACTGATGCAGGCAGTGAATAAGTCTCAGACCTTGTTTAAAATCGTTAAGGATCTCTCCCATCCTGCCTGTTCCACTAATACCATCCCGGCCTCTCAATCTTTATGTGATTCTTTGGGAATAGCCTTTGAGGACAAGATTGCCACTATTCTGAGCGATCTCGGTGACCCGGCCACTGCTACTCCTCAGTCTTGGCTGAATTCGGCATTTTCGATCATCTCTGGGGTCCGTGGAGAATCTGGGATACAGGCACGACTGGACAGCTTCCCTCCTCCCTCTTTAGAGGACTTTTTCGTCTTGGCTAAAGTCGTGTCCTCGGGCTCTGTCTTGGACCCGCTGCCTCATAGATTCTGGAAGGTGTTTCAAAGGAACTCTTTCCTTCTCTCTATGCCGTCTGCTGCCAGTCCCTTAGTACCGCCAGAGTTCCCGAATGTTGGAAGCTGGCAGTGGTCTCTCCTCTTTTGAAGAAGGCAACGCTAGATCCCACTTGTTCGGCGAATTACCTTCTCGCTGCTTTCTTTCCCTATTAAGATCTTGGAGAAGCTGGTCACCAAACATCTGTCCAGCTTCTTAGAAACTAATACCCGTTTGGACGTGGCCCAGTTCGGCTTCAGGCCAGCGCACGGTACCAAATCCGCACTGGTAACCGTCCTGGATGATCTTCTCGCGAGTAGACTCTGGTCGGGCAGCCTTCCTAGTGCTGCTCGATATGTCGGACACGTTTGATACGGTCAGTCACTCTATTCTAATCAGCAGACTGGAGGAAGCTGGGGTAACCGGCCTGGCTGGTTTCCTATCTCCAAGATAGACGTCAGGTAGTAGCCTTGCCGCATTATAGATCAGAGATCAAAAAAGTGGGGCAAGGTGTGCCCCAGGGGTCTGCAATCAGCCCTATTTTATTTCATCTTTATCTCCGTCCTCTGGTTATGCTGATTAAGTCTTTTGGTATCTCGGTCATCAACTATGCTGACGACACGCAGCTCATCTCATCCTTTGAAGGAAGTGATGCTGTGTCTCAGGAGACTTTTCATCGTTGCATGTCAGCCACTGCGGAATGGCTGCGCTGTAACTCTCTCCAGTTTAACAGCTCTAAGACCGAGGTACTGCACTGTTCCATGGACTGTACCCCCCGCTCCCTGCCGGCGGACTTCTGGCCCACTTCGTCCCAGGGTGTAGTTGTAGCAGCAGATTCTGCCCGTAACCGGGGCGTCATGTTTGGACCGAATTTACAGCTGGATGTATTCGTGAATAAAACAGTCGCCACATGCAATGCATGATGCTGCTTCGCACGCTGCATAAGATCCTTCCTATGCTTCCAGTCCAAGTTATACCAGAGGTAGTGCGCAGTATCATTTAAGCAGGCTTGATTACTGCAATGCACTACTTCTGGGCGCACACAGCACCTTGATTGGTAAGCTGCAGCGAATTCCGAACATGGCAGCCATGCTGGCTTTATCTCGGCTGCGCTCGGACAGAGTAACATCGTTATATTGTAACATCGTGCATGCTCAGGAAAGTCAAAACGCCAGGATACCCTCTGGGTGATAATTAGCGCTATATAAATAGGCGATACATACATACATACATACATACATATTAGCGATCAAAAATACTTTTCTTACAGAATAAGAGTCTCAACCACAGTTGATCCTTCGGTGTCACCCGCTCCGGAGAGTATCTGCATTGTGGCTGGCTGCATAGTCTGGGTGCTATCAATGGGTTCTTGTGAAAAGGTAAAACCAGGGCACTGAGACGTAAAGTCACTGAGTTCAACTCCTTTGGTCAAGAGTAATAGCAGCCCTTTTGCTTGGATTCACAAGTCCCATGGTTTTGTCTCAAGCTGTATAGAACGCCGCTGCCTACTGAAAAACTGTGCTACATTTACAGTCTCTAATATTCATAACATGAGCAGCGCAGTCCTAAACCACAATTCCATACTTCATTGCGCGTCCTAAACCATTATTCCACTCTGAATAGAATCATGGTGCATTGTGGCACCAGGGAGACAGAATGACAAAATGGAAGGACACATGCAACACTGTAGAGGGTTGCCAAGGTCCAAACATAAATGTCTTTTTAATATAACCATTTTTATATATGACATGTTAATACAATTTGTAACGGTCCAATTTTATCCACGCTGTTCAACATTGGTTCATCTCGGTCTCCTTGGAAAATTGTTTGGTTTTGCATTCCCCTGTGGTGTCACCATAGATTATTAAACTTCTAAAACGCCCTCACGGTTATTTTATGATCAAAGATGGCCATGCAGACCTTGGCAGTGGCTAGTATAGCCTACGTTCTGTATTGCGAGCAAGCACCAGTAGTTTTCTGCGCAGCCAGACTCACCTTGGAAACAACAGTTACAACGCAACTGTTACAACGGACTACTTTTACAACGCAACTACTACAACGCAGATCCTTTACAACGAATGCCTTTACAGCGCATGTCATTAAATAGCGGATGCTATTACAACGCATGCCATTACAACGTAAGTATAGGTAAGTTTATCTTTTTTAATACATTTATGGGGTACAGGGGTATTTTTTGGGTTCAGGGCTAGGTTTGGGTTTTGGGGTACAGGGGTATTTTTAGGGTTCAGGGCTAGATTTGGGTTATGGGGTATAGGGGTATTTTTAGGGTTCAGGGCTAGGTTTGGGTTATGGGGTACAGGAGTATTTTTAGGGTTCAGGGCTAGGTTTGGGTTTTGGGGTACAGGGGTATTTTTAGGGTTCAGGGCTAGGTTTGGGTTTTGGGGTACAGGGGTATTTTTAGGGTTCAGGGCTAGGCTTGGGTTATGGGGTACAGGGGTATTTTTAGGGTTCAGGGCTAGGTTTGGATATGGGGTACAGGGGTATTTTTAGGGTTCAGGGCTAGGTTTGGGTTTTGGGGTACAGGGGTATTTTTAGGGTTCAGGGCTAGGCTTGAGTTTTGGGGTACAGGGGTATTTTTAGGGTTCAGGGCTAGGTTTGGGTTTTGGGGTACAGGGGTATTTTTAGGGTTCAGGGCTAGGTTTGGATTTTGGGGTACAGGGGTATTTTTAGGGTTCAGGGCTACGTTTGGGTTATGGGGTACAGGGGTAGCTTTAGGGATTAGGGATAGGTTTTGGGTACAGAGGTACAGGGGTATTTTAAGGGTTCTTTTAAAAAAAACTACTTTAAATAAATTAAATTAATTAAATATTTATAAATTAATTTTTTTTTTAAAAAGATATACTTACCTATACTTACGTTGTAATGGCATGCGTTGTAATAGCATCTGCTATGTAATGACATGCGTTGTAAAGGCATTCGTTGTAAAGGATCCTGCGTTGTAAAAATCGCGTTGTAATGGTATGCGATGTAAAAGTATGCGTTTTAACGTCATACATCCGACTCACCTGGCACTAGTATGGTAATAGCGGTCTGAACGGCCTTCCGGATTATGCTGTCCAACGCAAACATCCAATGTGGCTTAATGTTATGGTTCCTGAGGACCTTGTTGACCTGGTGGAAGATAACGCAATATATACATCATTCGAGTTCCTTTGCACTAAGCGGTGCTGAAGGCATTTACAGCTAACAGTTGATTAGGGTGGATAAAATGGAACGTTTTTCATGGGGAGGTGAAGTTAGTTTAACAAAAAAACACCCCTAAGAAAAATTAAATCCGTACACCAAAAACAGTATCTACTCCCTAAATAAAATGTACACTGCATTTATAGAAATAACACAGCCACATAAGGCAGAAAGGAGCACAGATATAGTGAAATAACACAGTCACTATGGCATAATGCACAAGGAGAACTGATGCAGTGAAATAACACAGTCACTATGGCATAATGCACAAGGAGCACTGATGTAGTGAAATAACAGTCACTATGGCATAATGCAACACGCAATTGCAATGCAATAGGTCTCGCATTTACAAGAGTTTGAGCTATTGGCATTGTAAATGACAATGCCTTTTATTTATGTGTTTTGATAACCTGCAAGCCGTGTGTAAACACGCACTTTGTACTTAGTTGTTGCTTACGAGAAGCAAGGATGACCGTAACTGCTCCTGTTTTACTGCCACCCTTGCTTCTAGTAAGTAAGGACTACAAATACAAAGGGCGTGTTTAAGCACCACTGGCAGGTTTTCAAATCACATAAATAAAAGGTATTGTCCTTTACAATGCCAATAGCTCAAACTCTCACAAATGCTAAATATATTGAATTGCAAATGCTTGTTTTAATTAGTTCAAAGAACTCATGGACAGCATTAGTGAACTTTGTAATCCGCCTGGGAAGGTTAACAGGCAGTGCCAGCCCTGAGGGATTGTCACCAGCAGCTCTCTGAAGACCAGGTGCATAACTGGCCATTTCTCTAGGGATTAGTTCTGATTTGAGGGAAAGGAAGTGACCAAGTAAGCTTGCACTCATAAAGCCAAGAGGTCCAGAATTTATGTACAGTATGGACACAGAAGAACAATACACATGCAGATATACTGCTACATACACACACAATGTAAATGAGCATAGATCAAAAGGCATGCACGTGTATCCCCAAGCACACAGAACAGCAGAAAACTAATAACCTGTGTACACTCAAGCACATAAACAAAAACACATACACAGGCACCTGCATATACATAAACTTAGTCAACACAGACCCGCAAATGGAGAAACCGACTATCAGACCGAAGAGTAGACAGACAGATAGATAAACCACTAAACTGACAAGTAACGGAATGCTACACGCAGCTTTAAGGCAAAGCTAAAATGTATCTTACATTGTAGTTCTCAAATTCGTTTTAAAGCATTTGAAAAGAGCGGGTCAAATGAACAAAAGCTGTAACCAGAGAGGCCAAAAGTAAGACTGTTCCTGAACACGAAACCTTCTATTCACTCTTTTTCACTAGTGCTAAAGGTCCCTTTGCGGGGATGGCTAGTGGGGGCATGAAACTAGGATGCCACGTGTTTCTGAAGCTGAGCCCCCCGAAAACAGAGCTTGTGCTTCTTACAAACAAAACCCAGTGCCCTGAAAATCAAACTTGGGTCTTTGCCCTGCAATACCAGGACTCGACACCGGATCTCTCAGCTGCACCAAAGAAATAAATGCCCATTAGCAGCCAACACACCTCCATACCAATCCCCGTGACCTCCTGAAAAACAATACTAGTCTGAGCCCCCTCTAACCTCTCCCTCCATAAGGAACTTCAACCCACCCACCCCCGCGAGTGTACACAAGTACTGGGGAAGCCAACATACCTGGGACAAGATCTGGAGAAGGGGCGGTTACCTAGGAGGAATAGCCTTCAGTGCGATAGGTTAGGGTATGTGCAGCCATCAGGGCGAGTGCGGCCGGCAGGGCTACGAGCCCCCGGTGGGAAGCCCCTCTGAGGACCGGAAAAGGCAACTCTGCTGCCGGAACAGCGAGCGCACCAGAGTAGAACCCATTGCCAGTTCAAGCCACCGGAAATGAACTCTTCACAGCTGGTCACCTCCTGTTGCACTGCTAGCAATACACTCGCCGCCTAATCAAAAACACACCCAAACGTGGCTCCCACTCCAGGTCCTTAAATGCAGGTGATATCACGCAACTCATTGGTTCATATGAAGCTCTGTTTCTGAAGAATGAAAGGCCCAGTCGGCCCTGCAGGATTGTGACACATGACCTATAAGTCACAGAAACATCTCTGCAGCCTGCGCGCAGCCGACTGAGTTATCATGCTTAGGCTTGACATGGCCCCTACTAAATTTGGTAAAAAGGGAAATGTACATTGTGTGGCAGTAAGATGGGTTTTATGAGATAACCCACCTCTCTCGGTGACCCTTTACCCGTTTAACCCCTTCACTGCAGTTCTATCGCAGTGACACAGTATTTACCTGACAAACGCTGTCCCCGGTAAGATGCACATGCCAGCTATCCGTTATAGGGTTGTGGGGCACTGTGACTGACTTCAGTCGAAGGTCTACATGGGAAACGACCGCTTGAGGGACGCGGCTGGTTTACTGCAAAACGTACAGAAGGGCCTCTTTTAATAGCAATAGGGGTCCCACATGAGAGGGAGGCAGGGCAACTTGTTTAATGGCACACCTTGCTTAAGAGGGAGCACTCTGTGAGAGTTAGGGGAGCACCTTGTTTCATGCAGCAGAGCCAAGGGTACTGTTAGAGGTAAAGGTGCCATGTGTTTACCAATATCTGTGTGGCACTATACAAGCAGTAAGGGTGGAGCTAGGTCACTGGATCAGGGTGTCACTGTGCAAGAGGTACTGCATCGCAGTTGTACTGTGCGGGAGGTGCAGAGGTAACTTGTTTAGAGGCGCTGTGCAGGGCAAGAGATACGTGGTGATAGAGGGGCACCGGGCAAGATATAAGGTGTTCAACTTGTTTCTTTCCACTAGTCGCTGGTACCTATCTTTCCTTCTTTCATTTAATTACTTCCCTGTGAAATGGATCCAAAAAAGAACAATCCCATGAGTGGTGCGCGCACGCCACAGCGGAACACGTGGTCTCAATTATCGCGCCCGTGTCTGGGCACGATAAATGAAACCACATGGCAGCGGTGCGCGTAATAGACACCAATAGGCTATGGGCGGAGCAATGCGCCCGACTTTGGCCAATTGCGTGCTGTCTTTGATAAAAAGAGGCACACAAAGGCCAATAGCGTGGGCCAAAAGGAAAAGCACATGCACGATCGTGTGCAATTCCTAGGTCCATTTTCAAACCCCCTACAAGAGGTCACTTGCTGCACCAGCAAGTCTGCGCACTGCAACGCAGGCGCGAGACCTAAAAAGGAGCACTGATGCAGTGAAATAACACAGTCACTGTGGCATAATGCACAAGGAGCACTGATGTAGTGAAATAACACACTATGGCATAATGCAAAAAGGAGAACTGATGCAGTGAAATAACACAGTCACTGTGGCATAATGCACAAGGACCACTGATGTAGTGAAATAACACAGTCACTATTTCGCACTGCAAATAGGAGCACTGCATATAAGAAGTAACACAGCCGCAATTGCACAATACACAAAAGAGCCCTGCATGTATAAAATAATACAGACACCACTACATAATGCACAAAGGAGCACTGTGTGTATGAAATAAGACAGCCACTAGTACATGGTGAAAATAAAGCACTACTGTATCAATTAACGCAGCCATTATTATATAATGCACAAAGGAGCACTGCATGTATAAAATAACACAGCCACTATTGCACAAAGGAGCCCTGCATGTAGTGAAATAACAGTCACTATTATACAATACACAAAGGACCACTGCATGTATCAAATTACACAGTCACTGTTACATAGAGCAAAAAGGATCATTGCAGCAGGGAAATAAGACATCCACTTACACTAATAACTAAAGGAACAGCGAAAACAACGTAGCACTGATATATGTGTAGGCAGTTTTGAGAAGGCACTCGGGAATTAGACACATTAAGAATAAAAAAAGTATCATAATAAACTTTTAGCAAGGTTATGAGATTTAACTGGACTACCTCTAGTACTGATGTAAATTGGAGAGGTAAGAATGACTTACGTTTGGCTTGGTTCTGGTGGAAATTTTGAAGATTCTTTACATTTAGAAAAGAGTGCATAACGCTTTCACGCATCTATGGCACCTGGAGAACCACTTCTGTCCTGGGGTGAAGGGCTTGTTCCTCTAACCAGAAGTGATGAAAGTCTAGTCATTAAATGATGTGCAGCCGCACCAGTTACCTTGCTTCCTAGAAACCTCCCACCATGGGGAGGCCCCAGAACCTCTCCAGGTAACAGAAAGTAATCAGCAAAAGTTACCCAGTTCCTTTAGGACTACAGCTAGGAGGACCTTCAGATACTCACTAGAAGTAATGCACGATCCAAATATAAGCTAAACTATGGATGTTACCACCAATGTTTCTGCTCTAGCTTTAGACTTGCAACAAAGTTTTGCAAAAATGTGTAGGAAAGTTGGTTTGACTGCCTACCAGCTCTTTAATGGGGTGAAACCTCTCACCAAAACAGCTATTGAAAGGGAAAATCTTTTTTTTCAGGTGGAATTGTATTTGCTGCATTATAGCACTATACAGTACTATTTACTACATACTGAAAAATCATTTCAAAGAATAATGATACCCTTTGGTGAATGCAATATAAATAACTAAGGCATTTGATATGCACCAGTCCTCCAGCTAATGGCAGCTTACACTTAAAGCTGATCAGCTTTTCTTCTGCCTCAGAGGAAACAAAGAGCACAAGCAAATGCCAAACAAATGGGCCTGAGCATTACAATAGCTAGATTAAGTAATTTCCCTTCATTGGAACTCAAGTAACGGATATAATTCTTTGAGGAGCTTGCCTCGTCCTGACAGGCAAGTAATTAAATATAGAGATCAGACGGCTTGAATGATTCCCATCAATAGCTTCTTCTTTTACATGCATCACTGAAGATCTTATTCCACAGTCTTGTGAACTGCGATTCAATCTGCTGCCTTGTTAAATGGCCAGTTACAACGTATTTGTCCAATGCAACAATCTCTTCCTGAGTTTTATGTTCATAACTAGAAGAATGCATAATACAATTAAAGCAACAGCCTAGAAAAGATCACGGTCCGATACCCATCTGTCTGGCAAATAAGGTTGCACCGACATGTCTTTTTTTTTCAAAGAGGAAACTCAGGAGGACACACACATGAGCAGGGATGAGGCCATGATGTGTATCATGAAGCATGCACATGCATTACATGTGCACGAAGTTTTGTTCTTTCCGCTGGTAAAGTAGACCCACAAGGTGATAACAGATAAAAGCCTACAGACTAAAAGTGACTAAGTCACCACAAAAAAAACATTATCCTTTGCTGCAAAACAACAAGGAAAGTGAATTGCAACATTTGTTATTGGGTGTTTTAACTGAATTTCATTCAAATTCTTGTAGAAATGACTAGACATTAACTATTGATCAAGACCACACGGCAAAGAATAGAAATGTATACGTCTCAAGTCTTAAAATTGTTAATCGTGTCGCTAATGTGAGCAATGAGTTCTGTAAGCAAGATAGAGGATTAAATAATGAGCGGTGAGTACCAATGATTGTAGTTCTTTTCTAATTTGCCCTGCAGATCTCACCGGGAGACCAATGCAAAGAACAGCAGAAGCCTCCATGGGAAGATTTAGGCCCAAGCTGCTTAGAAGCTATCGAGTGGCCTGGTGATGGTTGCAGACATGAAAGGGCCCAGTTTGAGTTAACTGGTGAAGATATCAGAAAGGCTTTAAACTTGAATTGAGTGAACTCTCCAAACTCATTGAAGACTGATCAGCCTATCTCCATGAAGCACCATGAGCAGTTCTGTCCAACTGAGTCCTTGGTATCTGAAGCACTAGGAATAGACCATTCCAAGCCATAGATATATCCTCATAGAATGGTGCAGGTGGCCTGAAACTCAATGTTCCATTGTGATTTCTCTTACAGCACTACAATATAAAGTCTTTCTACCAAAATCAGCATGTTTAATACCAACTCCACACTGCACCAAGCAAGCATAAATAGTGTGTTGTGCAATTTCCTTGCCCGGATCTATGCTGAAATCATGTGGCCATCCCCTGCTCCTGCCAGAGATATTTTCTAGTACATATTCACAATAGGCCACAAACAGACTTGCAAAGGTTTCCACTGGTCAACATTCAAATAAAGTGTTAGATCTTGCACCACACCTCACTCGCTCCCTGGCTTCTAGTCCTTCCCTGGGCCATGCAGATTATTTCAATATTTAATATGTGGACGTTAGGCTACGGTTTACATATGTTACCTTTATCATATTCATATGTCTTTAGAAGCAGTTGTGATACATAAACTTGAGCATTTGTCTTTCCCCTTTTCCTCTGTGCTTATACACACTTTTCTTTCAATGCATTCCCATTAGTCATAAGAAAAGTTCCAAATTGGCCACAAATCTGTGATGAAATGGTTTCATTAACAATCCGAAGATCTCCATCACCAGGGTCATCCCTTTAGTCTGGACAGATCATGCTGCCTTATGTTTTTCCATCCCAACCAACTCTAGCAATCCCCTTTCTACACCTCCTTCGCCTACTAACTATAGAGATTGGAAAAACATCAACCTATACCATCTCTCGCAGATGATGCGAGATAGCTCAATGCCAAATGAACAGGACCCCATAGCAGCCTCCGCTAACTACCTGAATAATCTAAAGGCAGCCTGTAACAAGCTAGCACCCATCAAAACCTCTCACCGGAGTAGAAAACTCCCTTCGGCACCTTGGTTCACCGAACCACTCCGACTACAGAGACAATACTGCAGGAACCTAGAAAGGCAGTGGCGCCGCCATTTCAATCCCAGTGAAAAACTCACATACAAAAATGCTTTATCTAACTACAAAAAACTTATAAAAGCAGAGAAAACCACCTATTACACCAACCAAATCACTCAAGCCAAAAACTGTACAGGCAAACTATTTCAGGTGGTCAGTTACCTATCCAACCCCCTTGCACCTCGCCCAGAAGGATCACATGCCCTTTCGGACGCTTTAGCCAAATTCTTTGAAGATAAAGTCAGAGCCATTTTCACCACTTTCTCCCCTGACCCGTCTCCCATTTCCACTCTGCAATCCACTGTAGATAATGCCCCAGCTTTTCTAGCCTTTGAAGCCACCACGCACGAACTCATCCAACCCTTGATAGCTCGAACTAAATCAGGTTCACCTTTTGATCCTTGCCCTCCTGGCATTCTTAATCTCATCCCTGAAGCCATTGCCCCGTCACTATCTACCATCTGTAATGTAATGTTCACAACGGGCATTTACCCTTCTGTCTGGAAGGAAGCTATCATCAAACCTCTTCTAAAAAAGCCTACCCTAGACCCTCTCCTCCCTGCCAGCTACAGGCCCATCGCATGTCTCCCGTTCCCTGCTAAGATTTTTGAAAAAATCATGAACACCCAGTTGTCTACCTACATACATGACAATAACCTGCTGGACAACACCCAGTTTGGGTTCCGACAGGGCCACGGAACAGAGACTGCGCTCTTAAAAGCAGCGGGCGAGATAAGGTCCACTATGGACAACGGAGGCGCCGCGATTCTAATACTTTTAGATCTCTCCGCAGCATTCGACACAGTTGATCATGTTACTTTGATCGACCGTGTCGCAGCCATAGGAATAAAAGACAAAGCTAAAGATCTTCTTGCTCCATTCTTGTCTAACCGCCCGCAAACAGTGAAAATATGCAACTACATCTCCCAGACCATCTCCTTGCCTTGTGGAGTTCCGCAGGGATCCTCGCTAAGCCCGACACTCTTCAACATATATGTGTCTGACTTGGCAAGGGTCATAAAATCCCATGGAATCTCCCTCACTACATACGCTGACGACACCCAACTGGTGTTGTCCGTATACAACGACGGTACTTCTGTGGCAGCTAACTTCCAAAATGGAATGAAGGCAATAAGCTCCTGGATGTCATCTAATTGTCTTAAATTGAATTCTGATAAAACAGAAGTGATGACATTCGGGAGGCTGCAACCTACTTGGTCCCCGCAATGGTGGCCACCTCAGATGGGACAACCTCCTGAACCAGTAACCAAGGTAGAAAATCTAGGTGTCATCTTCGATAACAAGATGTCCTTCCAGCAGCATGCTAATTCGGTGGTCTCCTCTTCCTTCCACAATTTAAAAAGGATCAAAAAGTGAATCCCTTACCTTCCTCCATCTGCAGGTAAAACCTTAGTTAGCACACTAGTCTTTTCCAAAACAGACTACTGCAATGCCTTGCTACTAAACGCGCAACAAAAGGTCCTCAACAAATTGCAGATAGTGCAAAATGCAGCAGCCAGGACCCTGTTATCTATCCCTAAATTTGCATCCATCTCCACTTACATCCAACAGTTACACTGGTTGCCGGTGAGGAGTCGGATCAAATTCAAGGCTCTAAGCATAATATATAATTCGACCCACAACCAAGGCCCTCTATTCCTAAGACAAGCTTTTCGCCCGCTCGAACACCCAAGAACATTACGTTCATCCACATCTCACTTACTAAGAGTTCCTCGAACAAGAAGAGCCAATTGGGGTGACAAACGCTTTTCTGTCGCCACAGCCAAATTGTGGAACACGCTCCCCCTCCACATCAAATCTGCTCCGACTCTGCTCAATTTCAGGAAAAAACTAAAAACGTGGTTGTTCCCAGCCTAAAAACTCCCCTATCCACTTGAGAGTTCTGCAACTATAGCGCCGAGACACCCTAGGGTATTTGCGCGCTCTAAAAATCGCTCAAATAAATAAATAAATAAATACATTTCATCTACAGGTTTACTAAATTGTTCTTTATTCCCGAATGATGCCAAGTTTTTATTTTTAAAACAATCCCACTCAATTTTTGTGAGAAATTTAGCAGCAATTGAAGTTTTGTTGCTTTTAAGGTAGTCAAAATTATATTGAGCCTCGTTCACAAACTTTTTTGACATACATAAATTGAATTACTTTGGAGCTAAACATGGGCATAATTTCAAAGATCTTGGTTTACAGAATCAGGATCTGCAGAGATCTACATATGCACATGGAACGTAGATCTAAGAACCATTTTCCAACACCGCAAATTATCAGCAGTGTTCAGGTTATGGGTAGTAGTGGGGACAGTGGCGTTGGCTCAGCAAAATACAGAGAACACCCACACACATTTTACAGTTTGTTATGCATATGTAACTACTCATACAACATGTCAGGAATAATTGCATTTCCAACATGTGGGAAAGGATAGAATGTATCCCCAGATGCAGGTTAAGGGATTTCTATATATGGGAAAATATTTTGAAAAAAATGAATTTTAGGTTGTGTTATTTGATAGCTATGAAGAAGTAAAGTAATTATACGTTTTTCGGATTTTGTCTGAACGCAAGAATAATTCCTATCTGCCTTTTCCATGGAAGATGAATTTCCATAAAGAAGTCCCCTAGAGAAAGAATGCAGCACCACATATCTCTGGATTGTGAAGGTCAGGTGTCATATTATTATTGTAGTGGAAGAGCACAGGTTGAGTGGGAGGAAGAAATGGGAGGTGCATTAAGTTGCTGTGACTAAGATATGATGGGATGAGGCCAAAGACTGTGTTGTGGCCTCTTGCTATCTTATGCATTTTCCCCACAGTCTTGATGTTCCCTGCTGCTCAACCAGTGAGTGAGTTCATTTGATGGTTGGAACGTTGAGTGTGTTTGTGCTTGGATGAGTGGACAGCTGGATTGAGAAGGCCTTAGCAGCAGGATGCTGCTCCTGGTGGGACTTTACATGATTTACCCGTAACCTGATATACACCTTATAAACGTACTCCTTTTGAATCCTACGAGACAACATCATTGATTGTAATGGACTGCTTTATGAGTTATACACGACTTCAACATAACCCACTGATGAGCCAGAAGCCAATGAAGGAAGCCGAAAGTCGGGGAATTAAGTTCCCTTTGACTCTGATGCAGAATCGGTAGAGTGTGCTGTGAACGCTGCATCTAGGCATTTAAAAAAACCTGAGAAGAACATAAATGCTTTTTACCAAGTACAAATGCAACATCACTATCGCAAAAATTGATTGAATTGTTTGGAAAAAGTAAAACCCGACAATCTTATGCAGCAATTTGACACAGAAAATAACTGTTCTCGTCACATCACTACCTTGGGGACTAAGGAAAAGATCTAAATGCTTCAAAACCTCCTGTTTTTAAACTTGCCTCACAGGGACAGAACAAGAACTCTGTGAACCCAATGGCTAAATTTCTCTCTTTTGGGACTATCACAGATGCAGCTATAATCTTGGTCTTTGACCTTTTTTTATTTTCAATGCATTCATCTGTCTCTGGCTACTAAGAACTTCTTTGGCTCTTGATTCAATAGGGGCCTTCAGTTTTAAGAACCACTGTGCATGTTCCGCATAATTATACAGATGAAAATCAAAAATTGTTACCAGTTTCAATAAAAATAGAGCAGCTATAAAGTGAATTCTAGCAGAACGACATGCTACAGTGGTGATTTAGATGACGCATGATAGAAAATATTTTAGTAATAGGAGTTTCAGATGGAAGAAGCCAATCTGCTCAAGTCAGTGCACAGTAGTGCATGGTCCACCATGAAGAAAGCAGCTCCATAACCTAGCAGGAAGAGTACAAAAACTGCTTTTAAATGGGTGGAATCAATTCTGAAGATCATGCAGAATGTTCAGCGAATCCACAAAATCTTACAGCTGCGATGCCAGTGCCTGTTCAAGGATTTTCAGGGTACGGTAGGTTCGACATATGGTGACTGCCAAATTAAATATACTCACCTGATGATTATTAATAGTTATTTGTACTACTGTCTGGGGTTTGTGCCAGAAATAAGTGAAGACTTCAGAACCACTCTTAAATTATAAGTTAATGGTGGAAATGGAGCAAGAGAACTAAAAACTGCTGCTTAGCACATGCTCTGAGGTCAAAATATGTGAAAGTACAGATTTCTGAATGGTGACTCAAAGGAACTATCTGCTATGTGGACAATCCCCATGATTACCCTTGGAGGAACAAGAGGGTGCATGGAATCAATTGCTTGCATATATTTTTTGCACACTCAAGATCATGTTTTTAAATGCTGGAAAAGTTGTACTTTTTCGTATAGCTACTCAAAATCCTACACAGAAATCTACAACTCCTAGATTTCTGACCTTTGAGGAATTTTTTTTTTAAATTGGGCAGTTTAGGACCTGAAAATTGTCCTTTCAACTCAACAAATTAGTGGGTCGAAAAGGAATGTGTGGAATGTTTTACTTTAGGCTAAAGAAATCGGTATCTATTGAAATCTGTCCTTACCGCATCCTGAAATCCGAACAGGACCACCTGCACCTGACTTATCGCATGACTGTCAAAGTCTAGCTCCAGCTTCAGTTTGGAGAGAGTGGTTGCAATGATTTTGCGGTCGGTCGACCTCACAAACTCTCGCAGGCTGGCCACCAGTGTTGTAATGTGCTCCCACTTCAGTCGTGTCTCGTCAGTTCCCTGTTGAAGGAATGAGAAAACATGCCTTGAGGCTGAAAAAACATAATCTAGAGACTGTTAATGAAAAACTTAACACTAATACAAATAGCTTGCTTTTATGTAGAGCTTTCCTGCCCCTTTCTTGTTACTTTGCAGTGCTGTAGTAAGCAAATGCTGGCATTGCATATATAAATGGTATTCTTTTCGAAGTTTCATAAACCACCAGACCAGTATACAGAATTGACACATTTACACTCAAGGAAACAGAGCATTACTTCACCCCGAAAGACTGTGCAGTTAATGTATACATTTAAGTTTAATATTGTAATTCCAGGGGAGCGCCCATTAATGAACTCACAACTTTTAGTTAGGTGGCTATTGCACTTTACAGTGTGTCCTGGCAAAAAAAAAAAATATATATATATATATATATATATACACATATATATATATATATATATATATATATATATATACAGACAATTAGAAGACACAAAGTAGATAGCAAGAAAGAATAAAACTTCAAGTGCATCTTGTCTGACCTCTATCGCCATACGAGTAATGGATGTCATAAATAAACATGGTACAAAGACATATGCAGTTGTTGAGAAAGAGATAAATATATTAAATAATGATAATGGAAATTAAATATACTTCAACCTACATGTGACAGCACAGTTACATTGAGAAATGAAAAGTAATCAGTATAAATGGAAAAGAGAGAAAATGGGCCTTGAGGGACACAGTAATGGAAAGGGGAAGAAAGGAGAGACCACGAATCTGAACAGAAGCTGTTACAAAGGTTAGCGGTCAACTAACAAAAGGCAGTGCAAAAGATAGAAAAACGAAAGTATGTTTATAAGACTAGTGTGAACTAGTATAAATCGATTGAGGAGGGATTGGAAAAAAGCTGTATTATCCAGGAGCTGAGAAAACTAAGAGGGATAAGCAGACGTCAATAGGAAGAAAATGCATAAAGAGATGACCCTTTATGACAGGGGAAAATGGAAGCATGGTCAATGGAAACAGGGAATTGGTGAAGCAATGGCAAAAAATGCGGTGATGTGAGGAAGAAGAAAGACGACTTCCGTCTTTGGCACGCTTTAAAAAGGAGACCAAAACGTTCTTAATGGGCAAATTCCTCGCATAACGATCATATTAAAATCACTTCAACGATATGTTCCTCCCACCACTTAGGCATTATCCATGGCTGTTACGGTTGATACCTACCCTTAACTCCTGGGCATCCCACCCAAGTGTTTGAGACTGCGTGCCTTCTTGTATAATGTATTGACCTATTTTTTTTTATCCCAAAAGTATCCGGGACTTTGTACTGCTTGTTTTTGCTTATATATTGTATTTACCTATTTTTACCCCAATAATACCCTCCTCTCCTAAATCTATGATATACCACCTTTCATTCTTGTAAAGCGCTCGGATACCCTCACGGTTCTGGTCCGCACTCTATAAAACCTTAAAATAAATAAATAGAAAAGTAGATTAAAGAGTCTGTGACTAATTGAAGCGATGCAGCCACAAAGAGAACCAAGGTAGGAAGGATGCGAGTTCAGACTTAAAAATATTAGCAAACATTGTCAAAAATAAGGACCAGAAATAGTACCAAAAAGGGAGGAGGAAGTAAAAGTAGTAAAAGAAGCAACTAGGCCTATCTGTAGGTAAACCAACAACAAAAGACCCTGTCCACAGGACGTTTACTTGTGTCAGTTACTGGAATAATAGAACAGTCTATGTGTACTGATAACTATTATAATCCCCTACAGCTTTTGAGGGGACAATTCACTGCACCTCGCCCAAAAGTTTCCAAATTCAAGCTAAAAAGGCCAAATCTTCCTTGACAGATACACAGAACACCAAGTAAATGCTGTCAGACACATCTAAATCAGTATCAGGCATCCACACCGTCCGTGTTGGAACAAGTTCTACTTAGAAAAAATGTGCGAGAAACGAATGACACCTCACAGAAACACCACCAACGGAGTAACTGGTATGTAATTTCGCGTTCAAATGCCGCAAGGACAAACTTGTACACTCTCGTGCACCTGCAGAAAGAACCATCTCAAACTCTACGGTTCCTAAGGGTCACTACCCCTGTGGGACCTGTTCCATCTATCCATTCACTAAGAAGAGCACAAGTGTGATGCTGACATCAAGAAAGGAATGGTTCCTGAACCAATTTAGTAATTGTAATTCCACCCAGGTGGTGTACAGACGTACGTGCCAATGTGGTTTACACTACATAGGATTAACATCACGCAAAATCAAAGTCCGAGTGCAAGAGCATTTAAGTACCATAAGGGCAGAAAAACTAACAACAAAATTGGTACAGCACTGCTTCAATGAGAAACACACCTTCACCTGGACAGTGTTAGATAAGGTGAAAGGGACTCCACAGAACATAGAGAGCATTTTGCTCTCAAAGGAAGCACGTTGGATTTATAGCGAGAAGATAGATCATTGGGGGCTCAATTAAATTATTGAATGGAATAGGATCAAACTATGATTTCTTGGGTACTGAAGTTACTGTTCCTCTTTTCTAGCCCCCCCCCCCCCCCCCCCCCCTCACTGCCACCAGGAGTGTCAGCTATGCATCCAGATAGGACAGTGTGCCACATAGACTGCAGTTGGCAGGGATTTGGCTTTTGGGCTTACTGATTTACTCCCCTCTTTACCCTGCTCGTTTGCACCTTGGTATCTACTTGGATTGTGCAGGCAAAATAATGGAAGAGTTGTATAACACCTGCTGTATTCACTTTACTTGTAGCTTTCCCTTGAAGCACATACTGCATATGTTCTTTTTTATCATTAGCCTGTTGAATCTGCAGTCTAACTTGGTATGGAGTGATGCAGAAACGCTAGATCCCATAACTTTAGGCATAGACTACATAAGTTCTTTTTCAACATCTACCTGTTGAGTTTGCAGCCTAATTTGGCATGTAGTGCTGCATCAACATCTGATTCTACACTTTGACTAGTCTAAGATGGCCGCTATTCCCAATACTGGGTCCTGTGATTGTGCTTTGTTTGAATGAAATGTATATCTGAATATGAGGAGGCAACCCTTTGTTTTGTAGGTGTGATAGTAACGATCCGATAATCAGGGTGTCTTAGGTGTACCGTTACCGGCACTTGATGTCACCAATACAGGCAGTAGCCCTCCTGTTCACTCTATCGTTCCAAGATGGCCGCCAGTTTAGCAGCCGTTCCACGTGATCTGTTGAAGTGGGCGTATTCTGACGCGATCTTGCATTTCACTGAGACCCGGGAACAGACAGTGAGAAGGAGACGAAGCGCTTGCAACTCGATTTCACGGTGAGAAGTATCGGGTGGGGATCAGATTGATTGAGACTGTGTCCTAAGGGGTATTTGACTTGTTTCTAATCATAGCGTCCAAACGATGGGCATGGAGCGCGAATGGGCTTCTGTAATAGGTGTGGCCTGGCTACACTGAATGCGATGGTTGGCGACCTGAGTTTTCGGGCAGTCCGTAAATTAAGGGTTTTCACAATGGCATCCCTCTCTCGATCATGAATATGCTAATTGCATATGGGAACATTCAAGCATATTAACGATACGTTTCAAGCTACACCAGTGTGCCTGGGTGTTCAGTATGGATGGGGGTTCCCTTTCGACAGCTTGAATGTGTGGTTACATAGCCCCTTAACAATGAGACACGCAGAAAAATAATTCTGACAGCTGGAAATTTCTTTTGTTTTTATACCATCAGAATGCTACAAGCTAAGTGAAGGCGGACACTCACGGTTGGAGTACTTCTGCATTCCTTTCTATCCCCAGGCGGCCGGTGTGAGCACCAAGGCTGTCTCTGGGTAAATAATGTTTTCATATAGCTCCAAATATATACGGCAATCTTTGGGTGTGTTTACATGTTTTTTAACTGTTTTCATGTGCCTGTTTCCTTGGCAGTTAAACACAGAACAAGTGTCCAAAAGTGGCGTTGCAGCATATAGTGCAGCCCTGATGAATCTGCCAAAATTGGTGTGGCAGTGAAACATGTCGGCATTGGCAATAGGTAATGGTATGCATGAATAGCTACCAGCCTTTTTATCCTAACAGCAGACATTCATTTCTCTATGAATAAAGTCATTGAAGGGAATTGGATGCTGTGTTTTATGCACTTATTTATGTTGTGTGCTTGTCACTAGCAGATGCTTTCTGCTTCGACTGTTTGTTACACGTTTTGGTTGTTTGTTTTGGACACTTTCCCTTTTCTTTCTTTGAGAATCGAGTGACTACCGATGATGAGACAGGGGCTTGTCTGGAAATTACATACCAGTTACCCCGTTGGTGGTGTTTCAGTGAGGTGTCATTTGTTTCTCGCACATTTTTTCTAAGTAGAACTTGATCCAACACTGACGATGTGGATGCCTGATACGGATTTAGATGTGTCAGACAGCATTTACTTGGTGTTCTGTGTATCTGTCAAGGAAGATTGTCCTTTTTTAGCTTGAATTTGGAAACTTTTGGGCGAGGTGCAGTGAATTGTCCCCTCAAAAGCTGTAGGGGATTATAATAGTTATCAGTACACATAGACTGTTCTATTATTCCAGTAACTGACACAAGTATACGTCCTGTGGACAGGGTCTTTTGTTGTTGGCTTATGTTTGAGTGGAGGGCGACCCAGTCCAATTTTTCCTCTGAGCTCCTATTTAGAGTTGATCTGTAGGTAAAACAGTTGCAAGTTGAATGCAGTAAAAGGAAACAAAGAGGTGTGATCCAGAGTGGTACATAGATAGCTGAGAGCCGAGGGCAGTTAAGAGTAGGTGATTATCAACTATAAATGGAAAAGAGAGCGGTTGTGAGCCATGGCTGAGAGTATTCAAGGTACTTAGTATTAGTTCTAGAGAATACAGAACAAGCAAAATGATGAGATAAGAAAAGAGAATGTGTCGAGGAAAGGTAAAGAGGAGGGGCTAGATCAGGGAAATGTTCTTGGGTCCCAATACTGAAAAGTGCAGGGGACAGGAATGGTAATGACTTGGAAAATTAAAGAGATCAAGAACAAAGGTTGAGTTCGTTATCAGCGCAAGTGGTCAATGTGCAGAAGCAACTGGTAAGCGAAGAAATGTGTTGGCTATAGCTTTAGGATTGACCTGCGAGAGGTTTTGGAGCTCCATAAAAAAGACTAAGTCGAAAGGTAAAATCTTGCACCGTGATGAATCTACTTGGTGTATATAATCTGTGCTTCAACATGGTCCGCCTCAAATCATGCCTAGGTACTGGTCTTCCACAGCGATCATTGGTGCTTAGTGCTTTTCGGTACTACTTTTATTTGAAACTTTAAAAAATCATTGCTCTGGTTCCCCTTATTGGATTTTTGTTATTTGGTGTCATTTTGTTTTTAAAATGTGAGTTTATTTTTTTAATTCAGTTTGGGATTTTTATTGTTTGATGTTTCAACCTTATTCCTGTTTTGGTACTGCATAAATACAGATTGCCTTAAGTTAAGCCTGCCAGCTATGTGCCATAGCTACTAGTGGGTTGTGCTCACCATGACAAGTTAGTGTCCCTGTTCCTTGAGGTGGCTGACCGATCACCCTAAATAATAATCCACTCTCTTACATGTCCTTTTTGGGACTAAAGATGCAAAGTGAGTGGAGGTACTCTCTTTATTGCCCTTTTCTGGACGAGCACCTGTACCTCTTTCTCCAGGGGGGCGGAGGATAGTCTCTGCTGAGGGCAATTGTGTGTGGTGGGATGCTGGATGGGGTTGTGACAATTTGTAGGGAGAAGCAGTGGTGAACATTACTAAAATCCACAGTTCCGATGTCATTTCCTCCTAGCGATAGAGGAAACACTGAATTATTTTCCCAACAGGTGAAATGTGATTGGGGAGGGAGATGAGGCAAGTCACTGGTTAGAGGTAGAAGTTCCTTTACTGGAGCTACCTTTACCCTTGTCTCTTTTGTCACTTCTATGTACATCCCTGGTGTGGCTCCTGATGTAAGGTTTTCTGCTGTCTTTGGTATAACTGCAAGTGGTCAGGTGAAGTGGGTTGATTTCTCCCTTAGGCTGTTTTTTTCGAAAGGATGGTCTATCGACTGGTGTTTGCAGGGCACCCATAAACATCGCAATCCTGGTGTCCTTTTTATATTTTCTCAAACATCTCCTCATCCTGGGGACCAAAAAGATGCTCTCCGTCAAATGGGAGATTGAGGACATGCTGTGGGACTTTCAGTTTTAATCTGGAGATGCGGAGGCAGGCATGTCATGAAAGGAGGATGCTGGTATTGATGCTGGTGTTAATGCCTCTAGAGGCTGTATCCGTGGCATTAGGTGTCCAGCGAATGTTGGCCTTTGAGATGATTTTAACCTCAGACACTATATCCTATGCCTCTTCCTGCACTTCTCTTGTTTAACTAGTTGTTGGCTCCCTAATCACCCTTCCCCAACCAACTGGCTCCTTAAAATTCTCTTCTCTGGGACATATCGAATCTTACTCTTAAGTATGGGCGCAAACTGAACTGTCCGCTCAGATGTGGAGAGCATCTCCAAGAGTAAGTTCTCTTCGATGATGTGCATATTCACATTGTTAAATGCCACAACCCTCTGTATGACTAAATAGTAAGCCTTGGTATCACCTGGTAAGGAGGTTCTGACCTGGCATTGGTTCAAATCTGGATAATTCAGGAGACAAAGCTATAGATGTCCCTGTGGTCATCATACTCCCTGGCAGGCTGCATATGTTGGTCATATGGATCGACTGGATTTTGCTTGGGTCTGAAAAGGTGCTTGGGGACTCTAGTGGAGGCTGAGGAGGAGGTGGAGGTGGTGGTGCTGGTGGTGGAGGAGGAAGAGAAGAGGGTGAACATAAGGAAGAGTGCTTGTGCTCCTGCCCTGTGTTTTTTCAGACCTGGTTCAGCTGGGAAGGGCTCTCCTATTCTTACGAGGCAGAGTCTCAGATGGCTTTAGCAGTGGTGGCTTTGACTAGATCTTCATGGTGAAGAGGCAAGTCCTCAACTCAATGCTAAATTGTTAACTACGATTACTTGGATCCTGCTGTCAACAATGGTTTTGGCACTGACAGAACGTTGGTGCCAGCTTCAGTAATGTCTACTGTCCCAGCTTCAGGAGTGAGTGTGGATACTTAGCGTCCTTGGATTGGGTTGCGCGTAAAAACTAGTGAGCCTTGACAAGATAGGTCAGAACTTTTGTCAGCTCCAAAGCAATCTTTCAGTGCCTGGGGCCTGTTGATGGCAGTCTTTTGTGTCTGTGCTCGGGGCTTGATATTAGACTCCCACAGTAGCAGTGTTCTACCTCAGTCTGAGACTAGTTATGTGTCTCCAGCTTAGCTATTCTATGCCCACTGTCCTTCGGTGTCAGATCGACGTCCTCATCTTCCTCGTACTCTGAGGAGTCTGTTTTTGGACAGGGTATTCCCTGGAATGCCAGGATTTTTGATTGACCAGCCTTTTTGCCTCCTTCAGCGCTGAAGGGATCTTGTTCTCTGAAGATATCGGGAGTTTCGGCGGAAGCCTGATGGCACATCTCACAGTGTGCCCAGTGGCCTTCCCTTCAGAACCTTAGGGTCTTCTTTGAGCAGAAGGCGAGGCACAACTCACATGAGGTGTCCTCGTAGTCATGGGAATGGAACAGGTTGCTGACTTTGTGATGATCTAACTACAGGTATTCAGAGGTGTACTGGGGACATCTGTTACACCTTGCTGTCAGCATGCTCTGGTGTCCAAGGCTGAGGGAAGAAACAAGGTCTGTGAAGGGTATAAGTAGGACCAAGGTATCCGGGGTGCCGAGTGCTAGTCATTGGTTTTTCTAATGTGTTTAGTGAAGTAATGTGATGGAGAAGTTGTTAAGGAGCAGACTGGTTTTTCCATGTGTTGGCATCGAATTTCAAATGTGTGGGCATGAAAACATGTACGAAACACAACAAATTCAGAGTCTTCTCTGTTACTTGATGGCAGAAAAAAACAATCCTAAGAAGGAGTTGATGCCTATACATTATCCACCAAGGGCACGTTTCTTAACTCCATAGAGAACAACTGCAAACATCAAAGCCCAAAACTAGATGACAGGAGTATGAAGAATATGTACATCTACAGCCACAAATTTAACAACCAAAATATTTTCTCTCCGAGTGTATTTTTACTTAGTATGGAAATCTGTGTATTGCACTTTACAATAGATTCTGAACTTGGGGTTTAGACTAAAGGTGTACAATTTGCTAGTACAAACTGAGGAAATATAATGAACACAGGTTAAGCTTTCAGAAATCACATTACTCATTACAACATCAATACATCACTACATTTATTTATGTATAAAGGGGGTGTGGTGGATTATTTTACCTGGACGAGGGCTTCCATTAGGTTTCTCACCACCTTCTCTTGGTCCTCTGTCAGAATCCTGTGCAAGGTGGCTCTCCTTTCACTGTCTTTCCTGAGCATGAAGAAGCCAGAGTCCTTTTCTTCTGGTGAGGGTGGTGCACTATGATCTTCAAAATTCTCATCAGGGATGCTGTGAAGATGTCAAAGTCATAGGTTCCATGAGGGGTTGCAATAATCAAGAACAAATGCAGGCAATTTAAACCATATCTCTGACGCACATCACAAACAGTAGTAAATATTTACCCTAAGAAAAGTGCCCGGTGCAATTTTGTATCTCTTTCAACACAGGATTTGGCGCGCGTTTTGAAGGTGAACGGGTCTCTTAAGTCTGTGTCTGGTGAAACTGAGCCATATTCACTACTACTGCTGGTATCTTCCACCATAACTGGAACCGGCAATGATATACTTCGGAGATATTCTGCTTGGGAGGAAGCAATAAGAGAATACATAGCTTTAAACAGAGTAAAGCTCTCAAACCTTTGTTTCAATTTTGAAATAAAGTTGGAAAATGTCAACATATTGTTTATGTACACATCAAATGTTGTGTCTATTAATATGGTCAGTTAGAAAAAAGTAGTTACAATTTGGCAACAACTTCTACACTCCTACTTACAAATGTCCACTGCCAACTTGGGGAAAATGGACCACCTTCATGGTAGCGCTGCCGCAAAACTACATGGATGGTACTTTTATTTGCCTCAGGCCCTTCTTCCTGTACAACCCCCTATGTGTGTAACACGATGGTTCTTTAGATGAATGGTGGGTACTTACAAATGCAAGACCCTTAATATTGAGAGCACAAGGGTAACAGTATTTGAAGAAACAAAACCTACTCGCATCCATTGATAGTGTGTTGTAAATTAAAAAAAAATAAAAAATACAAGACCACTTAAAAAATGTCAGCAGCAACGACCAATATGGATAAGCATTGAGTTATTTCGATGCAGTCGTTTTAACACAGCTGAAACGAACCTATTCAAGATGACAATGTTTCCTCCTTGTGCATTTTTACCAGCATCACTTCTGGTCACAAACAGGCATTCTCAATTAGATAGGCATGATTTTCCTGCTGGGGAAGAGGGCAATAGGCACATTAGATTTCATGTGGCATAGCAATGGTAGTTGGGCAGGGCAAAACTGATTAGCCTGAAACAGATAGGAACACAGCATGACAACACCGAGGGGGCAGATAGGGACAATGGTGAGTAGCTGAATGGCAGGAGAACATCTTTCTTCCTCTGACCACAGGCCATATGCCTGGAGTGAGCATATGGAGCTATGATCCAATATCTCATGAGTTGCTAGTGACCTGTGGCCACAAGGATCCAAGGGGGACACCCTCACATGCAGGGTTGCTTCCAGAGACCATTAGTATAAAGAAGAGGTTAATGAGCCACTGAAAACTCAAGCCAGGCTGGCTTTGGCTCAGCTCGAGGTCCTGTAGGAACCACTAGCCCATTACAAGCCGAGCTTTCATGTGGTTTCTGCTTCCCTCCCCTCTACTTGGAATGTGGTGTTATGGCCAGATCGGCCAACTGTGGAACTAGGTTTGAGTCTCGGCGTTGGCTCAACATCATGCGATTCTGGGCAAATCACTTAATCTTTCCATGCCTCTAAAAAATGCATGTGACCTTGTGTAAAGTAACTGGTGCTCATGTAAAGTGCCCCAATACCATTGTGTTAAGTTAGCACTATATTTTAAAAACGACAGTAAAATGCACTACGAAGTGAAAACAAAGCCTTAACGTAGAAAAAGACAAATAGCTACACATTTACTGGCTGATTTGTACAGAGTGAAACCTGGATAAACTGCAGCTTCCCTGCTTAAATTGTTTAAACTACGGCAAATATTTTATTTCGCCAAAAATCTTTTTTCTCCATTTTCGCGGATGAAAGCACTTTCAAATATTTGAGTTCAGACTACGAGTTGCAATTCTCAGTGCAGTTCCATAATGTGCCTTGTTAATGTTAAATCTTCCACGTTTTAAAGAAATGCACTTTTTGGAACTTTGATGACTATCATATTGTACCTGGTTTGTTGTATGTTTTAAATAACGCATTTTCATGGCTCGGCTCGTGCCAGTGCTTAAGGTCCAATCCTGACCCTTGGCTCGGCTCTGGTTGGATATCCCTGTTAATTTGTTGGCTGTCCCACCTCTAGTCTAAAGGACTGAAATAACAGCAACACACTTCACTTATAATTCTGCTTCCAAAGCACAAGCTAAAGAGAAGAATCTGCAATTCCCTCATCATAAATTCTCTGGAGTGGAACTATGGACAAGCAGCAGGCCTTCCCAACCGAGAGCTCTCTGGAATAATTTTTTAGGTTAAACCATGGCCTGGTATTCTACATTTTCCTCTCCTCTACATCTTTTCCAGTTTATAGGCAGGCCTAATTAACGAGAGTGCTAGTTCAATTACAATGTCCCATAACATGTATTTGTTAAGCGCATGTTCAACAAAAAGTGCACCCTGGCACTGAATAACAGATCATTGGTACTATCCAACTCAATGGTACTCATTTTATCATCCTCAAAATGATAAAAGGCTGAGAGGACCCACCAAGATATGAACCTGTGACGAGGAGGTCAAACACAGATCTCTGGAGTGATAGCATAAGTCCACCGACAAGGCAGTCTCTCTCTCGTACTGCTTATAAAGACAGGGTCTGTAGGAACACCAGTTCCTGACTACCTGAATAGCCGTTACATCACTACCATTTTCCTTCTGCACTTGCGTTTCTTAGTGTGTCCTCCAAATTGGGGATACACTCATATGTTCTTCTCATAATGTTGCTTCAAGGGGGTAGCTGCCTCTGTGAACAGGCCGTACTTGGTAGCAGCAGTCATGTAATGCAAAATAATGGGGTTCAACTTCCATTGCAGAATACGATGAAGATACCTAATACTACCATATCTCACAGATAGTCAGAGGCTTTAAAGTGAATAGGGACTACCCAAGGTCCCACAGTGGCTGCAGGAGTCTACGTTATGCCCCTGGGTGTCTGCAGTCAATTGTGGTTTTTTTGGTATAGTGCCTGAACTCAAGGGTGATGCTTAGTGGCCTCCACATCTCAATTATGCGCATTCATTTGTCAGAAATGATCATAAAAATAAGAGCAGTGTGTTCTGGGACCAGGGCAAGCACAGGCACCCAGGCATTCCATTCATCACAGGCACATCAACATTTCGTAACCATCTCTTGCTCTGGCTGAGCAGCTAGGAAGACCTAGGCTGATTCACATAGTAATATAAATCTTAGAATACAACAAATACCATCTCCATGTGCAGCTGAGCCGAGTTGTGAGTCTGTCTGATAAGCGGTGTCTCCTGTCCCACTTTAATTTGATTTTAATTTTATATTTATAAAGTGCGGACTCATTTGTACGTATGACTTTTTTTTTTTGCATTGATAATGGTGTGCAATTTCTTTTCCTAGCAAATCTTGGATATTACTCCCGTCTCTCAATCCTTGTGTCTCGTTCAGCTAAACTGTCCTTTGTCGCAGCCTACATGGTCTGTGCTTCAAGTTCCCTAAAACCAAGTTCTCAAGGCAGGGGCCGAGACAAGTAATACAAACATTTTGGGGCATGGTGAGAAAAACTGTGGAAAATTTCCACGCACAAGAGAAAAACAAGATTTGTATACTGCTAAACAGAGTGGGGAGCAGAAGACCATTTGCCAAAGAGGGAGAAAGAAATGGGTTCGTGTACACGAGGCATTTTGTATTTAGTTGATGATTGAAATTTTACCCTAGCACTTCACCCACCACCCTCCGCAACAGGCACCCTGAAACCTGTGCGGATGTCATATGTCATACGCTAGGACAAAGAATCTCGATTTTGGCCTTATTCTGAGGGGTGAAGAGCTTTAAAGGTTTTTCTGGAGCTGACATTCACATCACCATCTTAGAAAGAACACCAGCGTGGGGGCTCTGACCCACTTCCAATGACCACTTCTTGCTTGATCCATATATGCCTTTGGAATTCAGCTATTTCTTATGCTACCGCACTGCTCTCCTTGAACCCATGCACCTGCTGCTAGAAGCAGTAAATATACTTAAGCACTCGCCTGTGCTTGTACACAAAAAACATCCAACTATGCCCTTTCACTGAAGAGGAGCATTATATCATCTTAATGAAGGAAGGGATAGGGTGGGACTAGGTTGGGATAATAGAAGAATTAAATGTACAGGTTTGATTATTTGAGTGTATTTATGTCACGTGGAAGGAATGGTAAAGAATAGTCCCGTCTTTTTGGATTTTTTTAAGAGTAATTTTAGGTCAAGGTTTGTCCTATTTTTTAGCAGAATAATAATGAGTTCTGTTCGATTACTGTTTGATGAAATATCTTCCAATTCATTTAATATTGTTTTAATGTATGATTTAGTTTATGGTGGTATCACTGCCGAATAAAGATTGCATATTATTATTATTATTATTATTATTAACTTAATGAACATCTTAATTTCTTAATTGGCCAACACAATGAAATTGAAGGTGCCATGAACCAAGCGGAAGAAACATTGAAGATTCAGTGCGAGTTTCTGAAGCATTTTCAAGTACTGCCACAAGGTGGGGCTATCTCTACAATCTAGGAATGGAAAGGAGCGCTATTGGAGAAACATCATTGCACATCAAAGTGTCGGCGTCTGTATTCCCATTATTTCAGTTTTCTGATATTTCTGAAATTAAAAAAACGGAAATATTTCCAATTTGAAGGGAAAATCATTAAACTTGAGCCGCTTGAACTGAGAGCCTCACACTACAGCGGCGTTTATATTTTTGCATTGATAATGGTTTGCAATTTCTTTTCCTACCAAACCTCGGATATTACTCCCGTCTCTCAATCCTCGTGTCTGTCTCCCTCACCCCTATTCTGTGTGCATCTCACTGTGTTGTAGACTGTGAGTCTCCCTGTCCCAGTGCCCGGGTCTCCCCGTTGCCATGTCTCACTGCCCCACGTGGATACATCTTTCTGCCCCAGTGCCCATGTCCCAGCATATATAACTGTCTCCATGTTCCACTACATAGGCCAATGTCTCGCATTTCTGGCTGTGTTTCCTTGTCCCAATATGCAAAAAGAAGAATTGATAAACAGAATGTTAAACAATGTCAAACATGCACCCGAGTACAGAGATCTGGGCCTAAATCCATTGTTTTTCTTCGCCCCATGCCATTTCAGTTTAAGCTTCGTCATATGCAAATCAGTCGACCCCGAAACCGGTCCCATGATGCTTGTTTCTGGTCCAGGGAGGACCTGGTTTCGCAGTTCGGTCTGGACTGTTCCCACAAGGAGCACGGTCAAGATTGATTTGCATATGGCTGGGTCTAAACTTAGGTGTCATGGTGAGCAAAAATAAAAAAACGATGGATTTAACCCAGATCTGTTGACTGGGGTTGAATGTTTGATTTGTTCTGCATTCCGTCCTTCATTTGTGTGTCTTTTGCTTCCTTGTCCCAATAGGCATGTCAGTGTCTCCTGTGTTTGTCAAGGTTTCACTGTCCCAGTCTGTGTCTCCTATGTGCATATCCTCGTGTTCTAGAGAATGTTTCCTTGCACCAATGTGTATGTCAGTATCTCCCTGCCTTTGTAACCCTGCCCTAGTTTCTTCATCTCTGTCTTAGTATTCCCGTCTCCCTTTCCCAATGCCTTGGTCTACCAGTTTAACTGTCCACATCTCATTTTCCAAGTGATTCTACCTTGTTGTCTCAAGGACTCAACTCTCATGCCTCAGCGTGCACGCCAGGGTCTCCATGCCTCCCTGTCCCACTGTGTGTGTCTACATATACCACTAATTATGTCTGTGTTTTCCTATCTTAGCATGTAGGCCAGCGCTCCTGGTTCCCATGTGTCTCCCTGTCCCCTGTGCCTACCAGTGTTTCCCTGTACTAGTGGGTCTCAATTATTACCTAATTCAAGTGTGCATGCCCACTGTTTCTCTGTCCCACTGTGCGTGCCAGAGTCTACATATCCCACTATGCATTTCTCCCTGTCCCAATGATTGCCTCCTTGTCTTACTGAGTCACGGTCTTCCTGTCCCAATGTGCAATCGTCTTTTCTCACAAAGCACAACAAAACAGCAATTAAACACTAGAAAACATGTGCTTCAAGCAGAGTGTGACAACACACACAGGTATCCGAATTCTAAATCCCCACATTTCTTTGTTTTACAATAAATGTAATTGGTTGTCAGTATTAGTATTCACTAATTAATAAGACTGAATGCAACATTTAATCTGTAGACTTTCAAATATTGATATTTCAGCTTGATATAGTGCTAAAGGCCAATCATAGCAAAACGGCATTTTAAAGGACTATACCACTGAGACCCACAGCTTAGAAATTCAGTTCTCTCTATAAGGCAAGTTTCTATTTTGCAATGTATGAAGTAAAGATTATAGTCCACACATGTTAGGCCACATGCTACGTAAGTGTTCCTAGGATTTGATCCTTAAGCCTTACCCCTTCTACATGCTCCACACACATTTTTCCAATCTCCTTAAAGAACAAGTTACTTACCTTTGGTAATACTCTTTCTGGTAGATATTCTAGCTCACTGCAGACTCCTCACCTTAGAATACTCCCCAGGTGTCAGATTGAATCCAGAAACTTTTCTTCAGCAGTGCTCCTGAGTGCCACTAGGTGGCACTGTGTGGCTTCAAACCACCCCTGAAGTGACCAGCCAGATAAGTACCAAGTCTGGGCGCCTATGTCAGTTCCTCATTTTCCTATCCGTGCCTTCAGGTGTGAACAATTGCTGGTACCAGTGTACTGATCTGTAACTTGAGACCTTCTGAGATGTTAAAAAGAGGCCACTCCATAGAAGTGTGTGTGGGATTTGCGATTAGGTAGAGTACAGTCCAGAAACAGTACTACTGGAGGCAAGCAACTTTGGCTTCTGATGGACACTTTGAACTGCAGATTCCTCGCCTTGGACCTGTATGGAGTGGACTCGGACCAAAAAGTCCTGCAAATGTCATGGACAGGCACTCCATGAGACAACACCGTGGTAACACACTTAGCTCTGGTGAAGTGGGCTTTAAGTCCTTCCGGGGGCTGCCTCTTGGCCAGTGCGAAGCAGATCATGATGCAGAGAAGTATCCTCCTCGATAGGGTCCTGTATTGGACAGCATTCCCTTCTTCACCCTGGAGAACACCCGCCAAATCCCCTGCCAAAAACGTGATCGTCGACACAGTGCTTCTTGCTACAAGAAATATAAAAACATGAAAAGTATTTGAGGTCCAACTGACCAAGCCTCTACTCGTCTTTTGTTATTTGAGGGGTAGTAAAGAATGCAGATAGGGGTAAGGATTTCCCTGAGTGAAAGAAAGTCATGAAGGTGAAACATTTGGTCATAGCTCAAATGTGCTGGGCTCGTTGCGGTAGAGAAAAGGCCCAGAACGGAATTGTGTTCAAGACCGTTCCAATGAACAGAGGTCTCAGTGAAGGAGTTTGTTGTAACTTTAGCTTGTTGATATGGAATGTCACCAATGTAAGGAGGCTTGGCATAGTCTGGAGGTAGTCTATGGCTGACTGACTGAGGCAAGCCCACTTTCAACAGAGAGTCACCAAGGAAGGGGAAGACTAGTATGGGCATTGACCACCACCACTGCGTTCATGAACATCAGAGGGGCACTGGTGAGGCTGAAATAGGCCAGCAAGCTGAAAATATGTCTGGTCTACCTTGAACACCAGGTAATGTCTGTGGAACTGCATAAGCATCTTGCAGGTCCAAGGACATCTTCCAGTTGCCGGGGTCTAGGCAGACAGGATCTGAGCTACCATGAGCATTCTGAATTTGTCCTTCTGTAGAAAGGCATTTAGAGGACACAGGTCCAAAATGGTCTAGAGACCCCATCCTTTTTTGGCACAATGAACTAATGTGAGTAACAACTCTCTCTTCTTTCAGAGCCAGGTACCCTCTTGATAGCACCCTTAGAGAGTAATGCTTGCAACTCTGGATAGGAACGCTTCTGAAATGCTCTCATCAGTGTAGGATGTTTGACGGGTGAAGAGAAAAGGCAGGGCATTGCCATGCTGAACGATTTGTAAGACTCAGCTGTTGGATGTGATGGATCGCTACCAGGGAAGGAAGTGCTGGATCCTGCCCCACTCTGGATAGGCATTCACCACTAAGGGCAAATCACTGCGGTGTGGGGCAGTCTCAGCATGTGAGGAAGAACGGGAGGACTGATGCCCTTGCTGGCTTGAACGGTGCCTGCCAGACTCACATTCACAACTTTGAAAGGACAGAGGTGACTGCTGAACTTCTTGAGGAGACTCTCTTTGCTAACATGCCAACCCTCTGGAACAGCCTCTAAACTTTTTGAATCGGTGCAGAAACTGTTTGGCGGGGGTTCAACAGACCCAGGGAGCATGCTGTGCCTCTACTTTCTTCAAAGCACTCAAATACCAAATCTGCCTTTTCACTGAGAGACATTAAAGGCAGATCCATGAAAGAGGCTTATATACCAGCGGAAGTTCCTGTGATGGGTATGGACGTGTCTCGAAGAAGCAAACAACTGGTGCCAACTGCTCTCCTCAGGCAATCAGAAGTATCTTGCACCCCAGTTTGGAGAAGTTGTGGGGAGCAACATTGGATTTCCTCTACTGGCTTAAGGCTGAACCACAAGGATCCCTGGAGAAGGGTGATTAGTAAGAACATCAGGGTCACCAGAGCTGGTCTGTGACACCTGACCACTGGCCTATTCACTGGAGGGCAGGAACAGGGTTTTGACCAAGTTGACATCTAGGTATAAATGAGGGCCTCATTTAAAGTGAGCAAAACCTCAGGCGTGGCTGGCACAGGCTGTAAAAGTTATGTGAGGATATCTATTTTGGACTCTGTTGGAAGAAGTAAATGCAGGCTGCCTGCTCAACCACCATTGCAAAGGGGGGGCCTTTTCTTCTGTGGTGATCCAAGTAGCGAGCCAAACCCTCCTCAGGAAATGTGTCAAGCCCACTGGTCCTTTATAAATCAACATAAAAGGTATCACCTGTATAATGAGGAACAAGCAAACCATCTCAACCCCACAATCATGATCCTCATCCTGGTGTGCCCCTTGTTCAGCATCAGAGCGAGAAAGATAATGGAGGCTATTCGGCAGCGTCTGCCCTGGTAAAGGGACCGGGTCAGAATCAGGATATAGGACGACCAGTTGCACTTTTGTATTCTGGTAATGCAACATTGGTGGAGATCGAGTCAGTTGAGTGTCCGACACCAGAATAAGCTCCAAATACTGGGGCCTATGGCGTCAGTTTTTGTATTAACGTGGAAAGGCCCTCAAAGGTGTCAGAAGCTTGGACCAAATTTGGTACAAGGAATGAAGTAGTTCCCAAGGAGTCATATGATGCCAAGGATATATTCACCGGTGGTGACCTAACTGGGGGCCCTTTTGGATCATTGGGGTCTAAAGACGCACTAGTGGGAACCGGAAGCACACCAAAAATCTAGAGAATGGCCTCCATAAAGACCTCAATCTGCTGCAGTGTCGCCGATGGTCTGGTAACTCTGGGTGCACTAGAATCAGCTTACGAATTGACTCCATGACATGAGACTTTCTCGGTGAATGACTCACATCATCACAAACTGGTGCCTTTTCTTTTGGTTCAGAGTGAAGGGATGATGTCGAGTCCCGCTTTGTTTCTTTTGTTTGCACTTAGACTTACCAGAGTTCTTCGAGTCTGCAGTAAGTCGATATCTTGAACAGCCTCAGCAGTGTGATCAAGAAATGTAATGTAAATGTATGTGTTTTGTAAAGCGCACTGCTACCCTGAGGCGTTGTGGTGCTGTAGACCGCTGGGGAACCCGTCCTGGCTATCCCTGTGAGATGGTCCCTACTGGGTATCTCCAAGGTGAAACCAGGCATCCCTGGCGAATGTGGGGGGCCGTTGTAGAGATGAGGTAAGCTAATGCCCAGAGTTGCCGAGTGTGATCCCTGGTTAGAGTAGGCACCGAGGCGAGAATTATCAAGTCCGCTGACCCTGGTCCATGACCCTGCAGTGTCGGGAATTGAACACTGGTCCCGGGCCGTTCTCTGCTTCCGGGTCTGCCGCCTCTAACCAGTGAGCCACACCACTCCACTGTGTGCATCCGTGACTTGAATCGGGCCATGCACAAAGGCTGCAATGACTTCTTGTGTTCAGCGACATACAGCGTTGCTTCCTGGTACTAGATCGGGTGTATGAGAGCACATTTAGTTCACAACTTCAATTCACTGCTCAAGCCCAACACCATGCGCAGGTCTGTTACCGACATCAGCAGTCGTAGCATGATTTGAACCATCTTAGTTTTAAGTGGAGGCATCATGCCCTTGAACACTGAAATTGAATTTAGAAAGCATTAGAAAACAAACAAAATTGGGAGTGTATCTGGATCAGAAGGTGCACAAAAAAAAAAAAAAAAAAAAGAACTGACAGCGTGCAGGTCTGGCCCTTATAAGATGGTCTGCTCCATCACACGTGGGGCGGTATAGAGCAAACGCAGAGCAGCAACGCGCCACCTAGCAGCACGCAGCAGCACTGCTGAAGAAAAGTTTCTGAATCCAGGTTGGAGCCTGAGGAGTATCTTAAGGTGGGGAATCTTCAATTAAAAGTATCCCTCAGAAACACTATCTTTCACTAACCTACTCAGTGCTTTAAAACAAAAACAGTTGCTTTTTCCTGGTTTCCCTATAGTGTTTTTATTCCGTTTGTAGTGGTGAAAAAAGTCTTCTGTGTGATAAAACTGTGTTTTCTTACAAAGAGTTTCGATTCCTTAATCTAGGAGATAAGAAGCAGGATACAGAATGGAGGATGGAGTGCAGGGCACTTGCTTAAGGTATCCTTTTACCTATCTAGGCAATACATTATCTGGTCAGTGAATAGCGATGTGGCAATCTTAATGGCAGGATGAACGAGGAGGAGAAAACCCCCTCTGTTGGAAATCACTAATTCCAAGTTACTCATTGGCAGAAAACTAGAAAATGCTTCTTGCCAGCACAGTTGAACTTTTAAAATACCAAGAGGCAGGACAAAAACGATTAGAGTCACCTAAAACGAAGTGTTTTTTCCTAGAAGCAAGCACTGAAAGCCTTATTTACACGGAAGTTTGGGATAATTTTCAGGTTTAAATGTACCTTTCCTTATTTCTTCTCTTAAATGTTCTTATTGTATAATGTATTTCTCTTAATATCACATCTCTAAAGTGCAGGGGTGTATCTTAATATTAAAATATTGTATAATGCTGACATAGAGAGAACTTGCTTCTCTGGGTGACCTCTAAAAAAACAGCTGGAGTCGAGCAGCGTTGTTTCTGGGAAGACCTCAAAATAAGAAAATACTGTGGTTAGTTTATGCTAATCCCCACAAACTGAAGTGTTCTCTCCATAAAAGCATACCAGGTACCAGGAATATACTTTCTTTAAAATGTAAACTACAGTATAACTTATGAAATATTAAAATAGATATAGAGTACCACGAAAGGAAATGTACGTTAAAAGGGCCTTGGTCTGAAAGGCACTTTTGCTAGGAATAAGATTATTGCGATCACAGTCATCCATGTTTTTATGGTAGATGAGCAGTTGGTTACAATAAAGTTATGGATTTCCTGGTTTGCAGGTGAGAAGAGTGTTAGTGTTTCCTGAGTGTTGACAGTAGCCTGTCTAGTTCTGCTGTATATTAATTGCCTCATCTTTCTGCCTTTTAGTTAATCTGCTTATTTTACTCAACAGAGGACATTTGCAACAATGCACATACCCCTAGATGTGGCGGCCACTGACTGACACGCCCAGCACGGCCCTTTCACCTCATGTTTGAAGTAACGGAACAGAATAACCTACCCTGTTGCAACTAGCTTTTATACGAGCACAGGGCCCTACAGTCAAATTACTAAAAACACGTTCATAAAAAATAAAAACCCACAGATTCTCAGGCAGCAGAGACTATTTTCAGCACAGTGAACAATTTGCAAAGTGAACAATCAAAAATATGATATCTATATTAAAACAATATCATTATAAAAATGCATGAAGCAACTATTGCTAAGTAGCAAAACAGATTCCCATTAAAAAGCAGAGCACCAAAGCCAAAAATACATTTCTGTAACTCACCATTTGACCCAGAAGTAAGAGCTGTGGAAATAAGGGCAAAGAAACATAATATTAACAAACTTGTAAAATTAGCACTGACATTTCTATTTGTGAACATGTGGAATACTGGTAAATTCACGAAGAAAGCAATTGTAAATTGAAAAAATGTCTGACTGTAAAGGTTTGGTTTCATCTTATTTGTGGTAACACGACAGAACAGTTAATTTTCTGGTGAGCCTGACGCTGAAGGACGCATGTGGTGGAGGATCGCATTTAGCTAATTACCTCATATCTGTTCTGCACTAATGATAATGAGCGTAGTCTCTGATACCGTCTCAACCCACTATAGCCTTAAAGCCTGCTGTAGCGGGCTCTACCGGCCATTAAAGACCCGCTCCAGCGTTAAAGTGGGCCTTTAACACAGGAGCGGGACTTTAATGGCCGACAGGGCATGCTACTGCGGGCTCTAAGGCTATTAGAACATTCCACCCCTAAAGGGCAGAATGTTATATTTTTGTAAAACAAAGGCTTCAAGGAGCCCGAGGGGGTTGAAATCTTCTCGGGCTCCGCGAGCCCTTTGTTAAAAATTGAAATGTTCATGCTCCGGGCTGCTACCGGCCATTAGAAGCCCGGAGAACTCCATTGTTTTTAATGGAGCTCCCAACATTTCAATTTTCTAACTACCCTTAAACACTTACGGGGTAGAGTGCTGTCCCTTTTCTCCATGATCTGAATGGGAGATGGTGTGTGTCCTGCCTGAGGAATGATAGTGAGCGATACTTCGTGGATGAGGGGCCTCCTGCAGCCCTCGGTGGTAAGATATTGCTTAACACAATGTATCTTGCTTGTATCCCTGTTCGGATTTGTAACCTTCAGGAACTGTCACCTTAACCGCTGACTCCAAAAGTAGAGCAGGCTCCATCACACTGAGTGCCAAGCTCATTTACTGGGTCTTTCAGTACAAGTGCAGTTTGCACTCGCACACTGTGGAAAAGCTGGGGATCACTTTTAGATATTGTGGGGGTGAGATCCAGTTTGGTCCTCTAGCATAAATGTGAACCACCATCATGTAGTCTCTCATGTGTAATCACTCATTCTAAGTGGCTCATGAACTCTCATCAGGGTCTTTTCCTCTCAAAAGCTTGGAGGGAATATTTCCAGGCAAGGCTCCCCTTTGAAAAATAGCTCTGTGGTGCCCGAAATTTCCAGTCTCATACCTGTATCTCCTTCTGAAGCCTCCACTATGGACTCATACACTGGAACATTCTTACAACAGTAGGCAGACTTCATGCACTTTTCTTTACCTGCCTAGCGAAGTACACATCAAACGTTTTGAAAACAGGCCCTGTTCAGACATGCTATTCAGACGAAAACGTATATATGTATGTTTTTTCTATGGCACAAACATGGTAAGTAGGACACTCCTCTTGACAGTAATCGCTCCATGAAGTGACAGGTCAATGCAGTCCCCCTCCTCCTGCTTCCACACCCTCCGCATGTTTGTAAGATTTTCAGATGGTTTCCCGTCAACAACGGAAAACAGTGCCTCAAGCCCTTGTTACCAGCCGACTGGAATATAGAAACACTCTATACACCAGAACAACCTCTCATCTCCACAAACGACTACAGACTATACAGAACACTGCAGACAGACTCATCCTCAACCTCACTAAATGGACCAGTATCACCCCCCACCTCAGAAACCTCCACTGGCTACCCATCCAGAAGAGATGCCAGTGCAAGCTGCTGACCCAAACCTATAAGGCCTTCCACAAAACCAGACCCTCCACATTAACCATCGCCTGACTTTCCACCAGCCTACTAGACAACTCAGATCCGCCTCCCTTGCACATGTACCCCGCATTCGGCAGAGCTGCAGCGGAGGTCGCTCTTTCTCTTACCTTGCTGCGAAGTCCTGAAACAACCTCTTGCTCCACCTCCCCCTCACTTATCGTCTTCGGGGAGGGAGTCAGGACCTGGCTCTTCGACTAAGGCTCCCCACTCATCAGCACCTGGATACCCACTGGGGTGCCAATTTGTGCTATGCAAATACCAATTGATTGAGTTATACAGTTTGGAGTGATAGGATGGAATTTTCCAAAGTACACTTACAACACTACAGAGGTGAATTAGAAGTCAATGGTTGGTTATCCACCCACGTTTATGCCATTTCAACCATTGGCACTTAATGGGACCAACAAGAGCTTATATATACACACAGGACAGCAAGGCCACCGCATTCATTGATGTTACAGATACTGTTTCTAGTCCTGTGCATTCTTGTTACAATCTAATGCCTTCTGGGTTTGTGGTCTTGGTTTGCTTTAATTGACTCAATGTGGCCAAACACCTGACAAGAACTGTATGAAGGTGAAACGCACACAACTGAAAAAAGTGTGCATGATGACACGGCAAGCAGTGGCCACCCTAAAAGAGGGCATTCACCTACCTAACAGTGACACATACCTGCAATCCTAACATAGCAGGCGCTCTGTAATTCACTCTGCAAGTAGAAGCCCTAACATGACAAAAGCCAAAATTATAAATGCATATATGAAGAAGTGATTATGGAGTACCTAAAGTGATACCATCTACTTTATCTTGTACGGACAATTATAAAATAACTTTATAAGAAATACCAGAATAAAGAAATTAAATCTGTAATAATAACCTCCCCTTTACACATACTGTAACCCAAACAATAATACTCACCCTAACCACAATACTTACTCAGACCTAAACCATACCTCAAACCACTACCTGTAGACTATCCTTAACAATAAAAAGTGTAACCTTATTCTAAGTGATATGCAGAACCCTATCCCTTGCTTAAATTATCAATACCCGGTTTTCTGGATTAGTGACTGGTCGCCTATGATTAAAAGAAAAATCTTGTAGGGTGCTGATAGAAGACAAAGATTACTGATCTATTCCTAGCGGGAAAGGCCCTGATTTCGTAAGTAAGTGGACTCCCCAGATGGAGCCCCACAGGTTATGGCTTGGTAGCATTTTGCTGAAACAATTAAACCAACGATTCATTCAAAAGATAAATTCAAGTGGCTAGACATAGGAGTACAATTCTGTTGCCTGAAAGAGACAGGAAGGGCAAGGGAAGAGCCAATCACACTGTAGGCAGGTGCTCGCTGGTAGGTTTGACGCAAACTCTGTCAATATCAGACCCTGGATCCGCTCAAGTGGCACAGTCACAAGTCAGGCGTGTCCCTCTGGAACAAGGACACCGAAGCAACAAGGCTAATGTTACAGGCAAGCCTGTAAGATGAGTCAGTCACATGTCAGCCTTGTGAATATGAAACAATATAGGGATGCGAAAGAGCTAGACAATGGTCGTACTTCTGTAAGGCCACTGGAGCTGGAAAAGGTGTCCACAATGCATGTACTTGTAGATCTGAAAGGCTGCTAAGAACTTGGAAAAGTGGCAGACGGTCTGTTCTCTACTCTCGCTTGTTTTAAGGGCTTTCTTCAATTCTCTCTCTCTAAGTAACTCTCACATTTGGCATTGGGTTAATTAGCCATCGGAGATACACCAAAGGCTGACTGCTCATGGAATCTTCACTAACCAGGGAGTATGGTCCACACTGATGTCAATGTTAGCAATGTGCACAGACGTGAAATAAGATGTTAAAGCTCACAAGAACCTCGAAATGATTAAGATGGGGGGGGGGGGTAGTGTTTTATAGGAAAATTCACTCACTTACATCATATTTGGGTGATAGTGTGCTTTACAAATACACATTACATTACATATGGTCTCCCACTCCAGCACTTATGAGACTGTCATCTGCAATGAGATTACATTTTCCCATGATTTTAAAGCAGACAAAAAGAGGGTGGATCAAAGTGTTAAACCTAGACAGGTTAGACTGTCAGAAAATAATGGAAGTTCTGCTAAGTTAACCAGAAGATTAAAAACAAAAACAAAAAAGCTAAACACTCAGATCAGCCTGTATTCGCAGTACATAAATGAGCAGCTTAAGATGTTTTTAACTAAACAGAAAAAGGTGAAAGTTAAACAACAACTCGTTTACAGAGCCAATTACAGTCTCAGCCTAAATACTCATCTGCCAAAAATGGCAATAGGGGAACACGTCATCAAGGTTACTCCCTCCAGGAATATTTTAGGAAGGGGCAAAAAAAAGTCCACACTTACCAAGCTCTAAAGCAACGAAGATGAGAAAGAAATACAGAAATGAATTTAAAATGCACAGATTTATTTTAATGCATATATGGTAAAAAAACGATATAAATCGAACCATGCATAAATCTTTCTGAACAATAATAATATTGCAGTATATGTAGCTACAGGAGAGTATACATTCTTGAACATGGGATTTATGATGCACATGTGTCAAGGGAACACATTCCATGTTGGTCTTCTGCACTTGTGAGTTTAACAACACACATTTCTTAAGGCCATTATTAGTTACTGTATTTATAGACAAGGGTATAAAGTCATTGAATGACTTGTCTCGTTAGTGTTTTGTGGAGGTTGTATGACCACAGTAGAAGTCCTTGAAGATTTAAAAGATAGAGTCTAGTTTTCTCTTGCCCGACAAACGCTACATGGTGGCAATTTGGGCACTGAAGACACCTGTCAAGTACTGATATAAGGAGTTTCCAAAAATATATATTAGTTCATAAAAAGTGTTACAAAGAGGGCTTGGTTTAGTGGAATTATGTAATAAGGATACGGAGAGGCTCATCAACCAGGTAGATAACTTTGAAGAAGGAGGGCATGGGATTGTTTTAGCAGGAACACTGATGTAATCTTCGGGATGATGAGGAAAAATCTTGTTTTTTTTAGGTTGAACCTGGGCAGGGCATTCGCTCCTCTGCGAGGCATGCTGTATTAGAGTATGCACTTGTTCTTCGCCCACTCTCCACCCATATTTTTCATTGGCTTGTGTCTTTGTCCTTTGTAAATGCTGGCTTCTTATTCAGTAATCAGCTTCTTAGTCCCTCCTTAGTACCGCCTTGTCTTCATTTGTAACCTCCCACGGGGAATGGCTCTTTTACTTCTGTTGTTACACCATCTGTGTTCTTTAGTCTGTGAGCACTATTTCTTTAGCGAGTTTTGTCTTACTGTAGGCACGACGTGCTTTGCAGCAGCATTCAGTGTGCCATGCACGCTTTCACTTTTAAAGCAGCCGGGACAATAGCGACCGACCGCTTCTCTGGAATGCCAAAGGTCTTGCATTTAGGAGAGTTTGAGCTATTGGCATTGTAAATGACAATAGCTTAAATTCTTGCAAATGCAACACCTATTGCTTTACAAATATATGTTGGGCGGTTAAACTTAATAGAGGCCACGCCCCTCTCTTTAGAAGTGGCTCATCGAAAGAAAGGGGCGTGGCCTCTATTAAGTGCAAGAGCGGAATGGGGCGCTTGGAAACAAACAATATTTGCAATTCGATAGGTCTCGCATTTGCGAGAATTTAAGCTCTTGACATTTACAGTGCCAATAGCCCAAAGTCTCGTAAATGTGAGACCTATTGCATTGCAAATGCTTGTCTCTCATGGTGTGATTACATTTGCTCTTTTCTTCCCTTTGCACCTTTTTCCTCATATTAAACAATATCAATGTAGGTTTCATGTCCTTACCCGAGAGTTTCAACTGTGACTTTCTTTTCCTGCTGGACACAGTTAGGAACTCGTCACTAAGTAGCTCCACAGATGATGTTCGCTTCACAGGATCCGGCTCAAAGCAGCGCAGCAGGAAACCCTTGGCTTCAGCAGACATGGATTCTGGAATTTCAGGGTGAATTTTAAACATTCCCACCTAAATATTAAAAATGAGAATTGGAAACCTATTGCAAGCATTCAGCATAACATATCCTGTTTTCCAATTAGCATGAATTCATATTTACAGTAACAATCTCAGGAAAACTAGTTCAATACACAAGTCTCAATCTGTCACTGGGCAGAAAATGGATGGCCCCCAGGGCTACAGAGCGAGTGCAAAGCAACATGTTTGCACTTTATAATCCCATTAGTGGGTTAAAAATATGCCTTGATTATTAGTGTGAAGCAGAAAGCTCCCCCTCCTCTGGTATCCTTCGCTAATTTTTAACTTCATGAAATTTCAAATTTGTTCAAAGGATACCTTTTACAGTGAAAATTCTAAGCAGCTTTTATAACTAAGGGTCAGATGTATGACCGTTTTCTAGCATTGCAAATGGAAAATTAGGCAGCTTGCAACCACTAAAAAGGGCTGTAGCATGTACAAGCCCTAATTTGCGAGTCAGTAACCTATTACCTACTCGCAAAATAGGGTTTGGAGTCGCTATTAGGTAGGGGCGTGCAGAGGGCTTCACTTCCTAATAGAGAGTCACAGGGGGATGTACAATTGTTTAGCGACCGCAAATCCAGTCGCAAAATAATCACAGTTAATATGCTAGTTGCAAAGAGGAAACTTTCCCCTTTGTGTTTGGCAGTGAAAATATTTTTAAGAACATCCAGTGGTCCCACAGACCACTGCCGGCCCTTCAAAAATGAAAGGAAAGCTTTTCATTTTTTTCATTTAAACGCATCCTGATTTCCTTTAAGGAAAATAAGATGCATTTGGAGGAAGAAAAAAAACATTGCTTTATTTAAAAAGCAAAAAGAACAATTGATGGACAGAATGTTGAACAATGTAAAACATTCACCCCAGTACAGAGATCTAGGCCTTAATCCATCGTTTTCTTGCTCCCCATGCCAATCCAGTTTAAACCCAGACATATGATAATCAGTCTTGAACCTGTTCCCAATAGGAGCAGTCCAGCCCAAACTGGCAGGCCAGGTCCTCCCTGTATGTGAAACAAGCATCCTGGGACCGCTTTCGGGGTATCACCCATCATCATCGAGGCTAGCTTGACACCGGTGGCATTAAGATCACGGGACCCACATCTGGCTTACCCGTCCCACTCAGGGTGACAAATGCAAAAAGAATTTATGGATAAAATGTTGAACAATGTCAAACATTCATCCCAGTACAGAGATCTGGGCCTCAATCCATCTATTTTTTGCTTCCCATGCCTTTTTCTGTGTCTCTTTTGCTTTCTCAGCCTAAGTGCGCCAGGTATGCCCAGATGTGAGTCCTGGGCTCACTGTGCCACTGGATTCAAGCTAGCCTGGCTGATGAGGGGTGATTTCCCGGAACCGGTCCCAGGATGCTTGTTTCCGGTCCAAGGAGAACCTGGTTTGGCAGTTCAGGCTGGACTGTTCCTATTAGGAACAGGGTCAAGACTGATTTGCATATGGCTGGGTCTAAACTGGGGTTCATGGTGAGCAATAGAACAATGGATTTAACCTAGATCTCTTGACTGGGGTTGAATGTTTGATTTGCTCTGCATTCGGTCAATCATCTGTGTGTTATGTGCTTATTAAAAAAGCAAAAAAAGACATGGTGGTCTACTGTCCACAGCAGGCCACCATCCCTGAAACTGTAGACCATTCCCAATGGGTCGCAAATTGCGACCAGCCTCATGAATATTGATGAGGCAGGTAATTTACGACCCCATTGGGAATTGCTAAATGTATCTAAGCAGTATGAGCCTTACAGGGGGTAAGGACAAATCCTGGGCACTCTGGTAGGCACCTTAGTGCGTAAATATATTCAATAAAGTTCTGGATTCAATGTTGAACAAAACTTATATTTGATTTATTTCAACACATCTTATTCATGATAGTAGTTTGTTAATCATAGTTCAATGTTTCCATCGTCATATTCTGGTCATATGATCAATAAATTAAAGTTTCAGCATTCTTGTAGAATTATACATTCAAAATAATCCCCGATGCATTTCGTGCAAAGGTGCACTTCTTCAGGGGGAATCTAGAAGGTAAAAGGAAACATGTGTAGGGCGCTAATACAGGAGTCCTAAATACACAACATACACTAATGAAGAGTAGGTGATAAATAGAAAGTGATACCATGGTTAAGGTGAACATAGCGATAATATAAGGAGTGTGGGGTCATCACCGGTCTGTGAAGTGGGACGCGAGCAATGGAAAATGAAACGTGATTTAGGAGGGTCAAAATGCACTGAGAAAAGATAAGGTGTTCCAGGAAATCCAACCCGAGGTGAACGTATGGGAATTAAAAAAACGGCGGTGCTCAAAGATAGGTAATAGCTTGTGGTCGGCAGGAGCGTAAAGGAAAATCGTGCCTTCTTACCGAGTATGTGAAGATTAAACAGCATTCTACGATGTGGTCCAAGGAACCTCCGAGATAGTGTTCGTGAACCCGGAAGACGCCGAGCATGCGCGTTAGAGTGAACTATGAACGCGAAGAGCATAAAAAGTGAGGACAGACTGAGCTGAGGGGACGGTGAAAAACGCGTGTGAAGCAAATGTGTAGGAACAGGGTGGAAAGTCCGAAAAAAGTTCGCAATAATAAAAATAAGAAATAAAGGATAAAATAAAGGATAAAATAAAGGATAAAATAAAATGGTGAAACATATACAAGAAAAGTGAAAATAGATAATCAAAGTGAAGTAACAGGGAACAACATGCATGAACAGAGCAAAGGTATACATGATAAGGTGAAAAATACAATGGTGGGCATAGTGTATATTACAAAGGATAGAATAATAACAAGGAACAGTGAGATGACAGTGGTCACAAATAAGAAATCTGAGACATATAAGGAACAAAGTTAACACGCGTAAAGGGAATCAACCAAATTAGCGATTCAAGATACAAGTGGAATAATATGGATGCCGGAACAATCCCTAAAGGTAACAACTGTATTCCAATCTATCATTTAGTCCTTTAGGGTGCATGGCCAGAAGGCGGTGTATCCAGTATAGTTCACGACGTAACAAGTTTTTATTGTTGTCTGTGTGTGGATGTTTATCCACTACTTCCAAAATGAGGAAGCGAATTTGGCTGGGGTTGTGGCCATGTTGGATGAAATGAGCTGCTACGCAGGATTTGAGATTTTTAGTACGTATGTTACTGCGGTGCTCCGTCAGTCTTACTTTGATTTTCCGTTCAGTTTTGCCTACGTATGGAAGGCCACACGGGCATTTCAACATGTATATCACGTTTGTAGAGTCGCAGGTGGCATTAACTCTAAGTCGTATGGGCGTCCCTTGAGTGGGGTGTGATACACAATTTCCTGGAATGATGCTGCTACAGTGACCACAATTGTAGCATGGTATAGTGCCTTTGTAGGCAATTTGTTCTTTGGTAGGAGATTGTTTCAGCATAGACGCAATATTTTTAGAGCGTTGGTGTGCAAAAAATTGGTGGTTGGTCAAATATTTTGTTGAAATCCGTTTCAAAGTAAGACTGACGGAGCACCGCAGTAACATACGTACTAAAAATCTCAAATCCTGCGTAGCAGCTCATTTCATCCAACATGGCCACAACCCCAGCCAAATTTGCTTCCTCATTTTGGAAGTAGTGGATAAACATCCACACACAGACAACAATAAAAACTTGTTACGTCGTGAACTATACTGGATACACCGCCTTCTGGCCATGCACCCTAAAGGACTAAATGATAGATTGGAATACAGTTGTTACCTTTAGGGATTGTTCCGGCATCCATATTATTCCACTTGTATCTTGAATCGCTAATTTGGTTGATTCCCTTTACGCGTGTTAACTTTGTTCCTTATATGTCTCAGATTTCTTATTTGTGACCACTGTCATCTCACTGTTCCTTGTTATTATTCTATCCTTTGTAATATACACTATGCCCACCATTGTATTTTTCACCTTATCATGTATACCATTCCTCTGTTCATGCATGTTGTTCCCTGTTACTTCACTTTGATTATCTATTTTCACTTTTCTTGTATATGTTTCACCATTTCATTTTACTCTTTATTTTATCCTTTATTTTATCCTTTATTTCTTATTTTTATTATTGCGAACTTTTTTCGGACTTTCCACCCTGTTCCTACACATTTGCTTCACACGCGTTTTTCACCGTCCCCTCAGCTCAGTCTGTCCTCACTTTTTATGCTCCTCGCGTTCATAGTTCACTCTAACGCACATGCTCGGCGTCTTCCGGGTTCACGAACACTATCTCGGAGGTTCCTTTGACCACATCGTAGAATGCTGTTTAATCTTCACATACTCGGTAAGAAGGCACGATTTTCCTTTACGCTCCTGCCGACCACAAGCTATTACCTATCTTTGAGCACCGCCGTTTTTTTAATTCCCATACGTTCACCTCGGGTTGGATTTCCTGGAACACCTTATCTTTTCTCAGTGCATTTTGACCCTCCTAAATCACGTTTCATTTTCCATTGCTCGCGTTCCACTTCACAGACCGGTGATGACCCCACACTCCTTATATTATCGCTATGTTCACCTTAACCATGGTATCACTTTCTATTTATCACCTACTCTTCATTAGTGTATGTTGTGTATTTAAGACTCCAGTATTAGCGCCCTACACATGTTTCCTTTTACCTTCTAGATTCCCCCTGAAGAAGTGCACCTTTGCACGAAATGCATCGGGGATTATTTTGAATGTATAATTCTACAAGAATGCTTAAACTTTAATTTATTGATCATATGACCAGAATATGACGATGGAAACATTGAACTATGATTAACAAACTACTATCATGAATAAGATGTGTTGAAATAAATCAAATATAAGTTTTGTTCAACATTGAATCCAGAACTTTATTGAATATATTTACGCACTAAGGTGCCTACCAGAGTGCCCAGGATTTGTCCTTACCCCCTGTAAGGCTCATACTGCTTTCATATCAAACGCACCTTTTGGACCTGGAAGGTGACTTCCTGCGCACCTATCTAACAGAATACCTACCTCACCCAGTTTAATCCTATTTACCTTGGAGTGCAGCGGTTCTCACATATAGTAAATGTATCTAAGACACATCAGTACTTTCCGTTTTGCGAGTTGCAATAAAATTGCAATTTGCAAGTTTGTGCATCTTCTTATTAACAAAACATTATTGTTGCTAACTAAACTGGCTGTTTTTTATTTTGGGTTCTTATCCTGAAAAGTAAGAGATCAGCAGGATGTTTGTCGACTTATATGTAACATTGTTTTTAAAAGTAAATTCTTTGAGCTCATTCAGTTTTTTGGGGCCTAAAGTTATATCTCCTGTTCAAATCAACCAGACCATTTTAAGTCCAAATCTTTTTGCTGTTGCAGAGGAAAAACGATCTGAAGATAATAGAATTTCTGCTTTGTCCTTTGCCAGACTACAAATTCCTCGCATAATCTTTAATCAAATCTCAGGATCCAGACATAAATTGGTTAATACCTTTTATACTGAAGGAGTATTTAGGCTCTGTCTTTACATAACATAGTCTTACAGATAGGCAAGAGAAACGTTTGACTTCCACTTGCAATTTCAAGGAAAAAACAAAGCAACAGCCATTGAGTAGTTTTCTGTACATAATTGTGTTATAAATTATTCGGCATACGATATCAAATCCGTCCACATGAATCTCTGTGCATATATTCTGAGAAGAATGTTGGTTGATTAGTCATGCTAGAAGAGATGTCTTAATTTATTCATCAGTGCCAAAAAACACAGACTCTAAACAGGAAACGGCTCAACATTCATTAACAATATTTTCATTGCTCTGTACACTACTTTATTAAACCTCTAAGTATGCCAAAGTTCCCATGCTGGAAATAAAAACATACAGGAACGCTTTATAGTCTGCTTTCTGTTGAATCACGTGTTCTCCCCAACTACTGTCCTTAGAATTGAGCTATGTTGGCATTTTTGTGCATGTCCTTATAATTGAGGTGTTTTGGTGTCCTGTATCAGGAAAATAAAACTAAGCTTAGACTCTGACATCACAGAGATCACTTAAATAAATTGTCCATCGAGTTTAATCCACTTATAAAAGTGGAGGAGTGTGGCTCAGGGGTTAGAGGCGGCAGACCCGGAAGCTGAGATCGGCCCTGGACCAGGGTTCAATTCCCCGCCTCGGCGGGTCTTGGGCTCAAAAATTCCACGGACTCGATAATTCTCGCTCCGGTGCCTTCTCAACTCACGGGTTCACACTCTGCGACTCTGGGCAATAGCTTGCTTAATCTCCACAATGGCCCCTCGCGGCGGGATGCCTGGCTTTCACCTTGTGGATACCCTGCCGGGGTTATCTCACAGGGGAATACCAGGACGGGTTCCCTAAGCAAGCGCCGGGAAACCCTTTGTGGGTAGCTGTGCGCTATATAAGCTCAAATACATTTACATTTACATTTACATAAAAGAAAAAATCTTTGGAGATATTTAACCACTGATGGGTGGGGAGGATTGGTTTCTGGCAAGAATGTGACCATATAAAAGATACCAACAGAGATTGTTACAGTAAACTTATTTTTGGTGATGTCCTGAAATAACCGTCAACTTGGTTAAAAAACTATTGTTTTACTCTGAGTGGCTCTCTTTTATCTTCAGTACCTGATGCACAAGTTACTACTTGTGTAACGATATATCTGTAAGAGACATTAGTTAGTGATAGATTCCTTACCTTAGATTATCCCCAGGCGTCAGACTGGATCTGGAAATTTTTGCCTAAAAGTACCCTTGCTCGTCGGTAGGCGTCGTCTGCGGCTCCGCGTCCGTCGTCTGCATCGTAGGCGCCGTGATGACGTCGTCGGAGTACTTAGACGCCGCTTCCTCGTGCTGTCGTCAGTTCTTAGACACAGCTTTTCCGTGCCAGAAAATCAGAGCTATGCTAAAAACCAACACTGGTGCCTTGAAACTAGGGCCCTGAAAGGGGATGACCGTAACTCTAGATATCGGTTTTCAGAACGGGGAGGATGAGTGGGTCGGTAAGGAATCTATCACTAACTAATGTCTCTTACAGATATATCGTTACACAAGTAGTAACTTGTGCATCTGAAAGAGACACGTTAGTGATAGATTCCTTACCTTAGAATAGACACCCCAGCAATACCAACCCCGGTGGTGGGTCTGTGAACCAATAATCACACCAGAAAGTACTGGAGGACGGAACGGCCAAAGAAGCCATCCCTTCGGACTTGGCTGTCCAGGCAATAGTGTCTTGCAAACGTGTGCAGCGAGGCCCACTAGCCGCCTGGCAAATGTCCTTCAAGGGCACTCCTCAGCCCAAGGCAGTTGTAGTCGCTGTGGCCCGAGTGGAATGAGCCCTCAGCCCAAAAGGGGGCTCCTTCTTAGCCAAGGATTAACACGCCTGAATACACAAGATTATCCACCGCGAGATGGTCCGCTTGTGCACCGCTTTCCCCTTCTTAGCGCCCACGTAACCAACAAAGAGTTGGTCATCCACCCGAACTGGCGGGTCCGATCCAGATAGAACGAGAGCGCACGTTTTGGGTCCAGACGGTGGAGCCTCTCTTCCTCTCTCAAGGGAGGCGGAAAGAAGGTGGGCAAGGTGATGGACTGCCCGATGTGGAAGGCAGTGACTACCTTGGGCAGGAAAGAGGGCCTTGTCCGCAACACAACCTTGTCCTGATGGACCAAAAGGAAAGGAGGTTTACAGGATAGAGCCTGGAGCGCACTCACTCTTCTGGAAGAGGTGATGGCTACCAGGAAGGCAGTCTTCAAAGTGAAAAGGCGAAGAGGACAGTTGTGAAGTGGCTCAAAGGGAGCGCACATCAGAAAAGTAAGAACCAAGTTCAAGTCCCACTGAGGCATCACAAAGGGTACAGGAGGGAACGTATGCGTGATGCCTTTCAAGAATCGGTTAACAATAGGGATCTTGAACAAAGAAGGTTGATCAGGCAGCCTCAAAAAGGCTGAAAGAGCAGAAAGGTAGCCCTTGATAGTGCCCAGAGCACAGCCCTGCTGGGCAAGAGAAAGAAGAAAGAGAAGAACCTCAGAAAGAGGGGCAGAGAGAGAATCCACAGCCTTTGCTGTGCACCCTGCCACAAATCCGTTCCACTTGCAGGTGTATACAGACTTTGTGGAGGGACGCCTGGCTGCCAGAATGATGTTACAAACTTCAGGAGGCAAGTCAAATGGCCTCAACTGTCGCCGCTCAATCTCCAAGCATGGAGTTGGAGACTGGACAGGTTCGGGTGGAGGACCGTCCCCTGCTGCTGCGACAGAAGGTCCTCCTGAAGAGGCAGACGAACCGGGGATCGACTGACATACTGAGTGGCTCGGGTAACCAGTACCTTCGTGCCCAGTCCGGAGCCACAAGGATGACTTGTGCCCGCTGGCGCCTGATCATCTTCAGCACTCTGGGCAGAAGTGGTATAGGCGGAAAGGCCTACATTAGACCGCAACTCCACTCGCGACGAAGAGCGTCTCCGAGCGAGTGCCGCCTTGGAAATTCCAACGAGCAGAACTGATGACATTGCGCGTTCTCTTCGGTGGCGAATAGATCTAACCAAGGCTCTCCCCACTGCAGAAAGAGACCTTGCGCCACGTCCGAGTTCAGACGCCATTCGTGATCCATCATGTACCGGCAGCTGAGTTCGTCCGCCCTGGCGTTCAGAGAACCTGCCAGGTGTTGAACCACCAGGGTCACGTCCTGATGTTCCAGCCATTGCCAGAGGCGCAGAGCCTCCTGGCAGAGGATCCACGACCCCACCCCACCCCGCCCTGTTTGTTACAGTACCACATGGCGGTGGTGTTGTCCGTGAACACCTGCACTACACTCCCTCGGACAGAGGGGAGGAATGCCTTCAGTGCTAGACGAATCGCCCGCATCTCCAAAAGGTTGATATGGAGCCGGGACTCCGCCGGAGACAAGAGGCCTCTGATCTCCGCCTGTCCCATGCGGCCTCCCCAGCCCTGGAGGGACGCGTCCGTCACAACTGCGTTGTCCGGTTGGGGAAGGGAGAGGGATCTGACGCTGACCCAATCGCGGTCTCGCAGTGCCCTCCGAGATCAGGACATGGTCGTGCAGGTTGCCCAGCTCCTGGGCCCACTGAAACTTCAGGTCCCACTGCAGAGCCCGCATCCGCCAACGGGCGTGATGCACCAGAAGGATGCAGGAAGCCATCAGCCCCAGAAGCCGCAGCGTCAACCTGACTGAGACTCGGGATAAAGGCTGAAAGATTGGAATGAGAGCCTGTATATCCCGAACCCGCTGTTCGGGTTGGTAAACCCGAAACTGCGCCGAGTCGAGAACCGCTCTGATGAAAAGGAGCTTCTGAGAGGGGCACAGGTGTGACTTCGGCACATTGATGGAGAACCCCAGCTGGTGCAAGAGGTCTGCCGTCATCTGGAGGTGGCTGACGACTGTTTGGGGCGAGCCCGCCTTCAACAACCAGTCGTCGAGGTAGGGGAAGACTGGAACCCCTAACCTGCGCAGATGAGCTGCGACCACCGCCATCACTTTCGTGAACACCCGTGGGGCGCTGGTAAGGCCGAAGGGGAGCACGGTAAACCGAAAGTGTTCGTGGCCTACCGTGAACCGTAGGTAACGACGGTGGGCCGGCAGGACGGGGATGTGGAAATAAGCGTCCTGCAAGTCCAACGCTACCATCCAGTCTCCTGGGTCCAGGGCAGCTAAGACCTGAGCCAGAGTCAGCATCTTGAACTTCTCCTTCCGGAGGAAGCCATTGACGTTCCGTAGGTCCAAGATAGGGCGTAGGCCCCCTTTGCCCTTCTTGGGTACCAGAAAGTAGTGGGAGTAGCAACCACGTCCTACTTCTGGCCCAGGAACGCACTTGATGGCCCCCTTGGCCAAGAGGGCTGAAACTTCCTCCTGCAGAAGCCGCAAATGATGCCCTGATACGCGGTGGTGTTGCAGTGGCATGGCTTGAGGGGTCGAAGGGGAGGGAGTAGCCCCTCCAGACGATCTGCAGCACCCACCTGTCTGAAGTGACAGTGCGCCAGTGAGAGTGGTGATCGTGAACCCTGCCCCCCACTGGCGTCACATGGGCCGAGAAGCACGGACTAGGAGGGTTTAGAGGCGGATGCTGCGGGGGAAGGTGTGGACTGGCCTCGCCGTTGTCCCCGACCGCCTCCACGGCGATTTCCACGGCCGCCACAGCGCTGGATGTTAGCCTGTGGCGTGTGGCTGGCAGCACATGTGGGGGTGCCCCTTCCTTGGCCACGAAAGGAGCGAAAGGCACCCGTTTGCTGGCACAGGGCCGGGAGGCCCAAGGACTTGGCCGTAGCCCTGGAGTCCTTAAAGCGCTCAAGCCCATGGTCTGCCTTGTCGCCAAAAAGGCGACGGCCATCAAACGGCATGTCCATCAATGGGTTTTGGACATCAGCCGAAAAGTTGGCAGACCTCAACCAGGCGTGGCGTCTAATCGCCACCGTCGTTGCCATAGCTCTACATAGTGAGTCAGTGGTATCCAGCCCACACCTGATAGAATATCGGACTGCCTCCCGGCCCTCCATAAGGGCTTGGCCAAGTTTGGCCCGTACCTTCAACGGACACTCTGGCAGCAATTCCGCGACCGTATCCCACAGAGAGTGGGTGTAGCGGCCCAAGAGGCAAGCGGTGTTGGAAGACCGCAGTCCCAGACTAAGGGAGGAGAAGACCTTTTTACCGTACATCTCGGATTCCCTGTCCGGCGGGGCCGATGGGAATGCGGTCTGGGAAGTGGACGCCTGGATGACCAGGTTCTCGGGGGTGGGGTGGGTGGACAGGAATCTGGGTCGCCCGGGGCCGGACGGTGGCGTCTGGCCACGTTCCTATCTACGGGCGAACCCGTAGCGGGCCTGGACCAAGTGCCCAAAAGAACGTCGGTCAAGGCCTCATTAAATGGCAGCAGAGGCTCTGTGGGGCATGACTGAGGTTTAAGGACCTCAGTGAGGAGGTAAGTCCTCACGGCCGCGACGGGGAGCTCAAGGCTCAAGGCCTTGGCAGCCCTCATCAACACCACACCGTATGTTGCCCCCTCCTCCGAAGCCACGGTAGGAGGCTAGACAAAACCAGTGTCTGGAGAGGTGTCCAGACCACTGGCATCCCCAAGGTCACCTGTCCAGTCCTCTAGAGGCTGACACTCTCGGGTCAGAGGGTCCTCAGACCCCTCCCAATACTCCTCATCACCCATCTCCTGAAATTCAGGGTTGTCAACCAATGGGGCCGGTTCATTGAAGTAAAACTCCCCAAGCGCCGTCGAAAGCGGCGCCCAGCGGCGCCATTCCGACGTCTGAACCGGAGCGAAGGAGGCATCGGGGACGGCACCGCCCGAGGACGGCGCCGGAGGTGACACCTGATGGACCGACGCCGGAGGGGGGGTCGTAAGGTCCACCGGCGACGACCCAGATCCCAAAGAGGGTCCAGTGGGGTCCCGTGGCTCCAGGACCGTTGGGCCCTGCGGCGCCGGGCCCGAAGGCGCCGGCGGAGTCAGGACTGTGGGGCCCTGCAGCGCCGGGCCCGAAGGTGCAGGCAGCGTCGGGGCCGAAGCCCCCGACCCGCTAGGGGCCCCAGACGGGTCCGCTGGGCCCGAAGGCCCCGCGGAGCACGTCGGAGGAGAGAGGGACCTCATGGCCATGAGGAAGCGCTCAATCTCCTCCGGCGTCGCGTCTCGCCCAGGGACCGGAGGGTGTGGGGCTGGACGCGACGCCCGCGACTCTGACGGTGCCGCGTGGGCGGTGTCACCCGAACCCCGGCCACGTCGCGCGAGCGTCGGGGTGAGTCAGAAGAGCGATGACGCATCTTCGTCTTCTTGTGTTTCTTACCTGACGACGACTTCGACCCGGAGGAGTGGTGCCGACTCTCGGAGCTGTGGTGGCTCCGACCCCGCGACCTGTCCTTCGACCTCCAGTGGGACCAAGACCTCTCGTGGCGCTGGCCGACTGCCGGAGTTCGAGTCGCCTGCGGGACCGCTCCCGCCTGGCTTTCGAAGAGAGGGCCCGGCAGTCGGAGCAGGCCTTGTCGTCGTGGTCGACGCCTAGACAAGTTAGACACAGGTGGTGAGGATCCGTGACCGACATCTAGTGAAATAGTGTGGCTCACTGGTTAGAGGCGGCAGACCCAAGAGCAGAGGACGGCCCGGGACCAGAGTTCGATTCCCGGCGTGGCAGGTTTCGGGACCAGGGTCAGCGGACTTGATAATTCTCTCGCCTCGGTGCCCACTCTGATCAGCGATCACACTCGGCAACTCTGGGCATTAGCTTGCCTCATCTTCACTAACGGCCCCACCAGACCGCCGGGGATGCCTGGTCTCACCCTGGAGATACCCATTAAGGGACCATCTCTCAGGGAAGCCAGGAAGGGTTTCGCAGCGGTCGAAGCGTCTTGGGACCCTACGGGTAAGTAGTGCGCTATATAAATGCCAATACATTTACATTTACATCGCAATCCTCACAGTGCTTGAATCCAGGAATCCCTATGGCACCGATCGGAGTCGTACGACTTCGAAAAGATGATCAAAATGATCCAAAAAGTTAGTCAAAAAGTGACTAGAAGTACTTCTTTTTCCAGATCTGCGCTTGCTGGCGCGGAAAAAAGAAGAACTGACGTCAGCACGCGGAGGCGGCGTCTAAGTACACCGACGACGTAATCACGGCGCCCACGACTGACGCGGAGCCGCAGACGACGCCTACCGACGCGCAAGGGTACTGCTACGCAAAAATTTCCAGATCCAGTCTGACGCCTGGGGATATTCTAAGGTAAGGAATCTATCACTTACGTGTCTTTTTCAGATGTGCATATTGCTTTGAAAGCACCCAGTGTGGATGACGCCAAGGACAAAAAATGAGTTAAGTGCACAAGAGAAATGCTGCCTATAACTAGTCACAATTTCACTGGACTGCAATACCTTCTACTATTTACATTTTAAGAAAGAAAAATAAAATAGCCTCACTTTAAACATGGCTGCTTGTGGTTCTCCTAGCTCATAAAATGGTGGTTTCCCAGTGGCCATCTCAATGATAGTGCACCCCAGAGACCAGATGTCTGCTGGCTTCTCATAACCTCTTGGTCCTTTATCTATGATTTCTGGAGCCATGTATTGTAGAGTACCTGCAAAAACACATTGTAAAGTTTGAGTAATGGCAAGCATTTTCAAGGTAGTCAAGTATGCAAAACATCATTAATTAATCTTTATAAATAACTAACAATCTACTAAACTTTCTTGAATGTTCTCGATTATGACAGCAATAAACTGAGAAAAAGTTTTGCAATATTTCTAACTTCGTTGTGATGCATAAATACAATTTGCACTCACCTGCCGTACAAAAATGTATCGAAAAAGTCAACTAGTTTGTATTTTGTACAGTACAATATACAAGAAAACACGCAACCAGTGCAAGAGAGGCACAGTCTTTGAGGCACATATAGGCCTGCACAAATTCTGGCACCCATGCATACAGGTAACACTTAGATGCACACATACAACTAACTTACACATAAACACTGTCAAAGTGGCCATGTCTTTGAAATTCTGCATTACTTGGCCAATGATCTAGAGGCGGAATCCATTTTGCTAGATGCTGAGAAAGCATTTGGTTCCCTTGAATGGTGATTTCCATTCATTGTACACAAAAGAGTAGGTATGTGTAAGGTGATCATAGGCTAGATATCATTGCTGTCCATGCCACCATGTCACAATACAACACTGAAAGAATATATGGTCACACGAAGAGGATCACCAGGAGTACTCCTCAGGACTGCTACTTTCTTCTATAGACCGGAGCCATTGGGTTGCATCCTCAGCGAGTGTCATTCACAAAGAGGCTCACTTTTTGGGAAAAAGAGTATGTTGTGATCCCTTTATGCAGATGGCATTGTATGATATCTAAAGAATCCTAGAGAAAATTGTGATCTGATGATTAGGGAAACTACTGGGTTTTGCATACTGTCATAACTGTATACAAACTGGCATAAATCTGAAAACTTTGAACAGAGACTGGGACTGTACAATTTGACCTGGAATTCCTGGTGCAGTGGTGAGACACTTCCAGACACAGTGAGATGTAGTAAAAGTGACTAGGAACAATTATGGTTCAGTCTTAAACAAAACTCAAAAGCTTGTACTCTCAGTGCGTATTAATATGGTGATTCAACCTAAACTTTTAGATAATTTTATCAATTCTCCCATACCCTTAAAGCGGCATTCCTTGGGCAGTTATGATTGATATTGATTAAACTCTTCCGGATGACTAAGTAACCATGATTAAACGTAGATACCCTAATGGCTGCCCCACACCCAATTTGCTCTCTACTGGTATCACATGAAGCCTTCCATAGAAATTGAAATGGGGATAGTAGAATCCAACCTTAAGTATTCTATTGTTGCAGCCTTTTCCCCAGACCTTGAAGATGCACTTCCCCCTATTAAAAAACCCACGAATCCACTCACACTAGAGCCTAAAGTGCAGCTTCTACTGACAAAACTGGGAGTCACCTGTATCAGGGATTTATATCTGAAACGTGCCCGTCTGACCTTTACTCGGTCTATTGCATTAGGAAACACACATTCTCTTAATGTTTTTCCATACTATCAGCTGTGCATTACATTCCAGGGTAGCTTTGCGACACAACCACTGGAACGACAAAGCTATTTAGTCCTCACACCCCTAGTTACGACACCTAATCTAAATCGATTTCATGCTTATACAGTGGCGCAACAGAATGTAAAACTATGCAAACATCTTAAGCCAGGTGATTGTGGAATGTTGACTTGAGTTCACGGTTCATTAATGAGCAGAGGTGGTGTTGCAGTATGCAGACCAAAAATGTCAGCAAACACAGACATTGCCCGTTTTAAATTCTTACATAGCATCTAACTCACGCAAGTGAAGCTCAGTTTGTTTGGGCCTGTAGCATGGCTATGTCCTGGAATCTCAACAAACTGAGCACGATATTCTCCACTTCGTAAGATATTAAAATTGATGTAGTATAGACCTTCCCTCTAAGGGGACCATTAGGTTATACAATATGTAAAATATTTTTTGATCTCATTTTGTAAATATGTACATTAGGGTTGGCGCAGGGCCAAATTCCTACAAACAATGGAGAAATTATCTAATGTACCCTACTAATAATGCTGATACATATGTACATTTCTTCTCCCTCCAACCTCCTGGCACAAGAATGTCTGGTATCTCCTTGGCAGCTATCTGCTAAAGAAAGAAGAGGAGATGCAGGGGAAGCACACAGCTAAGAAGTGATGAGACCCAAATGTTGAGTATACACAACACATTATAAAAACATGCATGGACACAGATGTGTGCAATATTCACACATATAATAATAATAATTATCAATAATTATAATAATTACCATACATACCTCGATTCACCCTCCACACTATTAAGAAAATGACTTCAAGTTCATACAATTGCACATGTGCAAGACAACATAAATGCTATTTACTCTGTGCAACACTCCAGCTCATTTCTCATAATACTGTTGGTTGCCATTGTTTTTGCAATGTTTCATTAAAAGTCAAACATGAAATTACACCTTCAGCCAGCCCTGGAATTCCGTCCAATAGTTTGTTGCATAGTGGGATCTTTAACACCTTGGCTGCTAGGCGTTTTCCCCCCCTGTGCTGGAAAATGCTTTAGTACATCATTCATGACGAGCTCAGCTCGTCATCAGCACAGCTCAACTGTGCATCATGACGAGCTGAGCTCGTCATGAGCATCGAAAGGGTTAAGTCTATTCTCATAATGACAGAAGCAAAACTATAAATTCCACAATGCAAAGTTCTGTTTGGTAAAAAGCAAAACTATGATAAATGCGTTAAGAATTACATGGGCACAATACCAACAAACACACAATTGGAAGAAAAGTAAAACACATACTCTCCCTCTTGATGATATTGATCATTAGAATTGCTTTTGTTTTGGGCTTTTAAGGAATTTGAAATGCGTGTGGCAAAGCAAATGACATCGAGTTGTGGCATGACGCCTGTGCTGGATGAACCTAGGGCTGTAGATATTGGATGTATAGGAGGGGGACATGGGCCGGACACGGAAATGTCAGGGTGTGAGTTACAAAGGGGGCACCATGGGGGAGTGGAGCAGGGGGGCGAGGCACTGAGAATTATCTCATGGAATATAGCTGGTCTGGCTGGAAAATTTAATAACAAAGAGTGGCTCAACTACATTAGGAAATTCCACGTAATCTGTCTGCAGGAGACTTGGGCATTGGAGAATAACTTCCACTTGCAAGGGTATAAGTGTTTCTTTGTACCCGCCCAAAAATCAAGATCAGGGAGAGCCATGGGAGGATTATCTATTTATATAGACCTGGGCCTTCCGGGCAGCTGCTCTTGCCTAGACTGGAACTCCCATAGGATTCAGGCAGTTAGGTTTTCCGGGAAGGGGCTTAGATTTGTAGTCTTTAATATCTACAACAATGAGATAGCGGGAACCCACACCCCTATTGTCGCTGAATTGGATCACAGGTTGGGTCAGGAAACAACGGGCCAAAAAAAGGGGCAGCCACATGCACTGTTGGTTATGGGAGACTATAACTGTCATCTGTGCCCGGCACTGGTTCAAATGAACACAGACTGGTCCCAATGCCCCATGGAGAAGGGGCCGCACTTTTCCCATACGCCGACAGGGTTAGCTTTCAGTACGCTCCGGCTCAAGTATGACCTTGAGCATACTATTAACATGATGGGGACGCAGGAGGATGGCACACTCCCACCTACATTTAAGGGTAGAGGATGCTCATCCTTCATAGACTATATCCTGGTCTCAAGATCTCTGATAAATAAGATAACTAGTGCAGGGATTGAATGGAGTGGTTTCAGTGACCATAACCCTCTTGTCTTGGAGTTGTTGTACAGGGTGGGCTCAAGAAATAGAGTCCAACGCACAATCACTGAGAGGGCAACAGATCAAGGCAGGAGACTAAAGTGGTCCAAATTGACGGGGAAAAGTTTTACAAGGACCTGGTGGATGCCGGCAAACTTGCCATCAATGACTGTTTAGATATAGAAGTTCACGGATTGAGGCTTCTGGATGCATTCGATCAGATTGCCAATCTGATCGACGGTCTACTAAAGACTAGTGTGCCCTTAAAGAACCACGGGAATCCTCAATGGTTCGATAAGGATTGCTCCAAAGCTCTGAGGGAGCTGAAAAGCTGCCTTAAATCTAAACCAAGGGTCCCCCATAAAGTGAAGGTGTGCAGAGCAAATTATAAAAAAGAGATTAAGAGGAGGAAACTTGTCTTGCAGGCAGAAGCGTGGGCAGATTTAAGAGAAGCAGGGGAAAGAAAGGACCTAGCGGGTTTCTGGAGGATTATTAATAACCCAACTTTCCAGGAAAAAGACACCCCGGAGATAGGGGCTAATATCCTCCCAAATCAGTGGGTTACCCACTACAGGAGTCTGTATAACCATGAGCCTGGCACTACTGTAGAGTTATCGGCTATCCCAACTCAGGCTCCACCGGTGGAATTCACCATTAAGGAGATCACTGCAGGGATTGAGGGTCTGACTAAAAATAAAGCCCCGGGGCCCGACGGAATTCCCCCAGATCTGTTTCTGAGTAGCATTGAACTTTGGGCCCCTCTAATGACAAGGGTCATTAACACTGCTATTACCTGCGGCCTGCCTCCGTCCTGGTCCAAAGCGGTAATTGTGCCGATTGTTAAGAAGGGCAACAGGGACGACCCCAAGTGCTACCGCTTGATTTCCCTGATCGATGTGTCAGCAAAACTCTTGGGAAGGGCAATTCTTAACAGACTGTCCGAGTGGACCGAAGAAAATAACATCTTCTCGGACACTCAATATGGATTTAGGACAGGGAGGTCCACTAGTGACCAATGCCTGAACCTTTACATGCTGACTGCCAAATATACCATGGCTAGCGATGAATCCATATATATGGGTTTCATGGATTTGGCAGCGGCATTTGATCACTTCAATAGGGAGAAATTGTGGGGCATGATGTTTAGTATGGGGATAGAGAGTGGCCTAATTAATATATTGAGGGAATTGCACAGTGACACCACGGCTAAGGTCCGCTACAATAGGGAGGGGGGACTGACTAACTCTTTTCCCTGTATGAGTGGAGTCCGACAAGGCTGCATCCTTTCCCTTTACATTAATAATTTGGAGCAGTTTCTGTTAGGTCTAAAGGCAGATTGCCCAAGGGTCGGGTTGCGTCATATTCCTGTTCTGCTTTATGCAGATGACGCGGTGCTGATTGCACGTACACCCAGGAGCCTACAAATCTTGATCGATGGATTCGTCAAGTTCATGGGTGCCCTGGACCTCTTTGTTAATTTGGGTAAATCCTATGTGCTCCTGGCGGGGAAAAAATCTACCTCCAAATTTACTTACACAATAGGGAGTCACATTGTAGAAGAGGTTAAAACGTTCCCTTATCTTGGTGTAACATTTGATGGCGCCTTACAGTTTGATTCCTTGGTGGAGGAGCGTTGTGGTAAAATGATTGCATCTAACGGGGCAATAGCTAGCTATGGCAGGAGGCTAGGAAGATGGTCCCCGGAACAGGTGATGAACTTGTACAGCTCTGTATCATGCTCCAAAGTAATTTATGGGGCAGAAGTATGGGGCTTTGTTAATACCACAAGAATCCAACGGGAAGAAAACAAATATTTGAAATCAATCCTGAGAGTACCCCAAAGTACTGCTGGACTAATTGCCCACAGGGAGTTAGGGAGGCCATATATAGAAGACCTGGTAAAACTGAGAACCATAGTAGCCTGGTTAAAAATCTGGGTCAATCCTGATGCGTCACTCAGTAGAGAAATTTTATCGGATTGTTTGGAGAGGGACAAATGTATGCGCATCCCCTGGCTCCACTATGTGAAGAACACCCTAGAGGAACTAGGCTTTGGGAACCTCTTTACTAACCCAGCAACAATTGTAGCCCAGAACAAGTTGCAAGTAGGGAAAATTTTTCTAGAGCGGAAAAACCTATGCAGAGCTGAGGCTGAAGGGTGTAAAAAGACAGTGAGGGCCCATAACCTAGTGAAGAGCGTGAAGGTATGGAGCAATACTTGTACCTCATGTATAATGCACAGGATAGGTTCTTGATGTGCCGTTTCAGGCTGAACCTACTCCCATTTATGTTGGCATCACCAGCAGGATTTGCTACATCAATTGAACAGAAGGGGCCCTGTGGCTGCGACAACAGGTCTCCGCAGGACTCCCTTCATTTTGTCCTACTCTGCCCCTTTTATTCAATGCCCAGGCGCAGATTTCTTGTAAACCTCTTAAAAAAAACCAAATTGGTTCACGATAGGGAGGCACTAGTATTTTTACAGAAAGCTTCGGACCCCTTAACATTGTGTAGTATCATGAATTTTATTAAGGTAGCGGTCCGTTTAAGGCTTACTAGGGGAGAAGAATGAAATGTTTTTAATCTTATCCTTTTAAGTGTCATACACTGTTTCACTGTTTGTATTTTATGCTTTGTTTATACCCTGTACAAAGGATCTTGGAAATGTTTAATAACTTTTTACTATGTATACATGTGTGTGCTTTTATGGTGTTTTTTATCACCGAATAAAGATTCTTTGAATTGAATTGAATTGAAATGTGTTCTATGTTGAAAAGACTACTACGGAATAAAATTAATCTGTTCTATGCTTCTTTGGTACCCTACATTCTGATCTCAAATGTACCACAATTACGGCTGTAATCAAAATTATAATGTTTGTGATACATTTGTCTGCAAACACGTCCCTTTAAATACATCTTTGAAAGGAAGGAACACTAGGTCAGGAAATAGGCAGTGATACAACTTCTGAAATGCACAAACACTCCTAGAGCAAATTAAGGCTACATTTGTCTTTAACAGACCGACCAAAGAAAACATCAGATGGCACAGTACTTAGGTGATAAAGCTAAAAATCATTTCCAAAGCCGGACACTTGCTTTTTACTCTCCTTCAACCAAATGTAAAACTTGCATAGCGGTTTGAATCCCTTATTTCTTGGTTTCAGAAATGTTTTTGAATGCATAAAGCAAACCCGGAACATTAGCATATCACTCTTTCCTGCTATGTCATGCCTATAAAATAAAATGCAGCCAGGAAACGCTAACCGTGGAGCGACATATATGAAGTACACAGCAAGCAGAAGCATAAAAAGAGGGAAAAGGGCAGCATCCAAAATGTATAATAATTAGGACAGGAGGTGTCATAAATTGAAGACTGTAGGTAACACTTGAATTTTGACTAACATACCATATACTATCTTGAACTCGGAAGGCAATAAGGCAACTGGCATAAGATTGTAAACTGTCTCATTGTACTATGACCCTTTTTCGGTTTGTGTACCAAGATAAAAGGAAAAGTCTCCTATTCTCACCAAAACCAGTTTCTGATACGTGAAACTTGTATATATTTTTTAAATTAAAGATAATTCCAACAACTCTATGTATAGGTCCTGATTAGTGTGTACACTGTTTGTTGCACAACATCCAATGCTGGTTTTAAGAATAAAAGGCCATCCTGGCAGGGGTGCCTGTATGTCACGCCTAAAGCCAATTCTTTCTTTTTGGACGTCATGTATGTAGAACCAATTTGCCTGAGGTCAGCATGCCTCCTAGTTGTTTAAATTATCGACACATAATTATATGCACAGAGTTTTACAGCATATGTTTTTTTTTCAAATGTATACATGAAGGAAACTGACAAGCATTTGCAAAACAATTCATAATTTAGAAGTAGCCAGCTGTTAAACCAGAGGAAAAAGAATTGCTCCCAGCTTGACACAGGACAAAGTGTATATCATTAATATGCCAAGTAAATTATTAAATATCATCAAATTTGATGCTCTCGTTTGCCATTCTACATAATGAAAGGTACAAAAAAATAAAATATCTATGTCCATAATTTAGGGCAGTGGTCCTTAACATTTTGACTTCTGTGGACCCTTCACTTAACACTTACTTAAATCCGGGGACTCGTGCGGATTCATTATTGGAATCAGCATAGCCCTTTAAGCCATTACTAGAAGCTGGAGACTCGGTTTAAGCAATATCAATGATTTGAATGTTAAAACAAAACACAAAATTACAGAAACAAGCATTCATCAAACAAATACACAAATGATTAAATATCTGATCAGATTCAAAATTTTCTTTTTTAAATCAGAACGTTCAGTTTGAAGCTACAGTCTGGGCTTTTCTAAATTCAACTGAGGCCAACTAACCTGTACACTATATTCTGTTTCAAGCATTTGCACTGACCCTACGAATCAATCTGAGAACACCAGCATAATATTTAGCCTCCAATTTCAAATTCTTCACATTTACAGAATGTTTTACATTTTTCAATTTTGCTTCTTTATACCCTTTATTAATCTAATGATATTATTTAACTTTGTAAGTAGGTGTCACGGACCTCGAGGGGTCCCTGGATGACGGGTTAAGATCTGCTGATTTAAGGTATCAAAGGGTCTTCGGCTGAATGATTGTACAATAGGTCTTAAAACCCAACCAGTCTGTTATTATATTATGATTTTAAGGCATAATCCGAACCGCTTGCTTTCATGTAGATATAATGTTAATAAAGTTCCATGTTGTTGTTCAAGGTGAAGGTTCTACTGCCTGTCAGTTTGTTTCTGGCTAGCCAGGGTTGGCCATTCTTCAGTTGAAATTGCCAATAAAAACATTTGCATATATAGATGTGACTTTGTTGACTTCATGACCTTATTTGACAATGAGTTGGCCAGCTGCAAGGTGTCTGCAAACCACAACAATGTTAGGCCAGATTCTCAAGTATGGGGACCAACTGTGGAGGTGGCACTACCTTGGTGTGTTTATTAACCTGGGTCTGTACTGAGGCTTATTTTGAGGTGAAGAGTATCACGTGTTTAAGGCCCAAATGTTTAAATAACACGATTGTCAGACTGGGGAGCAACCACCGTAGAGCAAGTGTGTGTCAAAGTCAGTACCGGCATTCCAGGTTCAAGTTGCATTATTCAGTGCATTTGCTGCCTGTAACTGTCTCTTTTCTTTTGCACAACAGATACTCTAACCTAGACAGCTCAGGGTTTGTACCTTCTGAAAGCCATCTGTTCAGGGGCCGATGTATCGACAGCCTGATGAATGACTTGTGCTGTCCTGTTAGAAGCACCAAGCGGTCCTTAATGCTGAATCTTCCTTGGGGTGAATTTCTCCAACGTTCTATTCCTTTTTGACGCAGCATAGCATTAGACGAGAGGATCTTAGGCATAGTTTGAATGAATGTGCTTAAGCACAGTGCTTCCTGCTTCAGCATTAGTACTTCTCAGCATCAACGGGGTTGTTTTCCTCCTAGTGGTTTCCCAAGTGATATCAAAGAGACATTAATAACAAAGCTCCAGTTGTTTATGATCTAATTTGGAACCCTGTGTTTCGAACCTCCACCAAACCATAGTCATACCACTAAGCCTAAACCCTAAAATATCCCAACCCTAAGCCTACCCCTAATCCTAACCCAAACCATAAACCTACCTATATGCGGAAGTACATGCCGAGCAGTACTTTATTATTTTTGCCCACTTTTCTTCAATAATTTTCTTTACCATTTTTATCTTTCCTTGCTTTTAATTTCCTAATACCGTGTTTGCAGTGGGGGCATCAGGACTACCATTTTCCATTCTACCCACATCATGCATGGTGGCAATCAAGGAGGAGACGCATGTTGTAATGGTGGCTGACAGGCTACCACATTGGTGATGTGAGCAGTTTTAGTTCACATCTACAAAATTACATTGCCTTATACTTGCGTTTTGGATCAACCGTTCTTAAATTCATTTAGATATTTATTTAAATATTTATTTTAACTTATGGTGCATGTGTCCTTGTTATTTTAATTGACTTATTTACTGATTTCTTGTAGCCTCTTTTGGTCTTGCTTAGCTTTAATATTCCAGTATCTTCCTTTGTGTTGGGAGGCTTTACTGATGTCTCAAAATTTTTTTACTGCAGTTGAGGAATAATAACTGCTGCTGGAAACAGTTTGTGAGTAATTCTACTAGTGTTTTGTGGTTGCTCTATGGGGTCTCAGTTTCAGGTTGATGTCTTCTTTAGGATGTCATGATTATGGGGAGGAACTTTCAATCAGATTATATATTATAATGCTTTTCAATGAAAGACACAGAGCACAAGAGAAAACAACTTTGAGGGGTTAGATGGAAGCAGAAAAGTGATACTTTCAAATTGCAAGCCAAATTCAAAGCAGAGGTGCTCTCTTAGTTGCAAAATCAAAGGCAGTTGCTACTGTAGTTGCAATAACAGGTTACTCTGATGTGGGATGACTTTTTGGACTCTATGTTTTAGGATGAGAGTAGGTTATTTCTCAGTTCCTGTCCTCTGTTATTAGTTATTGTGTTCAATTAAAGCAATTACCTCATTCACAGTTTGCCGGATGGCTACTCTATCTCAAATGTGACAGGTATCCTGTTCGACTTATAAGTGCATTATATTCTCTTAATGCGCTTGAAATTACCTTACATTGAGATATAATGCACTTATAATGAGGAGGAGGAAGGTCTACTCATCACGTCTGTGACTGAGTACCCGTAAGTCAAATTCTAAATCAGGCACTTAATGTTTGCATTTGTTGACAAATTTTGAACTCAATTAATTGAGCTAAAATACTGTCAATTGCTTGGGCGTATTTGTGGTTCCTCGCACTTTTAGTACAGTTTAAAGGACAATTATTAAATAATAAACTACTGTGTATAAGAAATACCTTTTACCCGACTACTTTTTTATCTTGGAAATATATTTGCTAATGCTAACATTTCCCGGAGGAAGTGCTTGTCTGCGGTGCTGGCCACTCCACCTCCTGGACCTGGGGTGAGAAAATGAAAACTAGCTTGCTCAGCTGAAAAGATATACATATTTATTACTAATCCTATGTTTCACTCATTCTCATGAGCTCAGTCTAGATACCTACTTGTGAGTTTTTTTATCACGTTTCCATTTAAAACCTATGGTATAAATTTGTGCTTTTCACAGGACACTTGCTACATTAAACAGTGCTTGGGCAAACTCTTGCTGTTTTGCTCTGTGATTCACAGACCATTATTTATTTCTTTTGTCAATAAATCCTTTCAGACTCCCCTATGTCTCTCCACAATTCAATAGTACCTAATGGAGTGTGATATGCTCCAACACGATCTTGCTGAAGAAAAAATTGAAATGACAATTTGGGCAATTTTGCCTTGATAATAGTAAGACAAATTCAAATAAGATTTTATTGTTTTGGTTAATTAAAACCTTTACAAAAAGTAAAAAATGTACAATGACCAATAGTAAAACCATATAATAAAGAAAATCTTGCTAAATATAGGCAGAGAGAGTTCAGCTGAAACATCAAAATAACAGGTTAGGAGACAGTCGTGACAAATAACTGAGCAGGCTTTTGCATGTAATGGTTAGACAGTGTGCAGAGATACACAAACGTCTTGCAAAACGACAGATTTACAGAATACAAACAGGAAAAATCCACCTGAGGCACATATTAAGGGAATATGTAGGTAACAGATAAAAAGTTTGTTGACATGAGTTATAAACAGTGTGCAAAGTATGCAAAACACAGACCAGTTGTAAAACGACAGATCTATAACGGTACTAACCAAATTCATTGATATTAGTACTAGTTTGATCTCTATGGGATGAGCTTTGCCGCATTTGTTATGACGAGGATTGGTACTGGTTCTTAAACAATACACCTGAGAGAAATGACTGCATATTTACAAATCAACATATTTTAGCACATTAGAAATTTAATTTAGAACATATCTGAATACAAGTAAAGTGCATATTTTAGAAATGATTTATGAAATGTGTGAATATCTTTTAGTAGAATAAGTAAATAAAACCAAAACATAATGTAGAGTGGTAGACGTAAAAGATGTTATTAGAAACTCTTTATTGCAAATGTATGTATTTTTACATTTTGCACCAAGCAACTATGATTTAGCCTGTGCAGCGACTAGTCCCAAAGCTTCTTTTCGACCTTTGCTCATAGAAAAGTGTTCTGTGTAACAGCCTAACATTGATGTCATCTTAGAAATGTGCTGAATTTAGTATTATGTTCATTTAGTTCCTCTCACCCCATGTTAGATCATTTCCATTAAGAATAATGAACTTATTGAAACTGGTGATGTACACTTATAGTGTCGCTTTAATATCAACACAATATGTTTTCACATCGGCGGACAGGAAACAATACATGTGTTAAAAGGTCATAATAAGGAGTGTTCTTAGCTAGTTAGATTACCACACCTCTACTTTCCCTCTTACCCATCCGGTAGTCTTGCTGTTGGATGTTATGTGTAATTTAGCTTCAAGTGATTCCACATATTATAGGAAAACCCTGTAATGAATTTTATCAATCAATATTAACAACAATTAGGAATTCTATAGTGTTTTTTATCTATGCTATTTGTATAAATAATCAGCATTGGAGCACTGCGTCATCTGCACTAGGATCACTTATTTTGCTGATTGTTACACTTGATTGGAGTCAAAACATTACAAGATGCAATCTATATCAGTCCTGTGTTTTATCTTCTTTGTAATAAATTTTGGCCCAGTGAATATTCCTTCTAAGACGCATAAGACGGTACCACTTTTGAATGAGTCCCACTGGACAATTGTTATATTAATAAATACTCTCAGATTTTGATTGACATGTAACTACATTTCTTCAACACTCAATACAACATCTCAGTAATGAAGGCAGACAGAAGAAGCATAGCTGCAGTTATCTCGAAGGGTTGACCCTCTTCTATTATTCATTTCACAGCTGTAGTGTACAGAAATTGCCTTTCTCAATCTAGCAGGGGGTTCCCGGGGTTAACGTCTTTTCCTCCTTCGTTCTGTTAAGCAACCATATGAAGGGAGAAAATAGCTCCATAAAATGACTTTTTTTTGTTATTTTTTACAATAATGGAAAGGAGGCAGAGCGCCCTTTGGTCGAGACTCTGATATTGTGCGTGTCTATGTAAAACAAACACTCCTTAACAGTTTTGGAAAGCTCGCACATAGCAAGATTTGATTATAGTTTGACATGAAAATAAATGGAGGCACTGAGATTGCAAGTTCATAAGAAACGTTTTTCAATAACACGCTTTGGCGATCACACAATGATTGAACCCTTTCTGGCTACTGATTTGTCTTCTCTTATAACTAGTCTGAATCATGTCTCATTTTATGGTTTAAATCGTTGAATGTAAATTAAAGTAAATGTTAGTATATCATTTGCTTATGTCGCAGTTAAAATAGTAAAGTCATTAAGATAAGGCGCAGGCATTGGGCAACTTATCTATACTGAAACTGATGTAATAAAAAACAGCGATTGCTATTTGTGAAGGCAATATATGGATACCACACGAGCAGCAGCGAGGCTCCTGCTTTCGTGCTTCATGTAACAATACAGCATGCGTGTACCCCATCTGTTGATAATGCAAATAAATGGAATATAACACTGAACTGAACAGCGGAGTTGCCTGAGAAGCCTATTGGATTACATTTGTACAGGTCACATATTGATTCACAGTGACCACTTCCGCCCAATTTTCTTTCGTGTAAAATCTTTTTTTTTTTTTTTTTACTTCGCGTGCTAAAAGCTGTTCACATTCTACAAAAATATAGCACTGACGGAAAACATGGAGGTGCTCGAGCCACTTAAGGCTCGAGCCAGAGGCCTGCTTCCTACTCGGCACGAGGGTCTCTTGAATACTTGAGCCAATCTTTACTGTGGCATCTACCTGCCACTCAATCTCTACAATTATGCGTCAAGAAATACGAACATAGTTTAAGCATTTGGTCCTAAAAATGAGAAAAAGTGGTGGTCATTTAGTAGAACTGCATAATGTAAATCCAGAAAACCTAAACCAATCATTAGCTTTCCCTGTAGACCAAATTGTTTGCTCTTAGTCCAATATTTTTTTTACAGAGCCTCCTTTTCATTTACCAGTTGAAAGACCAACTTCCAATAAGTGAGTTCAGAGTGTGTACTGCACACCAATAAACTAATGCATTAAGGTGAAATGCTTCTGCATATTAAAAAAATACTCTTTTCCCTTTTCAATTTTAAAGAGATTATCATATTTCACATTATGTTTTTTTGCATTTTACATGCCAAGTTTTTGCAGGGCTCTGCTCGTGCATGAGCTCTTAAAGCCCGGCCATCCCCTTAGCTCAGCTCTTACTGTTAATTTGTTGGCTTGTCCACCCTCGGAAAACTGTAAAATAGCCCCAGCGCTTCAATCACAAAACACAGCCACATTTTCAAGTCAAGAAATCTTACTCAGATAATCAAATATACATAAACTAAATAAATCTCATTCAAAATGTATAAAAACATGTAAAATACAAGATAAAAACAATTCATCACACAAAATAAAGGTCAACCTACGATGTCATGTATAATCACCACAATTTCAACAAGGCCATCTTAATCAGAGAGCATGGTATGAGAAACCCAAACAGCCGATCTGAGAAAAGGGACTACTTATAGACTTGTCTCGACATCTGGCATTTGTGGCGGGAAATTGAAGGCCATCTTGATATCCCTAATATCGCGTTTTTTGATAAGTGGAAGTAAAAAGAGATTTGAGTATCTTAAGTAAAGTTTACTAAAAAGTGCAGAGTACTGCTTGCACTGACCAGAGCTCCCGTCACTGGGGCACGGGCATGTAACAAGGTTCATTTGGAAGCTCAGTGGAAAGCATAATAAGTACTTTAGTGGGCAAGCCCTAAACTGAAACACAAAACCTTTTACCCAACACCCTCTTGCTGTAAAGAGACAGCTGATAGGTGGGTTAGCTGCAACCATATTCAAATTAGCTGCCACAGTTGACTCCCCCCCCCCCCCCCCCCCCATTCTCATTCAGTCAAGTGGAACTGGCTTGCTGCACTCATTTTTCGTTAACATTCACAATATTCTCAGGGTCTGTAAAAGCATGTTGTAAATCAATCTTTCGAAAAACCTGCTCAACACCTGCTAAACATGTAATATGATGTCCCCTTTCACACACAAGACAGTCCCTAATGATATCGCTGGTTAAGGTGGCCACTGCGTTTCTTCATACTGCTAACCACAGTAATGGAGGGTGTTCTCTAATATAATCTTTTATATATGGTAAGCCCAGTTCTTTGCCTGAGATCATATAAGATGATTGTTAGACATTGCATCATTGGCGTGGGTCTCCCTTTCATTTTTAGCAGTTGCCTCCTAGATGCTTAGGGCACTTTGCCACTGCTGTTCAGTGTCAAAGTGCAAGTACTTCCTTTGTAAATTGTTGTTATGGATTAGTGATTCCATGATTGGCTGTTTGATTTACTTGTCAGACCTTAGTACATTGCACTATGTGTGTCCAGCACTGATTGTGCCACCCACAGAAGGAAGCAGCTTGTAAAATGTGGCATAGCCCTGCCATTGCAGAGCCTGTGTGCAGTCTGGGACAGCCATGTTGACTTGGCAAGTGCACACACTTGCCAGTGCACACACTTGTCAGTCCCCAAACCATCACTTTCTGCATGTAAGTCACCCATAGGCATTGTATGTTAAATGTAGGACATGCCCTGATGTGTGTGGCATGTCCCGAGGTTGAAATACTGCAAATTTCGATGTTCACTGTTGTAAGGCTATCTGTTCCCATAGGCCAGAATGGGGAGTTTGTTTATAACATCTTATGAACATAAATGACCCTGGGAACAAGATTTGAAAATACAATTTTGTATGCCTGAACTCAGGATGTTAAAGTGCATATTTTATTGAGGGTGATTTTTACATTCTGTATTTGAAAATACCACTTTTAGAAAATGGGTAGTTTCTTGCCTAACCATCCAGTATGCCTCTGCTAGGTTTGTGTATTGCATGTCTGGCTTTTGGATGACAGGGGCTGGAGAAGGGCTGTGGCTCCAGAAGTCTGATGAGTCAAGGCTGGGCTGAATGGGATGAGTTGCATTTAGAGTAGGGGGAGGAGATTTCCTTTCACCTGCCTGGGCTTAGTCTGCCTTCAACAATGCTGTCTCCACCTCCTGCCAGAAAGCTGCACCAGTGAGGACAGGACTGGTTTTGGCTGGTTACAGACACTATGCCTTCAGAGAACAAAGGATTTGTGTGTATAAAAAGTGGGGCCCAGGCCCCAGACTTTTAGATCACTTCTGGGAAATCAAGAGGAAACCTTTGCCAAGGAGAAGAGCCGGAAAAACTGAGGAATACTGCCCCTGTGCTGTTTGCTGTCTGGGGCTGGCCTGCAGTGGTTACTTGCTGCTGAGGAAAGGAGAAAAAGGACTTTGCTGTTTTGCTTTGTCACCTGCGTCTGTCTCTCTGCATCTTGAACTGCTGTTTCAGCTGCTACAGAAGGAAACTGCAACACTGACGCCGGCGAGCAATGCCGCAACCTGCACCGAAGCCGTGAGGCCTGCTGCTGTACCGTATTGACTCTGAAGCCGACTTCATCCTCGAGGAGCAGATCCTTGACGTGGGTTATTCCATGAGTCCATCGACATCGCGTCATCATAAGGAACAGTGGTTTTGGCGCCATTGTGAGGTCATCTCCCCGATGCAGTAAGGAACCGTTGTCTCGCCTCCCCTGAGCTGCAGTAAGGAACAGAGGCTTCACCTTCCCTGGGGTCGTAAGGAGCCAACGCCGCATAGCGCCTATGAAGCAGCCACTGACACTGTGAACTGTCTTTACTTTCATCAATTCCAAGGTACTGTTCTTTGTGGGTCTGCTCAACTCCGGGCCCAGCGCTGCGCATCTCACGGTCAGCGCTGTACTTTGGGATTCCCACTGGTCACAATGTCGTTATAACGCCAAGTGGAGTTATTTGTTGCTACAAGCTTTATTTTTGTGAATAACCTATTGAGTATCTCTTGATAACTGTACTGTGGATTTTTCTCGTTTGGTCTTGTTTTGGTTTAGATAAAGATTATATTTTTTTCTAAACTGGCGTGGTGTCCATTTGTAGTGTTTTCACTGTATTACTGTGTGTTCACAAATGCTTTACACACTGCGTCTGAGATAAGCCTGTCTGCTCCTACCAAGCCACCGAGGGGGTGAGCAGGGGTTATTTTATGAGTGCATCCTCCTTACCCTGACTAGGAGAATGGCCCCTATTTGGACAAATGTACCTACCTCTGCCAACTAGAGACTCCTATTTCTAACGATGATATAGGGACCAACACCACCTTGCTATATTACCGGTTTTCTTCTATCTGAATAGCATCACATTTGGAAGCATCCCAAATCCCAGCTCCAAATATTACAACAGGAGAGCACGGAGTTTCATAAATATGCAGCAAGGGGCTAAGAGCACCCCCTCCTGGCAGCTGGGGTAGATTACATAATGAGCCAACTGCCCTAGTCAGCTTAGCCCTACTTTGGGAGATGTGAGGCATCCAGAAGCAGCAATGGTGACCCCTAAATAGGAAAAATAGCTGGTGCATCTTAGACTGTTAATACCTACAGATAGGGTTGTTAACTGCTTACTCTTGATATGCTACGATATAGGATTTGGCAACATTTGTTTGTAGATCCAGGGTACACATAAAATCTATAAAGACATACACCAGCAGACTCAGGGTTTTAGGTGTTCGTGCCATCAGCATGGCATCGTCGGCGTAAAGGAGAGAGGGGAGCAACAGCCTTTTGATTCTGGGTACATCTGGAGTAACACTGACTAAAAAAGGGTGACGTTTGTTAATGCATAATATGGAAAAAAAAGGGGCCAAAACACACCCTTGTCTCAGCTCCGTAAAATTCTTTTATCATTGGACACCTTTCCATCCGTACTGATTTCAACTCCGACCTTCATATGTCTGTGCAAATATGCCAAAAGTGCATGAGTGCTTTGTCCATGCCATAAGAGTGAAGGTTTTCCCACAGTTTAGAGTGATTTACACAGTCAAATGCTGAGGTCAGGCCCATGAAGGCCAAGTATATAGGGGAATGTTTAGCAATGGTATATTTTCCAATAAGCAATGACAAATTAAGACATTGCTCAACAGTCCCCACCTGATTTCTAAGCCCATACTGTCAGGGGTACAAAATAGACATATCCTTTAACCACTCTTCTGTCCTGTTGTACAGCACCCTCCCTAAATGGGTAACAGATGTGTCTATTAAGGAAATGGGCCTGTAACACCCTGTGTTGGAGCGATCTCCCTTCTTAACCCTTTCGATGCTGATGACGAGCTCAGCTCGTCATGATGCACAGTTGAGCTGTGCTGATGACGAGCTGAGCTCGTCATGAATACATACTAAGAGCAATTTCCAGCACAGGGGGGGAAAACACCTAGCAGCCAAGGTGTTAAAGATGGGCATAATGATGGAGGTCTTCCAGGAGTACGGTAGTGGGGAATTATAAAGATTGTTAAAAACATTTGTTGACAGAGGTGCCCAAAATTCTGGACTGCCGTGGCCTAATTAAAACAAAATTAAGTTCTGGAGTAGAGCATTAGGAAATTCGTAGCTAATCAGAATGCTTCTTCTGCTGGCTATAACTAAGTTACTGGCCTCCTCAAGAATCATTCTGCAGCTGACTCCACATAGGCAGTCACTGGGAAAACCACTCTACTGCCCGGCTGCAAGCATAGCAGTCTTTTTATTTATTGTTCTACCTTTCTGTGGTTCATTGGGGGTTTCTTTGAGTGAAGCAAAGGGCGGAACAAGGACAGTCATGTATGCCCAGAGCCACTGGAATTGTGCGATTGTGCGGCCTCGTTCTTTCTGCATAGTTATCCATTAGCCGCATTTGCCACATGGTCCATCATCTGATGCATAATGTGCAGATTTTAATAAAACAAAATGTTTCTAAGTTACAAATAACACAGCGACGAGTGTTGGTGCACTGTGGCAGGCCCTTTGCAAAATTGGACTGGTCACCTTTCTTCTGCTTATTGCTGTGCTTGGCTGTTATGCTTGTACTAATATGGTGCAACCAATGCTCAAACTGAGTTAACAAGAGTAAAAGTGACAAAATAATGAAGTAATACTGTTACAAAAAGTGCTGCATTATTTGCCTTTCTTTGCTGCATAATCTACTCAACACTGCCACATAATTTGGCACTCCGCTGCCTCTTAATAAAAGTGGCCCTGTGTATACCATAGCAGCTTCTATGGAGAGGGACTGTGCCCAGGGTTAGAGGAGTCACTTTTCTAAACATTGACGCTGTGGCAATGTGGCGCTCCCTATGACAGGTAGCTCCTGCTCTAAACAGTGCTCCCTCTTATGGGTGGCGAGTGTCAATAGATTTACTGCCCTTACCCAGTGTTTTAAATGTAAAAAGAAAAGTGCCAGTACTCACCAAATTGATTGGGGTGGGTCTTAGGACCTGGTAGGGGCCTTTCTGGGGGCATGGTTGTGTTAACGACATTTAATAATAGCAGCATTTTCTTCGTCAATGTAGAGCACCCTAGTGCCCTTTGGCCATTTTCGGTTCATATATGGAAGGTGTAAATAGCATTTGTAGCAGTCGTATAAAGCGCAAACGAGGGCCGAGGGCATTAAAGCATTTCACATGAGAAGCAGAAGTTTTATATAAAAAAAGGACTTGTATGTTTTTATGGCACGCAAAGATTAAGTGATTTTCTCAGAATCACAGGATCTTGAGCAAACTCTGGGATTACACCTCCCCATGCCATAAAAACAAAAAAAGTATGTTTTCATGCAGAACTTGTGCTTCTCATGTAAAGTGCCTTAATGCCAAGTTTGCACTATATAACATTGCAAAAAAAGTACCAATTACGTACTACACACATGAGTTAAGCTTGGGCGAAGGGTTTAAGGCGCTCTGACAGTCAATTTTGAATGTATTTCATTGCTGCAGCCTTACACTCCAACTGGCTGCACAACAGTTCCAGAGTTCTGAGCTCTAGCTGTAAGGCCACAACTCCTTATTCCTGTCATGCAGGCAGTTAGAGTGTAAGGCTGCATCAGCAACCTAGCTAGCACTGGAATACACTCACCATTGGCAGAGATCATCACAGACACCCTCCATCTGAAAGCAGTGTATTTAGCAGCACCAGCGCTGCACGTACTACCCCAGAGCTTTACCCCAGCCTCCCACTAGGAGTACAGAACTCTCTTGACACAGGAGAAGTTCCGGGTTTTAAGGGGAGACCATTTAGAAGTGCGGGTACTCCGTACTGGTGAGCACCGTTCCTTCTAGGGCGCGCGCGCGCACCTCTACTGACATCCCCGCGCACCGACTCGCTAGAAGCACGAGCACAGGACGTCGCGCGAGAGAGTCGCCGCCGGCCGTTTTGAAGAAGCGAGCGGTGGGAACAGGACTAGTCTAGGTAAGGAGGCGGGGGGGGCTGGTGGCTATGTGGGAGCGCATGGCAGACTGTGGCCTTTTGTTTAAATATTGCTGTTAATCGGAGCCCCTTCACGGGCTCCGATTAACATCAATACTTAAACAAAAAGCCACAGTCTATCCCGCGCTTTACTAACAAAAGCATAGACACTTTCCAAACACAGTGCGTACTTTAGCACACGCTGTGTTTGGAAACTGTCTCTACGCTTTTGTTATTAAAGCGCGGGGCAGACTATGGCTTTTTGTTTAAGCATTGATGTTAATCGGAGCCCATGAAGGGGCTCGGATTAACAGCAATATTTAAACAAAAGGCCACAGTGGGCAGTCAGGAGGGCAGGGCGGGGCCGCAGAGGGCACAGCGGCTGGTTAAATGAGTGGAGCAGAAGGCAAAAGGGGCTTAAAACAAGGAAAAAAACGAGTGGGACAGAGGGCAGAAGGGCACAAAAACGAGTGGGACAGAGGGCAGAAGGGCACAAAAACGAGTGGGACAGAGGGCAGGAGGGCACAAAAACGAATGGGACAGAGGGCAGGAGGGCACAAAAATGAGTGGGGCAGAAGGTCACAAAAACGAGTGGGAAAGATGGCAGAAGGGCACAAAAACTAGTGGAACAGAGGGCAGGAGGGCACAAAAACGAGTGGGACACAGCGCAGGAGGGAACAAAAACGAGTGGGACAGAGGGCAGAAGGGCACAAAAACGAGTGGGACAGAGGGCAGAAGGGCACAAAAACGAGTGGGACAGAGGGCAGAAGGGCCCAAAAACGAGTGGGACAGAGGGCAGAAGGGCCCAAAAACGAGTGGGACAGATGGCAGAAAGGCACAAAAACTAGTGGGACAGAGGGCAGAAGGGCACAAAAATGAGTGGGACAGAGGGCAGAAGGGCACAAAAACGAGTGGGACTGAGGGCAGAAAGGCACAAAAACAAGTGGGACAGAGGGCAGAAGGGCACAAAAACGAGTGGGACAGATCACAGAAAGGTACAAAAACAAGTGGGACAGAGGGCAGCACAAAAACGAGTGGGGCAAGGGGCAGAAGGGCACAAAAACGAGTGGGTCAGATGGCAGAAGGGCACAAAAACGAGTGGAACAGAGGGCAGAAGGGCACAAAAACGAGTGGGACAGATGGCAGAAAGGCACAAAAAGAGTGGGACAGAGGGCAGAATGGCCCAAAAACGAGTGGGACAGATGGCAGAAAGGCACAAAAAAGAGTGGCACAGAGGGCAGACGGGCACAAAAAACTAATGGCACAGTGGCAAAATACAGAATACAAAAATATAGGGGCAGCTAAGAACAGAAGGCAGAACGGGCAGAGAGGCACGGGGCAGCGAGGGGAACAGAAGGGAAAACTGGGCGGAGACACGGGCAGCGAGGGGTAGAGAAGCAAAGACCAGGCAGAGAGAGCACAGGGACAGCGAGGGGAACAGAGGGAAGAAAAAGGGGCACGTACAGGCAGCGGGGAAGACAGACAACAGCCGTCAGAGACACAACAATGAAAATACAGGCAATACAATAAATTTGCAAACTGCCTTTAAGACCGTTATTTTGGCTCTGTATGTGTGAAAAAGCACCATCTTTTCACTTTGTAAAGTAAACGTTTTGAGTGCCATTTGGTGCCGCAGACACGCACGGTTTGCCTCCTGGCGCACATAGCCATGGTTGCAGCACACAGAGACCCTCCACTGCCGCACACAGAGGAAAAAAATTAGAAGGAACATTGCTGGTGCGTACCAGTCTATTTAAAGCACGGCCATTATTTGCAGGGCAATAACTGCTGTTAATTATTCCCATTATGTGCCCTAGCCTGCATAATTGTGGCCAATAATGTAGCAAGGATGCCAAGGGCCCTGGCCCAAGCAAGGAGAATGGCCCTTTTGACTGATCTGCTGTTGGGCTAGTAAAATACAGTAATTTACAGGGTTCAATTGGCCCCTCAAAACTCTGGGCCCTGGTGCCATTGCACCTACTGCACTAATGGCAGCTATGAAACAGATTATAGTAATTAACAGCCCCAAAATTGTCAGCTGAACCTTATTTTTGATCTCTTAATTAACAAAACCACAAAAGAAAACATCAGGTGACATACATTGCTTCACATTTGTCGTATATACTTTTCCGTACCACAAGATAATACATACAGAATAACATTTGGGATTCACGGGGATTGCTGCGCTACCGCTTCATGCCAAACAACTGGAGGAGCACAAATCACCACGATACCTATTCCAGGCTCCCCAAACCTTCCCCCACTTCGCTGGACAGCCCCATGCAGCATAGACTGATCTCTCCCTATACATGCACCAATCCAGGTCTTCCGTCCATTTCACGACGTGGGGCAGTTGGCTAGCACCCCACAACTGGGCGATGTTACGCTTGGCAATCATACACGCCAGAGTCACAAACTGTCTCCAATTCATACTCAGATCCGTGGGCTCCCAGACATTCAAAACACACCTTCGGGCCTCTATTGTCATCTCCACCCCCAGCACCTCTCACATCTTACCATGATTTTTACTCCAATAATCCTGTATCGCTGCAAAATGCCAGAGAATATGCATGAAGGTTCCAAGCTCTCCGCACCCCCTCCGACACTCTCCGCCCTCCGCCCGCCCCATGTGCACTAGCTGGGGCCCCGTAACATATGACCTATGTAGGATCTTTAACTGGACTTGCCGGAGTCGCATCTGAATAGCCACTACCTTTGGAGAGGAGACTGCCTCCCTCCAGTCTTCATCATCAAATTCCAATCCGTTTGCTCCCCATTGTGCCCTAATAGGTACCAGCGGGTCCTCCATGTTATTGATAAGCTTTTTATATATTAAGGAAATGTTTTTTTCCGGGAGATGACCGTCTAACACTCTATCTTCCAGGGGGGAGGCATCTGGGAGCGCAGTGCCTCTGGGAATGTAGGTGAGCAAGGCATGCCAGACTTGGAGGTAGCAATAATGCTCACTCTCTCGTAGTTGGTACTTTACTTGGAGGGCACCAAATGTGAGGATTGTATCCTTTCCCCATATATCCTTGATCTGCGAAATCCCAATGAGATCCCATTTTTCAAATCCCTTTGTTTTCCACAGGCTGCCCAGCTTCTCCGAGTTCCATAGTGGGGTGGCGAGTGTCAGCTTTCCATCCCATTTAAAATGTCGATTAGCTGCGTGCCACACAGACACTGCATGAGCAGACGGTCCAACGAGGGGAAATCGACCGGCTCTGGCATATAGCGCCCTAGTGAAGTCGCCCCCGGTACCAGCCCGCGGTCCATTGCATACCTGGGGTCTCCGGGAGGTGCATAGATAGTGTGATTCACTGCCGCTAGCTGGGAAGCCCAATAATACTTCCGCAGATCTGGCAAGCCAATTCCACCATCATACCAGGGAAGAGAACGTTTGGTGAAGGTAATGCGCGGCTTGCCCTCCCAAAGAAGCTGTCTTTGAAGGGCCTCGATTTCCCTAAAGTAAGACGATGGCACCTGGTCCATTGCCTTCTCAAGCGCATACAAGAATCAGGGGAGGGCCATCATCTTGAAGAGCACCACCCTGCCCAAAAGAGAGAGCGATAACGCCTTCCATCTCGCCACATCCCTCCTAAGCCGGACCAGTTGGGGGGGGGTCCAAGTTATTTACATATCGCAACCTCGGGTCCAATGTCACATAGACTCTGAGGTATTGGAACCCCACCGGCTCAATCTGTATCGGGCAGGAACTCGGGAGCACTGGGGAATTTCCCCTGAGGACAAAGAGCACTGACTTCGACCAGTTAATCGCGAAACCAGAGTATCTCCCAAACATAGGAAGCACTTCAAGGAAACAGATCAGAGATTCCCTAGGAATGGTGAGGTATAACAGGATGTCATTGTCGTAAAGCGAAATTTTGTCCTCCCACTCCAGTGTCCAACGCAGCCCTCTGATCAACCGGTCCCATCGGACCCACGCCGCCAGCAGCTAAAGTGCCAGGGCAAATATAAGTGGGGACAGGGGACACCACTCTCTCGTGCCTCTGCCCAGAGGAAAGTCAGCGGATTTCCGGTTATTCACCACGACTCTGGTAAGGGGATCTGCGTACAAAAGACGGACCCAGTTGATGAATTCAGGGCCGAAGCCCATCTTCCCCAAAACTGCGAATAGGTGGGGCCACTCGACCCTGTCAAAGGCCATAGTGGCACCCAGGGACACCAGCACCGCCGGTTCCGGTATCTGTGGGGCACCAGCCAATATCCCGTGCAACCCCCGCAGGTTAAGGGCCGTGTTTCGACGCAGCATAAAGACAGACTGATCTGGGTGAATCAGGGTGGTAATGACTTTGGCCGATCTTGTCGCCAGGAGCTTCGCTAGAATTTTAGGCTCAGCATTCAGCAGCGAAATGGGTCTGTAGGAGGAGCATTGCATCTTGGGCTTCCCTGCTTTATGGATAACGATGATATTGGCTACCCGCTGATCGTAGGGGAGCTGACCCTCCTCTTTGCTCTCAACAAACATAGCACAAAGAAACGGAGCCAGCCTATTTACACTCAGTTTATTCAGTTCTACAGGGATCCCGTTTGGGCCGGAGGCCTTCATGGAATGCACTCTCCTAACGGCCTGCTCCACTTCATCATTTGTAAGAGGGGAGTTTAGTTATTTCTGATCGTTCTCCGATAATCGGGCCTACGAATATCGTGTATCATGGCTGCATTTTCTGCCTCAGTGAATTCCTCCGTGGAGGTATACACTTCACCGTAGTATTCAGAGAATTTGTTCGCTATAAGTTGCGGGTAAGTTATTTTTTCGGAGTCACCTTTCTGTAACACCGACACTAGCCTTGACGCCCACTTTCCCTTCTCCAGCCACGCTATCAGTTTACCTGCTCGCTCCCCATGTTCGTTTATCCTGCTCTGAGTGCACGCGTGTTGTGATTTGGCCCTACCTCTAGCTAAATTCCTGTATTCATCCTGAAGGAGCCTCAACCGGTGTGTACCCTCGGGGGTCACATCCCTGGATACCTCAGCCTCCATCTTGGTTACCTCCGCTTCCACTAGTCTACTTCTGCCCGATTTTTCCTTTTTTCCCCCAAGATTAATGATAAAGCCTCCCCTCGAATAACCATCTTGTAAGCCTCCCACAGGGTCAGAGCCGATTCAATGGAGTATGCATTCTCTTGAAAGTACCTCTCTGTGCTTGTGACTATTTCTTTCTTGGTGGGGAGTTCTCTTAGGTGCCAAGCATTTACAGGGGCTATTCTTCCTACGTCATGTTGGTCAATCTCTACCTGGAGCCAAATTGGTGAGTGATCAGAGATTCCCCTACCCAAGTGCCGCGCTTCTTGGACCGTTGCTGCCCGAGCCGCCGGTACCAGTACATAATCTATTCTGGATAGGGTGTGGTGAGCAGCAGCCACATGTGTGTGGTGTATTTCGGCTAGGTTCCTCAGTCTCCAACCATCAATGAGCCCCGTTATTTCTAAGAAATCGGGGAGCAACCTCTGGGACGGCCTCAAAGTTCGGGCTGGGTGTCTATCTCACCATCTTTCACCGCATTAAAGTACCCGCCCATCACCAATAAGCCCATGGGCAGAGTAAGGAAAATTGCACCCAGGACCCGAAAAGTGTCAGTTTGCAGGCCCGGTGGAACATAAACAGACATAAAAGTGACGGTTCTTCCCTCCCACAGTCCCGATATGCCGATATACCTGCCTCTATGGTCAGCCCATGTGGCCTGGATGGATAGGGGAAAAGAGTTTTTCACTAGGATACCTGTCCCCCAGATCCGGTGGTGAATCCAGAATGAGCAACCAGCTTGTATCCCCCCTTGTGTAAAGCCATGCAACGATTACTGACAAGATGTGTCTCTTGCAGCAAAACTACATCTGGGGAATGACGCCTAACCACCAGCCGGAGCCCAGGCCAGCCACGTCCCCAATCTTTCTGACAGGGACCACCAGCCCCCGCCGATTGCCAGAGCCCCGCACCTCCTCCGGCCGAGCAGCCCCAGGGCCGCCTCAAGAAAGTCCTCTCCTCTCTTCACAGGGGCTCACAATCATCTCCGCTCACAATGGCCGCAGTTCTCGGCCGAGCGCTACGATCCGATTCCTCTGCCGCTCCCCAGCCAGGGCGCGCCATTCGCGTCGGCTCCCAGCCGGACCCGGGCCAGCCACGTCTCAGGCACTTCGATAGGGCGCCTCTCAGATAATCACCAGCCGCCGCCGGTCGCCAGAGCCCCGCTTCACCGCTGGCCGTCCACTGGGCAGTTTCAGGGCTGGACCGGCGACTTTTGGTTTCCAGCCCCCGGTGTTTATCGCCTCCACCTCAGGCTCAGCGTATACTTCAGTCCCCAGTCTGGGTGAGTGGGAGGCCGCCTTTCCTCCAACGACGTAGTTCAGTCCCTGGACGCCGCCGATGACCCGGGAACACCGCGACGTGGGTCGCTTCTTTTCTGCTACAAAGCTGTGGGGCACAATTGCAGGATTTCAGGCAGGATACTAGAGCGTGGGAAAAGGGTCGACATAGCTAAGCACTCTCGCGGCCATCTTGGGCCAGCGCGTGGCTCCTCCGCTCCTGAACCTTAATTTTAATGAAGGATTGGCTACAGGTACTACAGCTTGTTAAGCAATAAAGCAAGCCATAAGTGGCTTAGCCCCTCAATGTCTGTCAGAAGATGTTCCCTATCTCCCGGCAGAGGATGTCACTGTTGATCCATATTTTTATCTTAATGTGAGCATATATTTATTGCAACACCTCCCAAGTAAAGGAGTCCCTCAGGCTTCCTAAACAAAGGCCTGTGCTTTGCTGTCTATAGGATGTACAGAACAGGGAATGAATAATCAGTCAAACCCCTCAATATCCCTATGACAGTCAGTAGATCAGTGTGTAATAAATCATTTGCTTCTTCTGTAAGAAAATTAACACAGCTGACATTATACCTTTCTTATACAGCTTTATACTTTATATTTTTACCTTCAATGAAATAAACCCCAAACTTTTCAAGAAACCATTTAAACTCGGCTCTTTTCATCTAGCCATCAACTGAAATAATAATGTGTTCCTAACTCATGGTATGCATATACTCCCCACGCGAAAACTAGTCACTTTGGATTAAAAGGGTGAACACAAGATTTACTGTAAGAAGTTAGCGCACTGGAAAAGGAAACCCAGTTTATGCGATTAGGCGGAGTCTAACTTGAAAGAAAATCTAATCGAAATAGGTTCACGAAATTTACTGCATGGGGAAACCAGATCTTTGTCAAAAACTCTGAAAGACATTTAATAAAACAACAACACCAATTTGGATGAGAAAGCTCTCCCAGAAGAACTACAAGCATAAACAGGGTTCACACATCAATAGAAGAAGAGGGTAAATCATTTCTGCGTCCACTGAAGAAAATCCATTAAGAGGTTTATCAATTTAATAAAGCTGTGGTAAAGAGTGCCATGGTACACAAAGGTAATAGGAACGGCTGATTTACAAAGATGCGTGGTAAAGAAGCCTGGTGGACTAGACTCAAGGGTCTGTAGCTCCTGTGCTACTGCAAGAGCTCCTGAAACATGACAATCAAAAAGAAAAAACAATCCTTTGTTGGGTGTTGCCTGTCAGCCTTTTGGTCTTGTCAGGGCTGGTTTTATTTTGTCGTGCTTTTTGGAAAATTTTATAGTTCGAGAAGATCCCGCTCCTTATCAATCTGAAAAAAATTATTTAATCAAAAAAAAAAAAAACGCTTGTCTCAAAAAGCACAAATTGACGTTGTAGTCCCGGGCCCTTAAGGGAATGAATAAGTATGTAGATAAAGTCCTTGCTAAAGGGAAGCATGCCGTTACTCAGATGCAAATGCCCCTGCAGGCTGTACAGGGAGGGACATAAATATGAATGATACAATAAAAGAACAATAAATAAAGAGGCGGGCTGAAAGACACTATAATTATATTACACATATACATTTTGCAAAATCCAAAAGTCATGGCTAACACCAGGCGTAGAGTGTACGTTCTATAAAGTAAGATGGCGACTGACATGTTCCTTTCGCAAAAAGAAGGAAAGGCCTGGGTGACTTCTGAAATATTGCAAGGGGAAGCGACCTTGAAGAGCTGCTAGAGGCAGGGTGGAATGTCATCCATATCTGACGTGCAGAGGCATTGCAGCAGGTGTGGTAGCCACATTTTGCAGAGGCGCCAAGGTCAGGATCACGGATGTTAGTAAAACTCTGGAGTTACCAGCCTAACTCTAGGATCCAAAGGGCAGCTGACACCCTTGCACGGAAGCAGTGGAAATCCAGATGCAAAGGTGAAGAAATAAATGAGGGGGCATTTTCTGGTTACCATTGCATGGGTGAGTGTACATGAGAGAGCTTGTTTGAAGTACAAAACTGTGATATAAAGCACCACCAGAAGCAACAGACGACCCTGGAGAAGAGGATCCATTGAAAATGGCCACACAGTGCTTGGAAATACCTTATCCATGAAGTAAGGTACAATACATACCAGCCAACACAATGAGTCAACAGAGGCCCGACAACGACACTCTGCGCGTCTTGACACATTGCCTTCATCTTAGAGAAGCTCAACGACAATGCAGTGTCCCGATTGTTTGCAAAAGGTCGACGCATCCTGCCCTCAGCGTCAATACTTTGCTCCATCCAAGGTACTTTTTCAGCGGGCCCTGCATAGGTCCCGGAAGCGGCCTCACTTCCATCGCGGTTGGCCGAAACCTTCGATTTGCACCGGTTACTCGCAACCTCAAGTAACCTTTTGACTGCTAGTGACTTCTAAGCACAGTTTTTGCATTTGATCATTAAAATTCATATCTCGACTTCTAATGATTTGATTTTTATCATTTTAGTCCTGCTTTACTCAGATAAATAGTCTCTATATTTTTAAGTGTCTGTGTGTCAGTGTATGCGTCAAATACTTTACACATTGCCTCTTTGGATTAGCTTGCCTGCTCTGTGTCAAGCAACCAGAGGGTGAGCACAGATTATCTTTTAGTGTGTATCAGGCTTGCCCTGACTAGAGTGGTGGTTCCTGCCTGGCCGCAAACTTCAGCCAACCAGGAATCCCATTTCTAACACCTTTCCTGCCTGTAGCCAAGAAAATCCGGAAGGTTGCTAAGGGGAGGATATAGGACCTGCAAGTAACTGAATTTGTTCATACACTTTGTAGCCGGTTATTTTCAGTGTACTTCTCAACTTGGTGACATATTGTAATTTTCTGATTCTTAAGGTATTGGACCTTAAAAAACGTTCCCTAATGTGCAGACTCCAGCTCTTAAGAGAGCGCCAAAGTCTCAGCGAACAAACTACCTGATGGAAATAACTAAGGCAGCAAGAAAACACTAAGATGACGAGATAGAGGGGATGAGATCCTGGCAGCACCTATAATATTTGAACTGCAATCTTAGTGCAGAGGTAAAAGTAATGCCCTGTTTAATTATACTCCTGCTCAAAAAGCTATAACAAAAATATTCTCAACAATTTGATACTGTGAAATAGGAGTTCACAGTACACTTCTTGTCTATCTTGGTTGAAGGAAAAATGGGAAGTGTCGACTGAGACATGTAGGTGATGAACAGCAGGCAAATCAGTACATATGCATGTGCCTTAGAAATCACCACAGGTAGCTCTACAGCACATTTCTGAGATTGCCTTCAAAATGACCCTGTTCCTGTTCCTGCTCCTGCTCAATGTCAAAGGGGAGCTAAAAAGCTAAACTAACACAAAATATAGGAAGCAGTGGAGTATTTAACAATGCGCTTGTTTTCCTTTAAGGGTAGCAGGAGCAGTTTGCATTGTCCTGTTAACAACATAGAAAAAGAACTAAACTGCATATTCAGCTTGTGTAACCTGGATGGGTGTACAGGTGAAATATTTTGAGGGTTGAATGTCAGGCCATTCATTTTTTTCCTGTGTATTAACCCCTCGTTTAGCCCCAGAGATCGAGGTGGACAACCGCACTATGAATAAAAGAACAATTGATATATTCATGAACACATCATATGCAGATATGCATTTATAAAAGCGTATTTTATGCACGCAAAGGTCACTTAGAGGTTCATTCGGGTATTGTAAGAACATACCTGTGAAGGTTTCAGTGCATGGGTTGATTCCGGCAAGTCTCTTAGAAGTCCCGAAATCCGAGATCTTCAGTACTCCACTATATGTATTTATTAATACATTATCCCCCTGAAGAAAAAAGTTTTTTTAAATATCACATTTTAAGTGAAAGTAGGCAAATTATCATATAAAACGAATACATGTTGTTTGAGTACAAATTAACACAAAGGCAAACTCACTTATTCAGACAACGCCATTACTTTAATGCACTCCACGATGGGGAGGAAGAACAAAGGTGACAACATTTTTGTGTATGAATTACTTTTGAAGTCAAAGGGCTGCTTTAATATTAGCTTGTCTATAAACACTAAATTGAAATCAGTATTTTCTGACTAAGGTATTTTCTTCCAAAAGCACTGCAAGAAACAGTTATTTTCAGTTAGGTTAATCTTGGTGTTCTATATTGCTGAGCAATGCTCTAGGCACAGTTAGCTCCATGGGAATGTTCTTTAAATCCAAAAACACAAAATTGGTCACGAGAAGCCATTCAAATTCGAAAAATTGTGTTTTATCTTTATTTGTAAACAGGGTGAATGGTTCTATTGCCTATTTTTGTTATCATAATGCCATCAAACAAACGATTTCATAAGCAATATGTGGCAGGTAAAAGCCTGTTGCCTTCTAAGCATGCAGTTTATCTAACAGACATTTCAGGACTCGTTAGGTCTGATATTAGCCAAGACACTTTGATTTTACTAAAATTATATGTATAATGTACTTTTGGCCACCTCTCTTCATCCTTTGGTCTGTTATTGTGTCATTCACGTTTGGATTCCGCCCACTACAGCATACAGTACTGGGCAATTTGTCAGACTACTCAGCCACTGGCTAACTTCACTTTGAGGGACTGTATTCAGCCCTTTCACAGGGAGCAAATCCACATACAAGGAAATTCCCTTCAGTGCAAGTGTTTATGTTTTTACTTTATTACTTTAGTGTTGTTTTTTTGTTTGTAGAGCCTGATGTGATAGCAGGATAATATCTATCAGATGTAAGCACAGGGCACAGCTCAGCTTTATCAATTCCCGTCTCCTGTCAAGGCTGTTGTAAATTCCTTTTGAGGTGGCCTTTGTTTATCTGATACCTTGTTTTTCCACACCACACGAGCAGCTCACATGAACTCTTAACACAAGCTCATGAGGTTTCTCTATGATTACACCCATGTTCGTCTGTCATTCCTTCTTTAGTTGTTTTTCTTTCCTCTTTAATTCTTTCCTTTTTTCTTATTTCTTTATTACCTCATTCTTTTCTCAATCTTTCCTTCATTCCTTCTTTGATTCACAGTGGCGGCTTCTCCAAGTGGGCGGAGGAGCATTGCCCCACTGCTTTCTTGCAGTGCGAGAAGCAGAAACATAAAATGGTATTATAAATACCATTTTACGTTTCTGTTTCTCGCACTGTGAGAAAGCAGAAGTGTTTGGTTGGGGGCGGGTAGGTGGGCGGTCCTACTCGAGGGTAGGGGAGGAGTGGCTAGCCCAATGTGCAGGCCCTTACTCTTTGGTCGGCCCTCTGGGGCTGACCAAACCAGTCATGCGCACTCTCCCTTTTCACCATGTAGGCTGCATGGTTAGAAAAGAAGAAAACATGATAATTCAAAGGAAGAAAAAAAGGAACTTACAACACAGTCAAAAAGAGAATCTGTTGTGGCAAAACGTTTCATTGGGTAGCTCTTGAAGACAATTACATGTCAGTCAATCTTCCAAATCTAGCCACACCATGCACACTCTTAACAGTGATAGAAGAAAATCCTAATCGGTGAATGATCCTACAGTCTAAATAGCAACTTTTATGTGCACGTAAAAATGGAAATCAGACAAAATTTTAAAGTAAGGCATACATTTTTTTTTAGATCCAATAAGGTCGTCCCGAGAAGGACTTTTCGTGCTGTGGAGAAACAGATAAACAAAGAATGACAGTCAGTGACAGATAGCTCACTAGCCTTCCCTGATGACAAGCACTGCTTTTATTTTCCAGTTAAATGAAAGCTGCCAGTTGCACAGCAAAAGAACAGAGTGCGACAGTGCAAACACGTAAAATTATATTTCTTGGCAATCAGGGTTCGCTCTATATCCAGAATGAACCCAAATGGGTGGCATATTTCCAAGTGAAAGGTAGCATGCACAAAGCTTGTTACAGCATGCTACACAGAGCCAGAATTAGAAGGAACAGCCTTCTACCTCCAGCAGAAACAGACACTCCTGACCAGCATCACCACCACGGGCTTTGTGTTGATTGTCTTATTCAACGTTTGTTCTCAAACCAATTGTGGAACAAGGCCTGAATGTTTGAACCATAATGAGTTTGAACCATAGTGAGTCTGTACCCTAGTATTACTAAAAGTTTGTCTAAATGGCTCTACAAAACATGTAGGCCACAACACTTAGAAGCCTACAAAGAACCCCGTGCAGTGGAGGAAAGCAGTGAAGGCCAATTATTACTTGTCTGGCCAATTCTCCTGTTTTTGTTGGCACCAAACCTCAATCCTCATTATCCATCATTGCCCTCCTGGCTATGAGATGCCCAGGAGGTCCCCGAGCATGAAATGCTGTGATTGTGAATTAGCCTCCAGTATTGCAAACGCTCTTACGTTCACTGCCATGATGCCATGGGTGCCTTAGCAAAAATATTTACTCACACCCGAAAAACAATCTGCCCACTGAAAAAACAGGACACAGCTCCAGGTGTAGCAGGAAACTGGAAATAGGGGGAGGTTAAGGTGCAAGCCCAGTCATGAGCCAGCCAGTATTATCATCCTTGCAGTTCTTGATAAACATGGGATGTGACTCAAAAAGGCATTGACTGTGAAAAATTGTGGAACAGCTGACTTTTTATAAAGCTATTAATATAGTCATTTTAGTCCACAACCAACAAACATGTTCTAGAACGTAAACCTGAAAATATCCTTAATGTACGAAACATCAACATTCTGTGACTTTGAAACGCATGTAATACACACCCAAAACAGGACACCTAGGATGCTGATCCTATGGCAGTTAACCCCAGTAAATGTGTTAACAATGGCATCACCAGATTCTTGTAGACATGTTCTCAACCGCAAACATAATGCTTCACAAAACGTTCTAGGTCCTTTTAATGCCAGCGCTGGAGCGCGTCATGTTCGGTGTGATGGAAACTATAGCCCCTGCTTTTCTAGATACATCAGGATTGGGGTAAAGTGGATCAATTTTTAAGATTTCGACTTTAAGCTTCAATTATTACACTTGTGTTAAAGAACATTATGGTGAGTTTCGGGTGCGTGTTTGAAAGTTCTCAAATACTGGCACACCGCCAATGTTTTTTACACTATTTACAAGAATGGTGAAAAATACTCATGCACTAGGTATCCTCCTTTAGACAAGTGTAGCACAGGCCTTCAGTGCTTAACGTTTTAAAATGAAATGCTTTTTGGAAGAGGCAGTGTTTATAACACAGAACATGGCAAGCTATTTCAGTCAAAAAATGTCAAAGCTAGTTTGTGACCCGAATCTGTAAAACTTAAATGGGTTGAAGTCTCGAAACATAATTGGTTGCATGTGAACCTCACCACTGCCAAAGTATTTCAACATTTTTTCATGACTGGGGTAAAATGCATTTTTATTTTTAGCAAGCCTGTAGAGCCCAACAATGACACATTTCGATAAAAGACAGTGAGCTTTTCTGATCAGCAAGTGTTGCAAAAATGCAACCGAATAATATTGCCAAAGCTGAAATGAATTGGGTTGCACTTTTACAAACGCACCCTCTCTAAATATTCTTGTTCTAACTTGACACATCTTCAATAAACTTGACCAGTAAATTAAGAGTGGCTCTAGAATATTTTCGGAAAAAATGTATGAATATCCGTTTAAATGGGTTAACAAATGTATTCCAGCATATAACTGCTTCAAAGAGTGGAAGATAGGCTGTATTCTAATCTGCGGAGTTTCAAATGACATCTAACCTATATTTTCCAACCCCTTTTGCTTGTATGCCGGTGTAATACTGTTTTATAATGACAGAGGGAACTGGCAAGATCATATTGTTCTATCCTCCAAATTATTCCAAGCACTTTAAATACCTTTATGTCACGGTGCACAATTTGGTTGTCATGAAGGTATTTCAGGCCTTCGAGAATCTGCTTGGTGTAAAAACCAATAGTGTGCTCGTTGTCCTTCAGTGGTCCCCACTTTGATCGCAGAAGTGCAGAGAGACTACCTAAAATGACAAAACACGGTTAGCGAGTCTGCGTGTATGAGCCCTTCCGATGAACATGTTTCGGCCTACCTCTTTGGTTTCAAGCTCAAAAGACTGATATAGATCAGACCAACATTTATGCCATGGTACAGCATTTCATTTACAGCAACTCTACTAACGAACACACCTTCATTACAACAGTGCACAATATTGCCATAGTGGAGCAAAACTAACATGAGAAAACACAGTTAACTGCCTCAACTATTGCATGTTGCAATGATTTCACTCAGGAATAAACTCGCCTAACAATCACAAGGTCTCTTCAATGTGATTTTACTATACTGCACACATTTTTTTAAATAGTTTTGTACTGAATTTTTCAAGTTATTATTAATCTTGTACACAGTCTGAAATCATCACCAACTCTCTGTACCGGTTTTATTTTATTTATTTTGAAGGTTTTATATAGCACTAGCTCCACCCGAGGGTATCAGCGCTTTATATCAGACATGGAAATAAACAAGAAAAAAACAATAGCAATGAATGAAACAAATTATAAATGTTGTCAGACAAAATAAAAGGAATCATTTAATATACGTAGTGAGCAGAGTACATATAAGATAAACAGAAAACTAATTGAAAGAACCAGAATGTTATAAATAATAATATTACAGTATGCCAAGGAGGACTCAGTGGACATAGTAGGGTGTGGTGGGGTCTAATAAGGGGGAGGGGGTGAGGGGGGGTGAGAGAGTGTGGGGTGAAGGTGGAGTTGCCTAAGGATGGAGGAGGGAAAATAGTCAGGAAGGAGTTCAGGGATTTCATTTCCCCAAAATGTATTGAGAAAGTGAATTTTAAAAGTTTCTTTTGAAGCTGGCATAGGAGGGGTTGCATCAAAGGTCTTTGGGGAGGGCGTTCAAGATGGTTGGGGCCTTGCCAGAGAAGGAGTGGGATTTCGAGGCGTTTTTTTTTAGTAGGGGGAGTAAGAGAAGAAGAGTGTTGGTGCTTCTCAGCGTTCGGGCACAGCCAGCTTTTTTGAGTTTAGTTGTGAGGTAGGTTGGAGTCTTCTGATATAGGGCTTTGAGTGTAATACAGGCAATTTTATAGGAGGATCTGCCTTCAATGGGGAGCCATTTGAGGGTCTTGAGGGCAGGGGAGATGCGGTCAAAACGTTTACAGTTTGTTGTTAGTCTGGTTGCGAGGTTGAGGCCGGATTTGATGGGGCAAGATACATTTTGGGAGTACCAGAGAGAAGGGCATTTCCGTAGTCGCTTTTGGGTAGGACGAGAGATTGGATAATTAATTTGAAGTCTTCAGCTGGAATAAAAGGTTTGATTATTTTGAGATGCCGGAGTGTGAAAAGGGCACTTTTAGCTGAGATCTTTACATGGGAATTTAGTGTGAGTTTATTGTTGACGGTGATGCAGAGTGATTTGACAGATTTGACGAGGGAGAGAGAGCAGTTTAGGGCATTAAGGTCAGCGTTCCATGTTTGAATGGGGAGAGGGTTGTTTTTGGGAGAGAAGAGGATGATCTCAGTTTTGTTAGGGTTGAGTTTAAGATGGTTGTTGTGGAACTAGGTTGGCTCTTGGTTAGTGCAGTGTTAAGGTGCAGGATATCAGCATGGGATTTTATTTTATAGTACAGTTGGGTGTCATCAGCGTACAGGTGAAAGTTGATTTTTGCTTGTTTAAGTGTAAGGGGTTCCATAAAGAGGTTCAAAAGGGCAGGAGAGAGGATGGATCCTTGAGGGACACCTAGGGAGACAGAAGTTGGGCTAGAAAGGAAGTTTGGAATTTTAATTTCTTGGGTTCTATGTTGGAAGTAGGAGGTGAACCAGTTAAGGTCTGTGCCATTAAGGCTGAAGCGATCTTTGAGTGTATTGAGTAAGGTTGGGTGGTAAACTGTGTCAAATGCAGCGGTGAGGTCAAGAAGGATGAGTATTAGGTCTCACCCTTGTCCAGGGCTAAGTGAATATTATCGACTGTGTTGAGCAGTGCAGTTTCAGTGCTGCAACCTTTGCGGAAGCCAGATTGAAGGGGGTCTAGAAGGTTGAACGTGTCAATGTGTTTGTCCAGTTGGAGTAGGGCGCACTTTGAGGGCTTTGGAGAGGAGGGGGAGGTTGGAGATAGGGCAGAGATTGTTAGGGTCATTGGGGTCAGCCTTGGGATTTTTGGGGATGGGAGTGATTTGACCAAGTTGAAGGGAGATGGGAACATTCCCTGATGAGAGGGAGGCGTTAATGATGTTGGTCCACTAGGGGACAATGACGTGTTTGAGATCTTGGACGAGTGCGGAAGGCAGAGGGTCTTTAGTGTGGGAGGATGGTTTGAGTTTGGCTAGGACGTTGAAGGCTTCCCGTTCAGAGACGGAGTGGAAATTATGCCACAAGGTGTTATTTTTAAGCAGTAGGATAGTGGGGAGGGGTTCAGGAGGGAAATGCGATGGGAGGAGGAGTGAGGGAGTCAGGGGTGTTTTCAAGGGGTTGGGTGGATAAGGTGTAGTATCTAGGGGATGTTGAGGAGTGAACAAGGGTTGAGTATCGAGGAAAGCACGGTAAATGTTTGCGATTTTTTCACTGAAAAATTTGGCAATTTCTTCACATTTGTTAGTGGAGGCCACCGGGTTAATGGGTGCAGGGGAGGTTTGATTTATAATAATGTTGAACAGTTCTCTAGGTCTGTTTTTGGCACGAGAGAGTTGTAGATGAAAGAATGATGCTTTTTCAGAAAAAAAAAGTTTTTTGTAAGAGGATCTTGCAATTCTAAGGAGAGCAAGATGAGATGCGGAAGGGTGTTGTCTCCATGTTCTTTCAGCCAGTCTCAGTGAGCCTCTTACTTTATTATGGTCTAGGGTGAACCATGATTTAGAGGGGCATTTTTTAGCATTTTAATTTTCAGAGGGTCAAGTTGATCTAAAACCTCAGAGACAGTTTTGTTAAAGTGCTCAGTGAGTTCATTTGCATTTGAGGGGGGGGAGCGGGGAGACTGAGTTGTGATTAGAGTTTATGTTCCAGTGCGCCCGGGGGGATTTGCTTAAGATTTCTGTTCACAACTGTGGTTTTATTGCTTTTTATAGGGGCTGGAGGGGAGATGGTGAACAGAATGAGATGGTGGTCAGACCAGTCAATAGGGATGATGTTGGATAAGGATGTCAGATCAGGGTTGGATATGATGGCGTCTAGAATAGCTCCTTTGGCGCGGGTAGGGGAGTGGAAAAGTTGGTTGAGGTCGCTAATCTCAAGAAGGTTATTGAGAAGGTTGATTGCAGGGTCATCAGGGTCATTCCAGTGTAGGTTAAGCTCTCTTAGGAAGAGATTGTTGGAGTTGGAAAGTAGCGATTTAGTTAAAAGGTCCGATAGTTCTTCGGCAAAGGGAAGGGGTTCACCAGGAGGGTGGTAGATGTTATGAAGTCGTATTGGGTGGAGCTTTTCATTTTAAGTTCGGCTCCTAAGTATTCAAAGGTTGTGTAGTCAGTGTTATTAATTGGAGAGAGTTGTAGCTCTTCTTTAAAAATGATCGCTAGACCACCCCCTATTTTTTAAGGTCAGTCTTTTCTGAGAATAGAGTAGCCAAGGGGGGCAGAAGATCAATGATGGGTGTAGAGTGGCCTTTGATTCAGGTTTCAGTGAGTAAGGCGATGTGGGTATCTTCATTAAGAATGGTTTCTGAGGTTTCGGTTGCATGTCGGACAGCCGAGCGGCAGTTCACGAGCATGCAGGTAAGGGGTTGGGGTTACTGATAGGGGCAGGTAGAAGTTGGAAGGCTGGTGAGTTGAGGGGGGGTCTGGGGGAGCTAGGAGACTCGGAGATTCTGCTAGTCCCCAAAATAATAGGAATATTGGCATGAGAGTGGGTAAGATCTTTAGGTGGGGGATTGTTAAGGTAGGTGTTGCAGAGGACAGAGAGATCGGGGGTAGAGTAGGTATTCAAGGTTCGAAGGGATCTGTGACAGCGGATGAGGAGAGGCTTTGTTAACCAATGTTTGGGATATGAGTGTTTTCGAAGGCTAGCACATGGGGCAGAGGGCCAAGAGGAGCGGGCTATGGGCTTGTAGAATTTGAACCGATTTAAATCTTTTCTGAGAAGGGTAAGTTCAGTAGCTAGGGTAGAGAGATTGTAGTCCAAGTTAGAAGTGTCTGGCTGAGGTTGGAAGTGGACGTGGCTGGAATGGAGGGGGAGTTAGCGACGGAGTGGCTAGGGAGAGAAAGTTGACAGCTTGGAGTGGGTGGTTCGCCAGGGGGGGGAGGGGGGGGGGGAATGTGGGTAGTTCCGTGTTTGAAGGAGCATTGGGGAAGGCCTGTGGAGGGGAGGGGGTGTGGCCCGGGATTGGGAGAGAGGGGCCAGGATATGAGGGTTCATGGTCAGAGGGGGAGGAGGGGTACTAGGGAGCAGGGCCGGACTGGTCATAGTGGGTACCGGGCAATCCCCCGGTGCGCCTCACAGGTGGGGGCCGGTTTTGGGCCCATGGGGGCCGTTTTTGTTACAGGGCCGCTTTTTGCAGCTTAGCTGCAAAATCGGCCCTGTAGCAAAATCGGCTGAAAACCTGCCACGGCAAAGAGCTTGGGGGCACCTTCAAACCCCCCCTCCCCCCCCCCCCGAGTGGGGAGGGGGGGGGGGCGGTCGAGCACTTTGCCAGGGCCGGTTGTGGTTCCCAGTCTGGCCCTGCTAGGGAGGCGATAGGATGTTGGAGGTGGACGGTCATTAGGGGACATGGGAATTTGGAGGAGTGTATTAGAGGAGTAGGGAGGGGCTGGTTCCAGAGAGGTGGGTAGAATAAGAGTTAAGGAGAGGGATGCGCCATTACGGGTAGGAGTGTTGTGGGGTTGTGGAGTTTGTCTCTGGGAGGCAGAGGAGAGTTGGGAGGGGGCTGGTGTGGGGAGAGGGGATAGGATTGCGACAGGGGAGAGTGACAGAGTAGAAGTTGTTGTACAGGGACTGTCGTTAGGGAAAGAGTTAGGAGTTAGGGCGGCTGTGGGGAGCCCGGAGGGGTTTTGGGACTGATAGGGTGTTGGGGGAGGAGTAGGTAGTGACAGCTGGTTAGAAAGAGTGCTGAAGAGGAGTTCAAAAATTGTGAGGTGCTGCTCTGAGGCTTGAATCATGATGTTTCCAGTTTTGTAGATGGTTATTTCACCAGGGAAAAGAGAGGTATGATAAGTGGCAAGTTTATAACCGTGGGTGATTTTAATTGCGCTAGATACTGGGAGGTGGTGTAAAAAGGTGCTCTTCCATTTGGAGGGGTGTTTGGTGTAGAAAATAAAGTTAGTTTTAATGTGGGACGTGGGGCTGTGGTAGTTGTCTTCAATTAGCGTTTCAGGATATCGGATAAGAAATTTATGCTTAAGATTCTTTTTGGCATTTTTATGAAAGGTTGGGAGGGTATGAAATGGTCCAAGAGTTGGGTCCATGTTTGGTGAGGGCAGGGTGTTTATCGGTTAGGGCATGAGGGGGCATGGTGTGTGGGTGGTATTGAGGTGGGACATGGTGGTGAGGTTTGGCTGGGTGAGAATAAGGAGCAGGCAAAGAGAGGGTCGGGAGAAGTTTAGAAGAAGGAGGTTTGGGTAAGAGCACGGTGGGAGAGGGTGTCGGAAGGATGGAGGGGTTAGTTTTGGGAGTCATGGCAGCAAATCCGGGGGTGTAGGAATGACGCGGATTGGCGGGGTTGAAGGGGAGAATGAGAAATTTAGGACAAGGAAGGGGTGGACGGGGGAGTATTAAGATTTGGAAGGTTGCAAATAGAGAGTGGAGAGAGGCAGAGGTTGGTGCCCAGGCTGGTGTTTGGTGCTAGTAAGATAGGGGGGCAGTGGGTTGGGGTAAGGGTTAAGAGGAGGTACGTAGGAGGGTTAGAGTGAATTTAGAGTCCGAGTTCTAGTAGGCAGTGGTGTTTCACTGTGGGTGAAGAGAGCGGAAGACTTTGCTAAGCCGAGAGGAGTATTGAATGGATAGGGAGGTGTGTGGAAATGCAGGGAGAGAAAAACAACAACAATAATAATAAACATAGGAACAAGACAGGCAGTTTATGGTGCATACATAGTCTGATGAAATGGCGTATGACTAGGAGAGTATATTTTATCACATGCATTTCAGAGGGAAGTTAAACATAACAATAACAGCATCAAACAGAACAAGTGGTCTGGTTTTGTAGATCTAGCTGAGATCTATCCTCATTTTGGTCTCAGTTGCCAAGGAAAGGGGCTTATAAGTATTTTGTGCCTAACGGGCCAGCATTTGTGCTTGGTAGCTCGTTGACAGCCTACAGTATTGTGAATGTGTGTCCCATCATGTATGCATACATGTGTTACCTTGTGGTTATCCCTATGTGGACTATACCCATACATATCCTAGCAAACCAGCTTCTCTCACATCAGACTTAAGATGGGGGCTCATTTGTTTTTGCCTCCAAGACTGCTTTTATCATGTCCCTGGTAATGTGTTATTATCGTTTCATTCTGACGGTTTTAGGGAGTATCTCTTTCAGCACTGGACGACTAAGTAATTGGGCATGCTTTTAAGAGCTGGGCTAACAACGCCTTCAATTACATGGCTATGTGCTGTTTCGTGTGCACTAAAGCAAGAACAATGAACTAAAAAGTGAGCTTACATTTTTTTGTCTGCAACAATAGCCCAAGTATGGCTGGGAGTGTTTTGAGCTCACTTAGTTCAGCCATTTACCTCTAGTCAACACTGTGTGAACACTGGGCTTTCACGTGCCTTGTGGTAGAAATCAGCATTTGCATCTGAGGCATGGCATTATCAAATGTGCAGAGCAATGTGTGTTCGTAAAGATTGACCACTGTGTCAAAGTTCGCCTTAGTCCATACTAGTTTATCACGGGGTACTACTTTGACCTGGAATCTGAGGGTCCACAGTGGCAAACAAGGGAAGTATGGTACCTCACCATGTAACCTCAACACAAATCCATTCCAGCAGTATTTGGCCACCTTCAATAGCTCCGGATGTGTCGTTAGGGCTTTTCACAACATTAAATGTGATACTGCATTTGTGCTTAATCTCACCTGCACATCCTCCCTCTCAGCACTGGAGCTATCAACAAACCATATCATCGGCCACTGTAACTGGGCTGCAAAATAATACATTTGAATGGTTCGGGCCACTCATGCACTTTTATGTACAGGTGTTTGAGTTTTATGCACTGCAACTCTTTTCCTATCTGTGGCCTATTTAGGCCCCAATAAAATACCCCGAAGGTCTTGAAAAAAGGCCCTGTTTAGTATAACCAGCAGGGCAGCAAAAATACTATTATATGGGTAGTATTCACTTTTTTGGTGTAATCGCTCTTCCTAAACGGGAAAGTGGTAATTTTACCCAGAATGGTAAAGTCTTGCGTGTTGACACAGTAGCCTCTGCTAAGTGTGCTCGAATTCGATTTTCATCAATATGAAACACATGAGACAAACACAGAGACAAATGTGTAAACATTCCACTGTAGGTTAGTTTCGTGTAGTAGCATTTGCTTTGGGTGCAAGATATCTTATTCTGTTACTTTCAGTCCCTTAATTTCGTTTAGTTGAGGTTAATTTTTGGACCACAGTTATGGCAGCCCTTCATATATTTATTCATGGCTTCTGTTTTAGTTTTAATATATTATTCCTTTAGGGTTGTTCATTTTTTTTTTTTAACCGCATCAAGACGCATTGCCTGTGTATTGTTAAATGAATACAATTAACACATATAACAATATAGTTGATGCCTGTGAGCTCTTTTTTGACTAGAAGTACCACTGCCTAGGTACCTTAGCAATAAAACACACACCAGAGATAATGCAAAATGGAACATGACATGAAGAAATCAGTGTAAGAGGCTTAAGTCAAATAAACATGGTAAATTGTTCCAGGGAAGCCAGGTGGGTCCTGGGGCTTTCATTAATTGGAGAAGAAGATAACACACTCAGCTTGCCTAACCAATTCCTAACTCCTTCATCTGGATGAATTAGAAAATATCCCTCTGCATCAACAGTTCCCAGGCACAAGCAAGATAATCTAGGAGGGGAGAGGTGTTACTAATAGTCAGAGTTGCTGACTACATATTCATCTGCATCTGGTTACCTTAATAATGAAGAAAAGTCAAAGAAACAACAAGCACCATCTTTTCCTCAGGTGAGGGGTCCAAGAGGGACGCCTGCAGGATTCAACACAGTTACCTGGTAGTATTGGGGAGAAGGCAGTCGGGATTGTTCCCAAGACTCAGAGATGCAGTTCTAGAACCCCTTCCAGAACAAAATGAGACCAAGACAGAGGGGTTGCTTTAGTGATACCAACCGAATAGGCAGGATGTTGCAAAACAAGCTGGCAAACTGTGCCAAAACACGTTTATCAAGTCACTAAACTTTACGTATAGGCATGAAGATGGTTTAAGTACAGAAGCTCCAAGATCTCTCCCAGCATAAAAGATGGCGTTTGTGTTGTTAGTTTGTCCAAAGTGCCATAAATAAAAACAAATACAAAGAAAAAAAAACACTTACCCCCAGGCACCTGCTCCATGAAAATCTTGATGAACCCATTCTCACTAATAGAGCCCAGATACTGGACAATGTTTTTGTGCTTCAGATGCTTGTGGAGGGCTATCTCTTCATGCAGAGGCTGAGAGTACCTAGGAAAAAGGTGCAACTTAATAACCGCGGCCCACAGGATAAACCTACAATGACCAATGCCTGCAGCACAGATGGACATAAGAAAATGTCTCTATGTAATAATTAGTATGCAATTACATGAACACAAAAGGTTATCAACTAAATTAATGTGCTTTTGCGCACGTAAATAAAATGGAGCTGGGGAGTTTCTAATAAGCACAAGTAGGCAATGGCTCTTGCAAGGTAAACTTACATTTCCCACCGTCTGCAGCAAGAAAGCGCATGTAGGTAGAACCACTCAAAAATCAAATTCTGTATTACCGGACCTAAGGAGCTCATTGCTCCTAAAACACACACCATTAGGATCTATAGACAGTGGCACAAATTGACGCCCACCCTCTTCCAAGATATCTTTGTTCCACCACAGCACTCTGACTCCGACAGTGCGGAGGAACAAAATCCACAATGAAATCCACAATTGATAAGCTGATACCCTTGAAAATATCCCCCTATGGTCTCAAAACGCCTACAGACACCGAGGTATACCCCTAATCTCCGGACTGAAAAAAGACAATGCAAAAAACTAGAACGACATTAGCGCCGCACACACGACCCGCATGACAAAGAAAGATTTAAATATACTTTGACTAAATACCATAGCAACCTGAAAACCGCCCGAAAAGTGCATATTGCAATTCAACTTGAACAGGCATATAACTCCCCTAAAGCACTATTTCAGGTCCTAAAATCATTCACCAACCCCAAGGCGTGTAACACGGTAGAGGGCCCAACTCAGACCCTATGCAACAATATTGCAGGACACCTAACATTGAAAAGAGAGAAGATCTACAACAAGATCACTGAGGTCAATGGCTCTCGATCAAATCACATATCCGAACCCCTTCCTACCACGTCTAAACTAGAGGAATTTCCAACACTCTCCCCGGAGACCGAATCTTTATTAAAAACTACTAAATCAGACTCTCCTTTAGACCGGATTCCAGTCAAGACCACCGGCTTGCTCGCCAATCAACTTGTGGCACCCATTTGCTCCATCTTAAACAGCTCCTTGAAGGAAGGCAGGCTCTCCGAGGAGTGGAAAGCAGCTCAGATTCTGCCCATCAGGAAGAATCCCAAACTCCCTCTAGAAGATGTCTCCAACTACCGTCCTATTTCTTTACTCCCCTTATTAAGAAAACTTCTAGAGAAGCACATTAATAAATACTTGTCTGGATTTATAGAATCCTCCAACTGCCATGACCCCTCGCAATCAGGGTACAGCACGGAGTCTGCATTGGCGACAGTCACCAATAACAACCAAATGCTAGCAGACAATGGTCAGGCAGTGCTCCTAATACTGCTTGCCCTGTCTGCAGCATTCAATACTACATCGAATAAGGGTCTTGCTTGGGAGACTAAGTAATATAGGCGTCCTGGGGAACACACTAAAATTGATGACTCATTTTCTGGCTGAAAGAACTCAAACCATCAACCTAGGCCCTTTTAGATCTCTGACCACTAATGTTACCAAGGGAGTACCCCAGAGCTCATGTTTGAGCCCTACTCTGTTCAACAAATGTTACTCCAATGGCTGGCCTTTTAAGAAATTTAGGATTCATACCTATTTCCTATGCCAACGACACACAACTGCTTCTCTCTTTTGACAAGAATAACACCAACATCCAGACCACCTCTTCGGAAGGCATGAAAGCCATCACTGATTGGATTAGTAACAACTTCCTTCAGTTAAATGCAGAGAAAACCGAAATTATGTTATTCAGAGAAGCAGTAGCGAAGTGGTCGCCCAACTGGTGGCCAAAGGAACTGGGCCCGGCCCGTCCCCAAAACAAGTGGTAAGAACCTAGGGGTTCGGATTGAACAGAAGCTAACCCTAGAGGAGCATGCCACCACAACAACTGGGGCCTGTTTCCACACACTTAGCCTTCTTCGCAGAGTCTTCCCCCTACTACCGCTATCCATGCGGAAAACCCTGATGCAAGCATTGGTCCTAAGCCATCTGGACTACTGCAACGCTCTGTTTATTTCAGCCAAGGAATCTTCCCTGAACAGACTGCAGGTAGTCCAGAATATGGCAGCCCGATTAGTGACCAACGCCCCCCAAGAACTGCCTCGCTCCCCCTTCTCCGTAAGATGCATTGGCTACCCATTTTTAAAAGAATCAAATTCAAAATTTGCTGTGTGGTCGACAAATCCCTAAACAACTTGGGATCAAGATATCCGACAGACCAGCTGGTCAGATTCATACCTTCCAGGACCCCTTTGTTCAGGGTCCAGGGATCTCCTTCACATAGCTCTCATAAAACAGGCTCGGTTGGGGGGGAAAGCCGTCTCCTATTTGGCTCCACTATATTGGAACCAACTGCCCATCCACCTTAGTCTCTGTTCCAACTACCTCGCCTTCAGAAAACTGCAAAAAACCATGCTGTTCTGATCTTCTCCTTACTGGTTGACAAGGGCAGTCACAGTGCGGAGATACCCCGGTTGGGGTGATTCATGCGCGCTATAAATGTAATAATAATAACTTGGGGCAGACTTACGTACTGCACAAGCATTACTGGTTAATAGAGAGATAAATACCGGACCTTCACAAAACAACAGGAAACTGGACATTAAAAGTGCATGCATTTGAACCATGCATGAGGATTATGTCAAGACTCAGAGCTATTAAAAGGCACTCTGGGAGGGGGCGATTGGAGAATGTGAGAAGAAAGGGATATCCAAGAGCTAAGACACAGGCAGAGAACTGTGGCTTCCCTATGCAACCCTGACCTTGTTCCTTGGGTCTGCATGCATTCGGAAATGATCTGCATGTGTTCGAAAATGATCAAAACCCACTTTGGTCATGGGATCTTGGTGAATCAGAAAAAGAAAGTTAAATACATTTTAGGGGACAATTCAAATTAAAAGTAAGTTAAGATTCGGGGTATGCAAAAAAATCCATAAGATGAGTGAAGGCTAGCTTAGATCCTGATTATTGGCAAACCCATAGTTTGGGTATTTCCTGCGCCTACGGTCTGGCGTAGTATTTGTCTGTTAATTGGCAATTTTTCCTCTTAGGTGCTTATTGGTCCTGAAAAGTGATGTGCCCTTTTCTCTTAAGTTAACTTTAGATCTATTATCTTTGCAACTTTGTAGTAATATTTGTTTTTTCAGAATACCCTGAAAATGGCATAAAAAAATCCTTATTTTTAATTTTTATGCAAAAGCCCACCTGTGGAGAACTCTTCAACCTACAGGTGGCAAGCCAAACATTCATGTGAATTATGGAAAATTCACAAGAGAAATACTTTAAGCTACATGCATCCCTAGTTAAACCAAGTTACCAGAGGGCAGGGTATGCCTTCCAACCTGATGAGGTAGAAGACTGAATCTAAACAAATAAAAATCGAAAAGGGCACAGGGAGTTAGGTCACCTTTGGGGCAGCTCCAATACCTAGCATTATAAACTAAAATGGGCTCTGCCTGAATGCAGACTTGAAATTTAAGGCCTAAAGGTGAACGTGACACCAGGATGTTGAGAAGGAAAAGGATTATTTAAGTACCTCTAAGAATTTGAAGTGCCACAGTGATGCAATCACCCACCTTCACGGGTATATTTGTTTACCATATGCTTTTCACAACAATTACGTTAGGCCTATTGCCTTTGTTGTAACTTTTAATAATAAACAGAGAAGGCCTGTTTTATTGGACATAACTTTCCCAATGAACAAATCAAGCCTATAGCCTTTTTAAGTGGATTATAACGATAACAAACCCAGGACAACTATAGTGAGCAAGACAAATAGTAGAATACAATAACTCTTTTAGTAGAAGCACACAAAAAAATAATCTTGTACAGAGGAAGATTAACATGTGGGCAGAGAACAAATGCTTCTTTCAGTGCTGCTTCTTAAACCTCTTTTTATAGTGATCACACAGGTAAGTGACAGCTTCCCAGTCAAGCTAAACTTAACATTAGAGCTGTCCTTACTAGAGAGGTCACTTGATAACATATAAAATGTGCAGAAATGTGGACACACCCCCAAATTATCTTATACAAAACCATAAAAATACATAGGCCATTCTGGGCAAATTTTCATATTACTCATTGAGTTGCCTGCACCAAATTTCTGGAGCTGTCATTCAGTGTACAGTTTTAAAGACAAAAGATCAATTTAAATCTGAATTCCAAACTGGAAGATTTCCCATGTTTGCTTTTTATGACATTTTTTTTACTTTTACCTAGCATTGCAAGAGATGTTGCACAGAATACTCTCAAGAATGTACACGTCTGTAGCAGTTTCATACATATTTTAAGAATTACAAATAGGATACTATTTAAGATCGGTATTTAAATTGTTTCCTACAAAACTATCACTCGTACCTCAGCAACATCAAATGTATATTTCTGCACATGGCCGAAATAAAATCAATGTAGCTATGTCTCATAAAAGGCTGCAAACGAAGTCTCACTCAACCTTAGTTCACAGCAACCCAAAAAACTGAAAAATCACTACTTCATTCAACTGGCGTTCGCAGCACCCTCCAAAAATGAAAAAAATAAGTTTTTCTCGCACACAGATCACATTGTTTTAAACGAGGTTGAAGCAACTGTTTAAGGCAATCAGATTGAACGACAAATGTATCCTGTTCATGCTACTCGGGATCGAGGCGATGCAGAACCATGCCCCAGTGGCTTGTCTTACTTGAACATTATCAAGGAAGCGGATTTCAGTGCTGTGATATAACCGCTGGATTAGCGGAGCTCTTCTTCTCTCGTATTCGTGACGCTTTGGTTGCCCAAGATGACTTACTACATCAAATTTCCGAAACAAATGTCGAAACTCAATAAGAAATTGATTTTATCCCCCTAACTGCACGCCTCAATGTCCTTGGATGGCCTACTTTGCATATGTTTGAACTGATCCACCAAGACAGCGTGAGCACATTTTTCAAAATATAAAAATACATATTCATGACGTGGAAAAACTATTTGCAGTTCAAATCTGTTCCAGGCTATTACTCATATTTCCCTGGACCAGCAATAATGGAAATGTTTTTAAGAGTAGCACCATCCTGTATTTTTTATAAATACATATGTTATTGATTTTTATGTCAACATTGCTTTGTTACTCAGTAATTTAAGCCATCACTTAGTACATCCTTTAAGAACTTATATTTTTCCATACTCATTTGCTATTTATATTAAAGATCTTCATGTTTCAACAAATCGTAAGTTTATATATTTACATATCACTTAAGGGTTATAACCACCTCTAACTAGGAGATCCTACTTGGGGAGTCTTTCAAACTGTGAATTATATCATTCCCAGATCTAGATAGTTGTATAAATATAAGTGACAGTATTACAGCACTCGCACCATAAAACAGTATGTTCTCAGCCTATTCCAGCTAACAATAGAGTTTAATCTCATCCCAGGCTCTGGCAAGTTCAGGTTTCCTGCCACTGTGCTTCACTTCCCTGTTTAGCCGGCCTCTTCAGTCTCCGCCCACTCCATCTGTTATAAGAGAACTTGAGTGCCTCCACCCTATTTAACTTTATCATAGCTTGATCATAGCTTTGTTTTTCATGTGACATGCGTGGAATCAAACATGCTTTTCTAGGCCCTGTTCCTGTCAAACTAGACTTAACAGTGAAAAGATCAAATGTATTCTATTTCGCTGACAGCGGAAATCAAATTTGAATCATGAGTGGCTTTCCGAACTTCAAATGGCTGATTCTAAACATTCCTTTTTGCCTCTGAGGTCAGATACCTTGGCATCAGGATGGACATTCACCTCTCATGAAGTGTGGCTCAATGGTTAGAGCGGCAGACCCTGATGCAGAGGTCTGTCCCGGGACCAGGATTCAATTCCCCGCCTCGGCGGATCTTGGGCTCAAAATTCCAGGGACCTGATAATTCTCGCCTCGGTGCCTATTCCAATCATGGAGTCCCACTCTGCAACTCCGGGAAATAGCTTGCTTAATCTCCACAACGGCACCCACAATGCTAAGGATGCCTAGCCCCCACCTTGGGGGTGCCCAGGAGTGGACGCCTCACAAGGAAAACCAGGAAGGGTTCCACAGCGGTATTCGTACAAGCGCCTTGAGACCCTTGCGGGTGAGTGGTGCGCTATACAAGTATCAAATTTATTTACACGGAGCACACTTTCAAATCCGTAAGAGCTTCTCTTGCTCCCTTCAAAAAATTAAAGTATCTTCTCCAACCCAAAGACTATTGCCTGATCATCCAATCATTTGTCATTTCACAATAGGACTATGGAAGCTCCGTTTTAATTGGAATCAACAAATTCACGTTGAGGCCATTTACTGCTTTGATGTACTCTGTAACCAGACAAGTGTCAGGTGCAAAGGAATTCGACCGCATCATCCATGTCTATTGTGATCAAAACTAGCTTCCTGTGAAATCCAGAACTAAATTCAGGCTTGCCTGTATTAAGGTTAAAGCCATACCGCAACAAAATCCAGCCGACCTATTTTCCTCCATAAAAATTACCTGGTGGATGTAAACATCCTAGGAACAGGAACGTTTTCAAACCTAAATTTAGAAAATCCAGAACACACCTTGTCGCAACTCAGTCTTTCTAAGGGGCAGCCCCATCTCTTTGGAATTCCCTCCCTGAAGACCTCTGTCAACGTACTGACTGTCTTCAGTTCAGAAAAAAGTAAAACCACAACTGTTTACGCTCTACCCTGATCTGAAAATGCTTTCATGTTTCTTCTGCCTTTCCTCCCCACCACCTCCTTGTATTGTGCTTGTCATTTCTGATTACCTAATGTCACCCAAGCACGACTTTTCCTCTCAATTTTCTCATTCTGATCCGTCATTGTTCCCACTTGCCCGATTATCATCTACTAACCTTTGACTTTTGTGCCACCCTCTTCTATTTGTTTGCCCTTTGTTTTCTTCTCTGCCCCAGTTCTCCTTCACTCCTATCAAATATTTTCCATACCTTTCCCTATGACATGCCTCTTTATCCTACTCCTAGACCAAACCCCTCTCCTGTGTTTCTGTTAATTCATCCCTGCAGCCATTCTCTGCTTCTCCTCCTGTGACTACTTCTCTGTTGCATCTTCCTTTCAAGAAGGAATCTTCTACACGCGTCCACTCTGGCCAAGTGGGTTAAATAAACACTTAATGTCCATTGTTTTTCTCCACTTTCACTGTATGGAGGTATCAGGTCTCCATTGCTGTTTTCCCTGTAAAGCAGACACCCTGCTTGAGTTGAGCTGCGCCATGTAGAAATCTATACTACTATTATAAAGAGAGAACACAAACCTTTTGGCAAGGTAAACTCGGGAACCACAGAGCCAATCCACACACCCAATACATTGTTGTAATCCTCAGGGTGTGCAGATGGACATAGGCTATAGAAAATAAAAAAAAACGTACATTTAAAAATATAACTTAAAAAAAAGTAGTGCCCTGAAAGTAGACCCCCTGCGACGCGGACGGCCACGACGTAGCGCTGGCCGTAACGTACGTGATAACGAGGAGGAGCGGCGTTGAAGTGAGGAGCTCGGGGAGGAGCGGCGGCTCAGGTAAGGCTCTGGGACACGGGATGGGAGGGAGTCGGTGCGGAAGGTTGGCCCGGAACAACTGCGGTAAGGCTCAGGGTCTGGGGGCAGCATTTCAGGGACATGGGACGGGAGGGAGCCGGTGCGGGAGGTTGGCCCGGAACAACTGCGGTAAGGCTCAGGGTCTGGGGGCAGCATTTCAGGCTTGCGTGCACTCCCACCCTGGACCCCGCCCGCCACGACATTGTCCGGGACACAGACAATGTTGTGGCGGACGGGAGCCGGGGCGGTAGTGCACGCAAGCCTGAAATGATGCCCCCAGCTCCCTTCTACCCAAGGCAACGCAGGGGCGGGCTGCTAGTATTAAATAAAATAAATATACACTCCATGTACATCTCACAACTGATACCACAGGTATTTATACATAATTCATCCGGGCCCACATGGACAGAGAGAAGGACTCAGCTGCAGGGGAATGGAAGACCAATTTACAAACGAGAAGAAAGGAGACTACTCTACCTAGCAGGTTACAGAGAAAAATGCCTGCCTTCCACTTCAAGCTTGCTTCCATCACTGTGTCTTCAACAGCATGGTGAATTGACGATAATCACGAACAGTAAGGAAGTGTGCACATGGTCTCCATCTAAGTCACAGTCCAGTGGACCTTCAGTGCACAAACATAATTGTTTTCAGACCAGAAATGTAAAAAAAGATGGGGGATGTGCTACTGGAAAAAGATGGCCAGGGTGCACCCTTTTGATAGCCTTGCACAGGACCTTGTTTGTCCCACTAGCCATAAGGTTTTCCTTGTCAAGTCAGTATCTGCACGTCAAGACATATGCAGAATGGTTGCATGGTGGTTCCAGCGGTCGGGCTCTATTTGCCGGGAGCCAAGACTTGGGGGATCTTAGTTCCAGTGGCCAAGTTCAATTATAAGGTTCAAAGCATGTATGACATTAAAGACAGGCAGAAGACATGGTGGATGCTTTCATGAGCTCATAATAGACTTGCCTTAAGGTTTGTTCTGAAGTGAATCAAGGATTCGGTGAGATGGATTTCCCTGGGCAGATTGTTTGAGAGGCGAGGAACTTCCACTCAGAGGCACCAGTCCGCGTATGTGAGCATTTGGCTCTGAGGTGAGCAGGAAATGCTCTGGTGCTAAGGGCAGACTGTGCATGGGGGTGTATTGTATAATTTGTTCCTATAGGTATTTCCATATTGTACCGCCAATGCATTTGTGAGGCGCACAACCTTGAATGTGATTCTGTCCTTTAATAGGAGCCATCATATTTTTAGATAGGGTGTTGCAGAATCATGTTTAAGGCAAAGGCCGGTATTTCTGCTCCATATGATTTGATTCGATTTGATTTAAGGACTTATAGAGTGCGCGAATGCCCTGGGGCGTCGTGGCGCTGGGTCAGATGCACAAAGTCCAGGCCTGCCAAGTTGGAAAATGGGCTAAGCCGAGAAGAGCCAGGTTTTTACGGCTTTCCTGAAAGCTAGAAGTGAAGGACTGTTTTTTATTGAAAGTGGCAGCTGGTTCCAGGCCTTGGCTGAGGGCAGCAGGAAACTTCTCCACCCCCCATCTCAGTTGTTTGAATCTGGGGATTTTGATCAGTTTCGTATTGCTAGATCTGAGGTTCCTTGTTGGTTCATATTATTTTAGGTTTTGTTTTAGAAAGTGGGAACCAATCCCATGAAGGGCCTTATAGTCCAGGCAAGCTGACTTGAAACGCACCCTTTTCTCCATTATAAGCCATTGCAGACTCCTGAGTCTGTGGGCTACTGGTTCATACTTAGGAATGTCCAGAATCAGCCTAGAAGCCGCATTTTGTAGTTGTTGTAGTATTAGCATCTCTACATACAAGGCGTTCCCATAATCCAGCCTCGAAAGAGCCAGCATAGTTACCAAGGTTTTACGGGTATCTACGGGAATGAACAGCAGTAGCTTTTTTATCAGCCTCAAGGTGTACCACACCAAGGAAGTCCGCTTGTTTGTCTGGGCTAGAAATGTAAGTTTATCATCAAGCACAAAGCCAAGATTCCTAACTTTATCCACTGGTAATGGGCAATCACCCAGGCTGTTCGGCCACCACTTCTGTGACCAGCTGTTGGGTTTTATCCCAAATAGCATTACCCCGGATTTATCGCCGTTTAGTTTCAGACAGTTTAGTTGCATCCAGTCGTTGACTTGTTCCATGCATTTCCTTAACTTCTCCACTGTTTCGTCTATGTTGTTGGAGATGGACACCACTAATTGGGTGTCATCAGCGTAGGAGACTGGAAGAAACCCAGTTTCTGATTATGGTAGCTAACGGGGCTACGTATATATTGAAAAGGGTGGGGCTTAATGAGGAGCCCTGAGGCACCCCCTATGGATACTTAAAGGATTTAGAAGTACAATCCCCCATTTTAACTGTGAAGGTTCTATCTCTAAGGAAGGATGCAGCCAGAGCAAGGGTTGAATTGTGGACCCCCTGATCGGCGAGGCGAGCCAGTAGTGTAACATGGTTAATGGTATCAAAGGCTGCCGATAGATCTAGAAGAGTCAAGGCAGCCTTCCCGCCTGCGTCCAGTACCCTCCTGAGCTCTTCCACTGCCATGATCAATGCTGTCTCGGTCCCATGTTCTTCCCTAAACCCGTACTGCGATGGGTCTAGGGCGTGGGTGGAGCTGAGGAACCCAGTCAGCTGTGAGTTTAGAATCTTTTCCAGCACTTTTGCCGGAAATGGTATTCTTGATATTGGCCTGTAGTTAGCTGGTTTTGAGGGATCCAGATTAGGCTTTTTCAACAATGGTGTAACAGATGCCGTTTTCCAAACATCCGGGAAGATGCTTGCCTGTATTATTTTATCAAAAAGTAGTTGAAGTTGTTTACTTAGTAGCTCTGGGAACAGATGGAAGACCTTAGGTGGACACGGGTCCGGGAGACCTCCAGACCTAGTTTTCAGAATTATTTGATGTATCTGTTCTGCTGATGGGGTCGTAAACCTGAACCCCGAGTCTCCAATTTCTCTAAACCCTCAGAGATAGGGTGGAGCTAACAGATTCGTATACGGACTTCACTTTGTTAACAAAGAATTGTCCCAGTGTATTGCAGAATAAAGTGCTCCCTTCCATTTGGTTGTTAGCATCAGGGTTAGTCAATTTCTTGACCGTAGAAAACAGTTCTTAACAAGAATTTTTGGCCTCATTGATTATCTTTACAAAATAAGAAGATTTTTCTTCCAGAATTAATTTTTTATAGGAAGCCAGAGTCCTATGGTAGGTTTCTTTAGCCCCTTCTTCATAGTTGGCCCTCCACTTCCGGTCGACCCTCCTGCATGTCTATTTTTGTAGCCTTAATTTCTCAGAGAACCAAGGTTCTGAGATATTCTTTCTTCTTGAGCTTGACTTTTTTATGGGGGCGGCTTTTAGCACCGCAGATTTGATCCAGTTATTTATTTGCTCATTAGCTATGTTACAATCAGGGTTTAGTTCGGGGCTCGTCAGCACCAGCTGTTCCTGTAAATTGGGTAAGTTTATTTTGGCCCAGTCCTGATGTGTATAGTGTCTTACTTGCGTCGGCCTTGTCCTTATAGCTTGCTTAATCGCCAGGGAGAACTTGATGACTTTATGGTCCGACAAAGGTACCGGAATAATTTCATCAATCGTTAAGTTGGTGTTGGAGGAGAATACTCCATCCAGTGTATGCCCAGCAGAATGGGTACCCTGTTGGACCCTTTGTGTCAATGAGCAACTGGCCATGGTCTGTGAGATGAGCAGCGTATTTCGGTCTGCGTTTTTTTCTAAATGAAGATTAAAGTCCCCCAGTGTGGTATAGTCCCCCTCTTTTAGGCTAGATTCTAGGAAAGGGTCAAGAAGTTGTGTCAGGGGGGTTTTCGCTTTTTGGGGTCTGTATAGCAAGACACCTTTAAAGGCGTAGCTTTTGTAATAGCGATATCAAAGGATAGAATCTCGTAGTCCGGGCTGCTACCTGTGGCAGATCCTCTAGCTTGTAGGTCATGTTTATAAATGAAGGCTAGCCCACCCCCTCTTTTTCCTATCCGCCCAAATTATGGAGTAGCCCCGCGGGAGAGCCAATGTCAGGTCTATGCCAGAGGCTTCGTCCGCCCAAGTTTCTGTGATAAATAGTATATCTAAGGCGTGAGACTCGATTAAGTTGGCTGTATCCAAGTTGAGCTTCACCAGGAACCGTGCATTAAGCAAGGCAGCTTTTATTACTTTTGTCTTTCTTTCGACTGTCATGTGGGTGTTGCTGTGATGAAGCTCCACTCTGAGTGTGGTTGAAAGGGAGTAAACAGTTTGGGCAGTTTTTAGTTTCAGTCAACATGTTTAGGATTGGGCAGTGTGCATTGGGTCGAAGTATCAATAGTTCGTTACTGTTGTACCTTAGTTTTGCTACCGGGTTCCTGTTTTGGGCAGGGGTTCTGGCCCTAGGCACAGGCCAGGCGCAGACGAGTTTGCCTTTGGCGCGTCCGCTGCGCGTCCGTTCTGTCATGGTTTAAGTAGGGCTTTGGAGCGCGGCCTGAGTGGCTAGACCGCTCAGCCGGAAATGCCCCTGCACCGGAAGTGTGCTCCGATTCGATACCCACTGCACCCTCATTACAACCGGCACTTGCCGTGACGGACCGGGGTGACTGGGGAGATCCGAGTGCAAGTATGCGAAAGGTAAATGAATAACAATTTACACAGTTAAAACCTTTTCCTATTTTAAAAATAATCCCTTTTTTCAGCATCTGGTAATGTTGTCAATTTAAGCAGAGCTGCGGCAGTCCTGTATCATCAGACTCCGCGCCCGCTCAGCTTCTTGTTTAAGTAGGGCTTTGGAGCGTGCCCTGAGCGACTAGACCGCTCAGCCGGAAATGCCCCTGCACCGGAACTGTGCTCAGATTCGATCCCCACCGCACCCTCCATACAACCGGCACTTGCCGTGACGAACCGGGGTGACTGGGGAGAGCTGAAGCGCAGCGTGGAATTAGTGCAAGTATGCGACAGGTAAATGAATAACAATTTACATACTAAAAACCTTTTCCTTTTTTTTTTTAAATAATCACAGTTTTTCAGCATCTGGTAATGTTGTCAATTTCAGCAGTATTTACAACAAGGGGTGGTGAGGGACAGAGTCTCTGAATTAAACAGAATACTCTCACCCAGTCAAGAGATCAGGGCTAGATCCAACACCGTTTTTTAGCTCACTGCACCATCCCAGTTTCAGAACCTGGCTGTATGCAAATTAGTCTGTTCCTGTCCCAGTGCATGATGGGAACAGGGCAAACCAAACTACAAAAGCCAATTCTTACACTGGGAAGGAAACAAGCTACCGGGGACCGGTTTCTGGCATTTCAGCCTCTTCGGCCCGGCTTGCTTGAATCCTGATGGTGCAATGAGCAAGGGACTCACATCTGAGCATACCCTTCCACGCTTAGGGTGGACAAAAATATTTACAACAAGGGGTGGTGAGGGACAGAGTCTCTGAATTAAACAGAATACTCTCACCCAGTCAAGAGATCAGGGCTAGATCCAACACCGTTTTTTAGCTCACTGCACCATCCCAGTTTCAGAACCTGGCTGTATGCAAATTAGTCTGTTCCTGTCCCAGTGCATGATGGGAACAGGGCAAACCAAACTACAAAAGCCAATTCTTACACTGGGAAGGAAACAAGCTACCGGGGACCGGTTTCTGGCATTTCAGCCTCTTCGGCCCGGCTTGCTTGAATCCTGATGGTGCAATGAGCAAGGGACTCACATCTGAGCATACCCTTCCACGCTTAGGGTGGACAAAAATATTTACAACAAGGGGTGGTGAGGGACAGAGTCTCTGAATTAAACAGAATACTCTCACCCAGTCAAGAGATCAGGGCTAGATCCAACACCGTTTTTTAGCTCACTGCACCATCCCAGTTTCAGAACCTGGCTGCATGCAAATTAGTCTGTTCCTGTCCCAGTGCATGATGGGAACAGGGCAAACCAAACTACAAAAGCCAATTCTTACACTGGGAAGGAAACAAGCTACCGGGGACCGGTTTCTGGCATTTCAGCCTCTTCGGCCCGGCTTGCTTGAATCCTGATGGTGCAATGAGCAAGGGACTCACATCTGAGCATACCCTTCCACGCTTAGGGTGGACAAAAATATTTACAACAAGGGGTGGTGAGGGACAGAGTCTCTGAATTAAACAGAATACTCTCACCCAGTCAAGAGATCAGGGCTAGATCCAACACCGTTTTTTAGCTCACTGCACCATCCCAGTTTCAGAACCTGGCTGTATGCAAATTAGTCTGTTCCTGTCCCAGTGCATGATGGGAACAGGGCAAACCAAACTACAAAAGCCAATTCTTACACTGGGAAGGAAACAAGCTACCGGGGACCGGTTTCTGGCATTTCAGCCTCTTCGTAAGTCAATTTCAGCAGAGCTGCGGCAGTCATGTATCATCATATTGCACCACATACAGCCTTTTCATTGGGTGGTTCGATATACAAAGCATACAGATAATTAAGTTCTGAGTAGATTAGACCCACCATTACCATGGGGTGCAGTTGATGGGTTTTATCAGGAAGGGTTTTACTCAAGAGAAACAAAGCTTTGACTACTTTGTGTGTGAATTCAGTCCGAGGCGGGTGTCCCATGGCACATTCAGACTCCATATTTTAGTTTTGATTTAACATGCTTATCACCAAAGGTAGGAAGTGGGCAAAGGGAGTCTATATTTTCGAGGAGTTGTGCTGGGCCATAATATCGGTCTTTGAAACAGTGTTTGATGATCTTGTACCCCATCCAAAATTATTTGTAAACTTTTTTTAGGAAAGAAAAGATACATGCGGAGAAAACATGACAGCCCCTCAATATGCTGCCAAAGTCTTCAAACGGCAACTGCTCAGCCTTGATTGGCCAAGATGATAAAACCTGTTCTGTGTAGTCTGAACTCGTTAAATGATAGTCATTTGCCTTTGCTGTTTTTAGGTTAAACAGGAAAATATTGTAGTGTGAATTGTAATGTAAAAAATAGACCAGCTTAGTGATACAAGGCCACTTTTATTCTCGACATATATATATATATATATATATCCTACTGGCGGTCGCCAGTAGGTCTATATAGTTAGGACCTAGTTACCATAGGAAATCCCCAACATTCTATTGGGAATAACTTTGGCGCCGATTGAGGAATCTGCATATAATTTTCCTTATAATTGCTTCGCTCCGCTCCGCTCCTTCCCTGAAAGTTTCGGGGGGATTCGTCAAGACGGGGCGAGAAAAAAGGGGGGCGCTAAAACGTGTTTTCCCCATGTTAATTACCATAGGGACCTTTAGACACGGCTACAGCCCGAACGGCTGAATGGAATTACACCAAACTTGGCAAAATGGTAGGACCTGGTATGCAGATGTGCCTTTGCTATGTTTGGTGAAAATCCCTCCAGTAGTTCTTGAGAAAACTGAATTTGAAATTTTTCAAATGCCATTTTCTATGGGACCTTTAGACAACGCTACAGCCCGAACGGCTGAACAGAATTACACCAAACTTGGCAAAATGGTAGGGACAGGTATGCAGTAGTGCCTTTTCTATATTTGGTGAAAATCCCTCCAGTAGTTGTTGAGGAAATTGAATTTGAGCAAATTATATATCTATATCCGCTCACCGTACGCGCACCGTACGCGTACCGTACGCGTACCGTACGCGTACCGTACGCGTACCGTACGCGCGAGTACCCTTACGTGTGCGAGCGAGTTTCTGATTGGCTGGCAGTCGACTGTCAACATCCAAAACTGTCCAAACCAGGCAGTGTTGGCCACCATCTCGTTTTTCAGGAGAACTGAGGCACAAGAGAGCCCAAAACAAGAGTGGAAAACACGAAAAAGGGGCAGGGTAGAGACCCCCCCAACCCTCTAGCCCTTCTCAGGGGGTCCCAAAAGGACCCCCAAGGGCAAAAAATAAAAATAAAAAAATAAATATTAAAAAATAAAATTAAAAATAAATTGAAAATTATCGCAGGGTACGCACCGTGCGCTTACCCCGCGATTTAAAAAAAAAATTGTTTCGCACTTGGTGGTCCTTCTGGGACCCCCTGAGAAGGGCTAGGGGGTCAGGGGGTCTCAACCCTGCCCCCTTTTCGCTTTTTCCACTCTTGTTTTGTGCTCTCTTGTGCCTCACTTCTCCTGAGAAACAAGATGGGTGGTCGCAGGGGGTTTCACGCCTGATATAGTTAGGAATTCGTATTTAAAAAACCTTGCAAATTCACTTAAAAAACCATAGGTTTCAGGCCTTATATAGTTAGGAATTAGCATTTTAAAAACCTTGCAAATTCACTTAAAAAACCATAGGTTTCAGGCCTTATATAGTTAGGAATTCGCATTTAAAAAACCATTGAAATTGCTCCTATATAGTTAGTTGTACTAACTATATTTCGCGCACCTGCAATCCACTGCTGATGATGTCACATATTACATCATTCATGACATGGTCAGTGGCATCACTGACGACATCACTGATGACATCACTGATGACATCTCAAATGACATCACTGATGCATAGGTTTGGAAAATTTGGAGTCAATATTACCTATCCTAGGATTCTTGACACACCCAATCTCCTACAACCCATTGGGAATTTTAGTGCCATGTTTCAAGGCATAGTATGATTTGTACTTAGCTTGGTGTGAACTGATCTTATCTCTGGTGGCCTGTGTATTGTGCATAACACTGGCACTGCCTCCCAAACAGTGGTGAAAGAATTTTATGCAGGGGTTTCTCCCTTCAAGGCAGTGAAGGGGGAAATGCTTGTAACTTGGTTCGGAGTGGTGTGATATACCCATAGTATTTCTTGTATTGGTCGTTTCACTGGAATCCTGTTAATTGTATGCATTCTTTGATCATGCGGTTCATCCTTTCTACTAGGCCGTTAGCTCTAGGACAATAAAGGGGTGTTTTGAAAAGGACAATATTTAAGTTTTTTAGAAACTCCGTCATGACAGACAAAGTAAATTGAACACCAATGTCCGTGACAATGGTGGAAGGAATGCCTTCTGTGACAAAGGTGTCTCTGAGGAACTGGATGAGGGAATCTGTGGTAATTTGATTGACCATTCTCATTACGGTCCAGTGGGATTGGTAGTCTATTTAAAGAAAGGCAAAACGTTTCAACACCCATTTTTAATTCATGGGATCAATTATGTCTAGGGCAATCTTCTCCCACGGTTTATGTGGGACTGATACAGGAGAGATGGGGGTTTTACGAGGTATTTTCGATTTATTGCTGTTGGCACAAATTTGGCAGTTTTTAACTTTGGCTTTTACAATGGAATCCATGTTGGGAAACCAATAACATTCTAGTGGTCTAGCTTTGGTTAAGCTTCTTCCAAGGTGTCCCCCTTGTACAAGGTCTACAATTATGCATCTTAATGCTTCAGGTGCTGTTATTTTGTCATTTCTAAGAAGAACATTACAATTAATGTTGAGTTCCGGACGGACTTCCCAGAATTTTCTGGCATTATCACTGATAGACCCAATGGAAGTAGGCCAACCTTCTAAAGTGTACTTTAAGAGTTGATTTGTAGTTGTGTCATTGTTCATACACTCTGACCATTCTTGAGATGTGATGGTAGAGGAATTAAGTTGCAGGATGGGATATTCATTGGTCTCAAAGTGCTCTACTTTGTCCAGAGGTGCTCTGGAAAGAAAATCTGCTGCAGAATTATGATTGCCAGGAATGTATTCTACCTTGAAGCAGAAACTCTCTAAACCCAAGACCCATCTGGATAAGTGGGGAGTGCTGCAAGAGGTGCCCTTGGGATTGAACATGAAAATTAGGGGGTTTGTGTTCTGTGAGTATGCAGAATTGTATTCCTCATAAAAAAATCTTGAAATGCTCGACAGGCCAAAAACAGGCTAGGGCTTCCCTTTCTACTACAGAATAGTTCATTTCAGATTTAATGAGGGTGCGTGAGGCAAAAGTAACTAGTAAATGTAAATGTTTTCCTTGCCGTAAATTATTTGGGAAAGGGTGGCTCCTAAACCCTTGTTGCTTGCGTCTGTAGTAAGTATGGTTTTACGATAATGTTCAAAGTTGCACAAGTATGAGTCTGAGAGAATGGCATCCTTGACTTTCAAGAATGAAACTTGATGTTTATCCAACCTTTGGTAGTTTGGGTGGTTCTTTATGAGTTCTCTAAGGCTAGAGGTTAAATCCGCAAAATGAGTTACATATTTAGTCATATATTCAGCTAATCCTAAGAACGATTTGAGTTCTTCCTTGTTTACTGGTGCAGGGGCATCTTTCATATCTTCTAGTAAGCAGTACTTTGGTTTAAACCCCTCCTTAGAAATGTAGTTTCCCAAACATTCTACTGCTTCTACACCTAGTTGGCACTTTGCTTTTTTTAAAGTAAGCCCAGCATTCTTGAATTTGGAAATAACTTCTCTCAATATCTTGTTGTGTTCCTCGATGGTAGCCACGTAAATTAATACATCACCTTGGAAGCATAAGGTCTTTAGTACACCATCTAAAACATGTTGCATAATCTTTTGGATAAATGCTGCCGCAGGGGCCAGCCCAAGAGGCCTGCGGCGGAACATAAATGTGCCCATGGGTGTGGTAAATGCTGTTAGACATCTGGAATCTGGGGTGTAACTTGACCTGGTGATAAGCCATGGAGAGATCCAGAACACTGAAGCATGTGGCTTCACCCATCATGCTTAACATCTCATGGATGCGAAGTAGAGGATGTCTTTCTACCCAGATATTACTGTTCAGGTCACGCAGATCAATGCATAGCCTAATGTCTTCACTGTGGGTTTTTTGCTATAACAATGGGAGCTACCCAGTCGGAGCAATCAACAGGTTGTATAATACCTAACTTTTCGAATCTTGAAAAATCTTTTCTTAAAGGTTCCTACATAAGGTGAGGCATAGGTCTTGTTTTGGGTGCCACTGGTTTGGCATCAGATTGCAATTGAATTTAGTGCTGGAAATCTTCAAGGATGCCTAATTTTCCAGAAAAAACTTCTGGAAATTCATTAATAATGTGCTCAATATTGCCCAATTGTTTTATGGCAAAAACTTGTTCTGGATTGTTGGGATCCAGTTTGATGCCCAATTGTCTTTGATGTTGCCAGCCCAGTAAATTTGATCCTTCTTCTCCAATATAAACTTTGTCCACCGTTGACTGATCTTCAAAGGATATGAGAGTTTTAATCATGCCTTTCATAGGTATTGGTCTTCACTGTATCCACTGGGTGAAATATCATCTGTACATAAATTAATTTTATTTTCACCCAAATAGATTTGAAGTCCGAGTAATTAACTAGGGTGAACGGTGAGAATGAGTTGGCAAACATTTTAACCAATTTACCATCTATGAACACCTTACATTCAGGATACCTTTGTTGATTGTCAATAGAATTATCATTTATCTGTAAAATTATTTTCTTAACTTGAGATTTCTCATCAGGAACAACATTCCCCCAGTTTTTCTTAGAGAAACGTTTGCAAACTCTTCCTAAATGACCCCTTTTGTTGCATTTTCTGCAAATGACGGATTTTGCTTGGCAATTGGGACGAAGCTAAATGATTATTGCTTCCACATTGAAAGCATCTACATTTAAAATGTTCTGAATCTTCTTGTTGGAATGCCATTTGTCATTCTTTATTTTACAAACTGCAATTTCTGACTCTAAATTTGTAATTTCTGACACTTGCTCGTTGGGATCAGGAGATTTAATTTCTTTTAAACAGATGGCTGTGTACTCAATGGATTTGACTATTTCTATGGCCTCTTGAAGATTGGGTTGTTTTTGCAACAACTTCTCTTGAATCTTATTATTATTTGTACAACGCACAAGTTGATCTCTAATGAGAGAATCATTTAAATCATGAAACTCACAGAATTTACTTAGTCCTTTGAGTACCTACTACATAGGTGGTAACACTTTCTTGTTTACCTTGGGATCTGCTAAAGAATGTATGCCTTTCCAGTACTATATTAATTTTATCACCACAATGAATTTGTAAATTTAACAAGGTAGTCTTGTAAGCATCCTCTTCTTCCTCCTCATTGGTATCACTGTCATCAGGTTCAGGTAAGGACTCATATTTTTCTTCTATGAGGACCTAAACTGTGTAACAGAATGTGTTGTTTCCTTAAAGAACTAATTTTTTTTCCGCTAATCTCTAATAAGTACGATTCCAAAATATTTTCCCATTCCTTCCATGGAATAATGGGTTTGCCGAATTCAATCAAGAAAGGGGCAGGTTGAGATATGCAAGCAGCTGCCATCATAATAACAAGAATTAATATACTTTAATTATATACAAAGTGAGAGAAATAAGAAATGTAAGGTATACTCTGAGATAGGCAGCTGAATAGAAGAAAATGAAGGTGTGTGTGTCATTGTGGAAAGACACACACTAGATAATGGCAGTAAGGAACCAAGGATGTGGAAAATACAGGAGACGATGAGGTGTGCATGTCACCATGATCAGGCACACAATGCAGGGTAACTGACAGTACATAAAAGCTGAAAATTGTGCATGTCACCGTTGTCTGACACAATGAAAAGCAGGATGTGAATAATGATTCAAGGTGTGCGTGACACTGTGACATGAAACACTGTGGTACAGAAAAGGAATATTGGCATGCTCCAGGGTGTGCGTGTCACCGAGGCAAGGAAAGCAATGCAGGAGAAATGAGAAAATAGAAGCCCAAAGGTGTGCGTGTCGCCGTAGTCTGACAAGCTGAAAGACTGGAACAGAATAATGCTCAAAGTGTGCCACGTGATGGAGCGAGGGTAAAAAACAAAAATGTTTTTATATCCCTCTCGAAGTCTCTTTCCCATAACAGTAATATGTATTAATTGTGTGGTTTTGAAATTAACCAACATAAAATAGAATGCGTACACACACAAATACACGTGGGATACTAATTTGCTTGTGTTGTGAATCTTAATCTACTAATTAAGCGAAAATGTTATACTAATCTGGTACGCAAATGTCATAATCTAACGAAAATCTATGTGTATATTCTTTTTGTATGTCTTATTGTGGCAGAAATGATGGAGAATGGTAAGAAAACCACGCCTAATTGTCGCAAAAACGCTAGGTAATAACTAACAGGGTTACCTTAGAATGGGGGAGGTAAACAGAAGAGCTATACTTCAAAATCTAACATTTAATTGTGTTTGTTTCTATAATGGTTCACATTATGGCCCATGAGGCCCGTATTAAAATGGAAGTTTGCGAGACTCCGAAACTGTGGTGATCTACGCATGCACGACTGTGTTCGAGAGAAGTGCAAGCAGCCTGTGCCTGTACAGCGTGGGTCAAGGTCAGCGTGGCCTGGAGAGTAGACAAGTGGCAAAAATGTGTATGTCCGCATCGTGAGCAGGGAAACAAGCTTGAAGTGACAATTTAACTGTTAAAGAACAATCAAGATCGTATTTTTTTATTATAACGATGACTTGGCGGAAATATGGACAATGAGGAGATGAGGTTATGCTCATCCACCCATTACGAGGACTCATGAGAAAGTACGAGGACCCTAAAAGTTTCAAATCTTAGATAGATAAGTTAGGGAAGAAGGGTATAAAAGAGGACATTTGGAAATAAGAAAAAAGTTTGCTTTTGATTTTATTTTCGCACCACGACATGCTGTCGGACTGACAAATTTTTCTATGGTGCAAAGACTTTGACATTTTTCTTGACTTTAAATTTTGATGGGTGCGGAGTCCGGATGGGAGGTGAACATCAAGAAACAATATAGAGGTGGTTTTTGGGAACAATGCTGTCCTAACTCTGATGTCCTACCGAAGTCTTGGTAATATTGTCTCAACTTATTTTTTCTGAACTATTATGCTAATAAATATAACTGTTTGAATTTAACTTCTCTTTCTCTCCAGGTTATTAAATGTCTTAATGATTATTAAAATAAGGCTAAATAAAGTAAGGTCATGCTAGGAGAACTAATCTCTAAATAAAAATTAAATAAATGGAGAATTAAGCTGGTCTTGTTGTCCATTAGTTAACTTTTACTAGCTGATTCATTGACCAAAATGGGCGGGTGTTTTAATGTTTATTAAGAATGAAACCATGGTAATATTGATAAACTGCCGAGGAATATAGTGTATAAAATTCTAGAATCACAAAAAAGAATGACAGAGCACACACCAATTGTTTCTTTGCTTACTCAATTTTGAAATTTTACATGTCATAGGCGTACAGGCCCAGTTCCGTGGACTGCCAACCCACGTGTCTGAATATTCTCCAAATGGTATGGGGCAACATTGTACCCCATTCCGGACGCACAGCCATGAATTTATGCATATCAAAGATGCACACATTATTCCAATTTCGCCAAAAATACTTTTTATTTTCATTTAATCCATTTCTTGTTAAGCTTTAAACTTTTTTCGTCCAGTCACACAGCGGACACATATGTTTGCACAATCCTTAATGCTGTAGACATGGTTAGGCCGTACTCCAAAGCATGGCTTGTAACATAAGTCCTCATTAATTAAATGTTCTCATACCCAATGCATTTCGGGTCCTTCAATTTGGCCCTTTGTCAGGAGTTTATCTACAAAATTCAAAACACAGTGGTTAGGCTGTGTTCTTTCAATCAATCCTGTTTGTTACATTATGCACGTAATACACACTAAAACCAAACATTTTCATGCACTGGGAAAAGCCCATAATCAAACGTTTTGCCCACTGAATTCCTAACTACAAGCTTGGTCTTTCCCATAACAGCGCTAAAATCCATTGAGCTCTTCCAATACATATGCTACACCACGTATTCCAACCATCCCCCCTCTCATGAAAATAAAGCAAGCTGGTTTACAAAACCAGCCCGTACCTTGATCGTTCAACTGACGTGTTTTCCCTCCAGTTCAAAATCTTTCTGACGACTTCACTCCTTCGCTTTATTTCATTCACCTGTGACATTGACCCGCCCATTCTGAACTACTCCAATCCATCAAACTACAAGACCCATAGTGCACTGTGTTTATCCTAAGAATAATCTGTTTCTACTTACTTACTGATCCTAAGTTTCTATGTTACCCATGTTCCCTTGTGTTAGGATCACATATATTGCAGAGGTTTTACATAAACAGTTTGAGTCTCTTAGATAATTCCCTTCTCCGTTTAGAATGGAGATTCTCCATTCCATTATTTATCCTTGATGTTAAAGTGGCTGCATATCAAATGAGTTCTCTCTCCTTGGTCTCTCTAGCTAACGCAGTAATGATACAACCGTTAATGTTCTGACACTCATTCACCTGGTTGTTGAACACGTAAATAGTGCAAACGTTATTCAGAATTATTTTTAGCGTCATAGAATTCCCCGCCCACCCACTGCTGTCATTTAATACGTTGATTTAAAAAAAAAATTGATTGTATGCGTAGTACATGATAAAACCGTGATTCAAAGTAAACCATAAATCCCAAAATTGTTTCTCCATTGTATTAAAGAGACTGTTTCGCACGTTTCATTATCAGAGAGAAGTTGTAACGATAGTCCAAAGTGTGACGATATGCTTTTCATCTGTTGCTCTTTTTTTGTATTCTGCGGGTGCAACTCGTCGAGTAGGCAGAAAATAGTTAATCACAAAAAAGAATGACAGAGCGCACACCAATTGTTTCTTTGCTTCCTCAATTTTGAAATTTTACATGCACGCCTATAACATGTAAAATTTCAAACTTAAGGGATTGGAGTTGAAATAAATTAAAAAGAAAGATGAAATCATCACGAGCCCAATGGATTGACTTATGTTTTTCTAAAGATCATTGTTTGATATGGAATGTGATAAGTGATGTGCTGCGAACATTATTGGAAATACTGCTCAATCCTAGGGTTGTTTAGAGAGAAGTAGGGTGTTCTCTTCTCCCATCTGGTTTGCAAGCACCCAAGGGAACTACGTTTAAATTTACAAACGAGTGTATTCCTATATGAGAGCTATAAATCTTCCAAACACCCAACGTTAGAGTACATTTAACTTAAGACTTGAGAGTGACAGAGAAGGGGAACTTAGCCCACAATAGGCATAGAAACAAATGCAGCATTAAAACAGCTAGTGACGAGAAGTGTAATTGTAAAAATTGTGCATGATAATCCTTTGTCGCTCTGCAACAATATTCACAACAAGTTGATGCAAGTATTTCTTTAACCCAGTACTTTTCAAGAGATTGTCTCTGGCTCCACTCAGCAATGGGTTCTCTGAGCCTACAGGTCTATCATCCTGTCCACTACCAATAACCAGGGGCAGTAAATATCATGAAAGCCAGGGTTATAATCCGCTGCAACATTAACGTTGGAAGGGAATCTGATAGAGAAACTCTTTCTGAATACAAAAAGTGCAGCCAGAAGTTTAATTTGCAATTCTGTAACAATCTTTCTGTGATTAAATACATATATGAATATTTCTGAAACTATACATTACAATTGGAAACACATATTGGTCATTACGAAATGAGCATAACGCCACTGCAGATAACTTATTCTGATGACAGTGCAAGACCAAGGTTGACTTTGGATTCAAGCTGACATCTGTAAAGGTGTTTTTAATACATTCCTCCGTATGAATTGGTCTGGTTAAAAAAAGTATATTTGCTATAGAGAGTTATTATAAGCCAGGACTGCGTATCAGGTAATTTAAGCATATAGATCCTTTGATGTGCATTTTTATAAGGGAACACACTACCTACACTAGCCAGAGAGAGGAACTTCATCACCGCAGATGTAATTTAATTGATCATGAGTCTCATTCCAAGGATCGCATAGATGCTAGTCCTCCAAAATGCTCAAAAGAGTTTTCTGAAGCTTTCCTTGGACCTAATGTCTGCTTGTCAAATTGTGTAACTCAGGCCCATGGACGCCATATTTAAATAAAGGCTTCTTCTGTACATTTGGCAAACCTTGTCAGTTCGAGAAGGTGTGATTTAAAGCCCATAGGTGTGCACTGGAGAACTACTGAGTAGTATGTGGAATAGCTTTCTACGGAATACTGTTCATTTAATGCTTTGGAGGAGTTCCGATCAGCCAGCTGTGGTGAAATATAAGTTATTTCTGGCTACATTGGCCGTTTCACAATGGGAGAAAATAGAGGAGACGGAGAGAAATGTCCTCGCTGGAGTTCCAGTTTATTAACTATCTGTAGATACAAGGTTTTGCCAAAAGGAACTCCATTTGTTAAAGGAAATGAGACAAATATTCTACCCCTTGCTCTAGGAGATCATGATAGTGTAGTAACAGACTAGAAAAAAAAACATCAGCTTAGTAAATATTTATATTTACTAAGCAATTGCTGTGCAATTTGAGCAGAAATGTTCCACAGAGGCCGAGTAAAGTTGTGATTTATGGTAACAAAAAGTTGGTGTTTGGCAGAGAAGGTGGAGTTTATTACACATTATAAGACACATGCTTCTGTTACCATAACACATTAGAGCCCAGGTAGTGTTGATAATGTATGCTCTGCAAGAGGCATGAATCCCGGGGTAGCGGAGAAGGGGACACGTCACACTGGATAAAGGTTTGCTTAAGGTCTGTACTGAAGGTCCATAAAATGGTCTCAACCCTTACATCTAGCATCAGGGGTCCAAGAAGGGATGAAGAAGTAACTATTGAAGGGCCAGCCTGATACTTGGTGGTATTGAGCTGATCTTGGGTTCATACCCAAAGATGGCCTTACAAGGGTCTAAGGGGTGTTTGCTCATGCACGGTACATTGACCTGGGGCTATGGAGAGACTTCAATACTAGAATAAGGTCCTTCTAATATGGCGCTTTGGAACACGTTAATCTAGTCTGCTCAATGTTACTAGTGAGCGAGGCATGTGGGAAGGTCAACATGGCAGGGGTTAATGGTTCTTCTTAATCCATAGAACTACTAGTCGTGAAGGCCCTCGTATCACGCAACACTGAGTTTAGCCTACAGATGCTCGTTTCCCCACTGGTTTTATGATGCGTTGATGGTTTAGAGATTCTCATTGTTCATTACCTACTCAGGGATAGGTTCAATGGCTGCCCATCAGTTCGGAACTCATAGGCAATCAGACACAGCAGTTCAACACAGGTGTCCATTTTCAGTGAGTCCTCCTCCTTTTAAATTGAGGCCCTGATACTTGTCCACCAGTATCCGCTCAGCTGAAGCTCTACTTTCAGAGCCAAATCTGAGTAAGAGTTGGCGTCCCAGCTATACACGTGTAGACCATTAATACGAGTCGGTTCTATTTTTTATCGGTTACTTTAAACAATTGCTCTAGAATACCTTCCAAAAACCACTTGAGCAAGAGCACCTGCTCTCCCGCATTGTCAGAAGTAAATATGTTGAACAAGTAATTAAAGTTTTACAGTTGCCGTTGAATATGGAATAAAAAGCATGTTTTTCATGGTGTATGCAGCATCTGCTCACACTGTACTCGACTAATGACTGCTTTTAGTACACTTTTCACTTCTGTAGCAGCACCTTGCTGCAATAATCTGTAGAACAGAGCCCTTAATCACATCCAATAAAGCTAAAATGTGTACGAACCAGAGCTAAGAGTTTAAAATTACATACAAACAAATACTTTTGAAATGTGTTTTAATGGATTTCTAGCCACCACAGGAATTGAAAAGCAATTGCCTAGTGCTTTCTTACAGCTATTTTGAGAACACGTCCTCAAAAAGAACAGCGAGGCTTCATTAAGTGGTATGCACCAAGTGCAATTATAAATTTACGTTTTGAGTCCATGATCAAGTGAGTGCACTTGTTGCACTGCTATTATCTAAATGAATCCACTGGAAGACCTACAGTGACTTGTTAGCGGAAGCACACCAAACCTTGTAAAAAGCTCTGCTGGTAGTGACGACCTTTTAGGTCTGGCTGGAGGCAGCTTTAGCTCAATGACCTAAAAAAGCAAAAAGAAAGAATATAGAGAGGGGACTTCAGGGTTAAGCAGCTTCTTTTCAAAATCTCATGACCCCAATGCTGTTATTCCGTGTATGGAGCATATCTATGCCAGAATACTGTTTTAGCTTGCTTACGTTACGTTGTGGAGGTAAAATGGTGGGGCAGAGCTGCACTGTACACGAAACAACCTCTACAGTGGAAGGCAATCGGTGAAACAAAGTACTGATGTGGAGGTAGATGAACATGGAGACACTGTGAGCAATTGTTCTAACAGGCCAGCCAAAAAATCCCACCGATTTATGAGACTCATCTCCTCATTTCAGATGGGAACCGCATCGATGTGTTGAATAAGTAAATCTCCAGTGAAATAGGATTCACTAGCCAGACAGTTTCTTTTTATTGGGTCCTAGCATATAGTGAGGTCTGAACATGGTGACTTCAGCGTTGATGGAGCAGAGATTCACCAAGGAGTGGCATCAGAAGAAATGCAGCACTGGGCAGCCTTCTGCACACATGCCCCACTCATCTGATGCTATTAAATATATGTTCCTTTCCCGCATTCTCTACCGATGCTATAGAGGCAGCAGCCGATGAAAGGCTCAGCACAGTCTACATTCCCGGGAGCACAAGAAACGTGCTCATCTTGGATGCTGTTGCCTCCTGGCTCTGACGGGATGTCACTGCTCTAAGTTCTCAACAATTCTGGCTGCTTTGTTAAATGACTTACTTTTGCCTATTTGTAGGAGGTAAGAGTCCATTGAAAATGACGTGATTTTTAGTTTTTCATCCAGTGACTGAATGGAAATACACTATAGGCAGGGGTGAGTGGGGGGTTCCTATAGCAGTTACACGAGAGACTCGATGACGCCAGAGGACCAACTTACAAGGGTCATTAAGCCCAAAGGTATGTGTTGGTGAGGCCTTGCCATCCATGGTCGAGAGAGAAGGCTCTGCTGGCTGAGTTGCCATCGATAGAAGAAATGCCAGCTGCTGGTGACTGATGAGGAAAAAAGAAAAAAAAAATACCTTTCAAGGTGGAAGATGGTAAAGTATGGAATAAACCCAAAGCGGGGCCTGGTCCAAAGTAAGTGTAGGAGGGTGATACGGAAAGACTGGTTGGTGAAAGATTGGTGTGAAAATATAGAAATGAAGGAGGGCTAGAATCAAGACTTCGAGGACGGAAGGCTATGCCACAGAGGATTACACAATGGAAGGAAATTAGTCATTGCTTCATTAAAGAGGTTCCTTCTGTGATTTCCAGTTATTGTAGAAGAGTAGAGCATTATTGTATCAATATCGGTAATTTTTGGTTAGCTCCTGTTTGTAGTAATAAAGTGTGATTTCCTGTTAATTTATTTTCTTACTGATACTCATTAAAAAGGAAATATGGTATCTTGCCAGCAAACTGTCTCATCTTTCATTACTAGAATCCTCATTCAATGTTCTTGCTAGAAAAGGGTGGCTAAGGACAGTTACATGCATATACGTACATTTTACTTCATTTTTCAGACCATTTCAAAAAATTTCGAAGGCAGATTATTACCGGTCTGGTCACACTCCCAAGGGAGAGAGGGACACACTGTATCTCCAGAACCACACCTTTTACTGTCTGAAAATAGTCTTAAACCTTAATCTTGAGATCTTAACAGAGCACGGTTTTCTCTCTTTACAAGAGAAAAGAAAAATCCCATCCTGGGACTCTTGTCTATGTCATATTTTTAATCATTGGACCCAGAAATGATAAAAAAAACACGCAAAAAACAAAAAAAGCAAATAGATTATGGATAATAACACCCTAACCTCCTACCATTTTTACCAACCCCTCATAGTGAAAAAGTGAAGTTTCGTATATATAATTCGCACCTACCTCCACCCAATTATCCCAAAATTTAGATTTTCTAGTGGATTTACCCAGTTGATCTAAAGAGGATATCCTCTGAATAGAGTGAATCCATTTGTCTTCTGTGGGTGAACATGGCATAATCCATTTAATACAAAGTTCCCTTCGGGCTAATAGTATCAGGGTAAAAAAAACAAAGCTTTATAGTTTTTATTTAATGCCCCACCATCAGTTTCCCCCGGCAGTAGCCCACAAATAACTGATGAAGTTATTCAATTTATATCCACCCACATAATATTAGAAATGGTCTTACCCACATTTTTCCAATAAGCATATATTACTGGGCAACTCCAAAACATGTGGACCTCGTTTGCTCTATCTTCTCCACATTTAGGGCATTTCTTGATTTCTCGATTTCCCATTTTCAATAGCCTTTGGGGGGGGGGTCCAGTAAGCCTTATGAACTGTAAAAAGGTGATTCTTTTTTAAAGGGGCAGCATTTACACAAGACCATAGTGAAGACCAAGATACTTGCCCAATATTTTCCAGATCTTCATCCGGCAGATCCTTCTTCCATGTCTCCATGAATGAGGCCTGCTCCTCTTCCCCATTTTGGACAAGTAGCCAGTACCATTCTGCCACTTCTTTGTTTTTATTTCCAGAGAGACTATCTTGAATGCAAAATTAGAGTTACCCTTCAACTCGTTTCTTGATGATTTTATCCAGCTTGAGAGTTGGTAGTATTTAAATTTCAATACTTGATTCCCGCAGATCGCCGAAAGGTGAGGCAGGTAATCAATTCTGCCTCTATTACAAGTTGCCACGACGTGGTGATACCGCAACTCCTCAAAGGAACTGCAAGGGCGTCTTGTAAGCATATCGGCGTCCCAGGAGAATCCCATATTGGAGTAATATCATTGTAATATGGAATTTTTAAGACTCGTCTCACCTGGGACCAGAGTTTTATTGCAGATAACCAAATCTTCAATTTGACCTTTTTAAAGAATTTTGGATGGCCAAAGTTTAAAAGAAAATGCCCAGCTTGATTGGTGAATTCAAACGTTAGAGCTTTATAGAGGGGGGAAAACATAGAGCTTTCCATCATTAGTTGTCGGAAATGTTTTAGTTGGAATGCACATAAATATAGATACAGGTCAGGGGTTGCGATTCCTCCATATTCTTTTCTTTTTCTGAGTTTTTTTAAGGCTATTCTCGGGTTCTTATTTCCCCAAATAAAACTCAAAAAGAGACCCTGCACTTTCTTAAACAAAGCTTTTGGGAATTCTAAGGGGATGGTATTAAATAAGAATGGTGTATTTAGGAAGAATTGACATCTTTATTCAGTTTGATTTGCCTAAAAATTAAAGCGGTAATGTTCCCCCCATTTGTAATTGGGATCTCACTTCCTTTGTTATTTTCACAAAGTTAACCTGCGCTATTTTATCAATATTTTGGACTATCTGTTTCCCCAGATATCTAATTTCTTTTTTCGTATAGCTACTTTCAAAATCCATATTCCATTTCATTAATTCTGTCTTTTGTTGATTAAGAAGGTACCCTGAGACCTTTCCAAAATGTTCTATCTCTGCCCAGATACCTGTGTATGATGTTTCCAGATCACCAGTAAAATTAACAAGATCATCGGCATATAGCCCGATCTTTTTTTCCCATCCGTTACATTCAAAAGGAGTAATGTTTTGACATGTTCTTAGTTTACAGGCCAGTGGCTCGATATAAATATTAAAAAGTAGCAGGGAAAGGGGGCGGCCTTGTCTAGTTCTTCTTCTAATTTGTTTTCAACCTGTTAGTTTCCCATTGACCAGGATTCTTGCTGAGGGGTTATTATAGATAGCTTTAATAGCTGCCAAACATGTTTCGCCCAGATCAAAACACTTTATAACTTTAAACAGGAATGTCCAATTAACCCGGTCGAAAGCCTTGGCAGCATCAAATGTCATTACTGACAATGGAATTTTATATGTCTGGGCCATATCTATAGCTCCAATGAGATCTTTAACTAATTCACTACCTGTCTCCCTTTCATGAACCCCTTTTGATCTGCGTGTATTAACAAACTCATCACTTTATCCAGACGTTTGGTGATAATCTGTGTGTAGATCTTATGGTCACAATTTAATAAAGAAATAGGCCTATAGGACTCGTATAGTCGTGGATTTTTATTTGGTTTTAAAAGGATTGAGATAGTTGCTTCTTCCCATGATGTGGGAGGATGTGGCCCTCTACGAATGAAGAATTAAATAACTGTAAAAGAACAGGTGTCAGTTCTTCTTTAAATATACTATCAATTTCATTCGCAATGGAGTCAGGTCCAGCTGCTTTTCCTTTTTTTAAAGATGTAATCGCTTGACTGACTTCTTCCATAGTAATGGTACAATTTATTTGTTCTTTTTCTTTTTGTTGTAGCGAGGGGAGGGCCTGGTCTGATAAAAATTCATCCATAAGATGTTCATCAATTATCTTCTCTTCTGTGTATACAGTTTTAAAAAATTGGACAAAAGACTCCTCGATTTCAACTTCATCTGAGATTACAATTCCAGAGTTTGCAGAATCGAAGAGCTCTTATCCAATTTCTTGTTTGATCAGATTTTGTTTTCCAAGCGAGGAGCTTGCTACACCCTTCCCCGTACTCATGATGCGCCAATTTACTGGCGTCCCATTTCTTTTTAATTATAATTTCTAAATGGTCAGTAAGTTTGTGTTTTGCAGCAGTTTGGTTTTTTAAGATATTTAAATTTCCTGGTTCCTTTTCCGAGTTTCCTTGTAGTCTGCAAATCTCATTTTCCAGTTTTTTAGTCTCCTCTTGTATTTTCCTCGCCTGTGAGCATGATATAGCCATTAATGAGCCCCTTAAGAAGTCCTTGAAAGTGTCCCATACTGTTTGAATTGAGGTTGAGTTAATATTTATATAAAAAAAACTCTTTAATTTCTGTTTTTAATTTTTCGATTATATTTTCTTCTAATAGTAGAGCTTGATTAATGGTCCATCTCCGTGGTGTTTGAACGTTATTCATAGCTATTTTTAAAATAACGGCCGAGTGATCTGACAAATGTTCAGGAACATGGCTCACTTGGATGGTGTTTCTGCTCATTACTGCGCTTATTAAAAAGAAATCAATTCTTGAACGATGTCTAAATTTTTTTATTATGAAACGTGAATTTTCCACCATATATTTTAGACTTACTAGCCATCTCTCTCCATATATCTATTAGCCCTATATCGGACATTAATTGTCTAGTGGCTGTTCTCATTTTTTGTGTATTACAAGCTACTCTGTGTGAAGTGGTATCCTTGCTCGTATCTAAGACCAAATTAAAATCACCTCCTAGTATTATAGAATCATTACCTTCAGTTAAGTGAAGAAGTAAGGTGTATAAAGGTCCCGGGTCATCCACATTCGGCCCATAAAAACTTGCAAAAGTCACCCAGGCTCGATTAATTTTTAAATTAGCAACCGCCCACCTCCCCAGTGGATCAACTATGCACTCACCCAGCAGGGCCGATGCTGTTTTCTTAATCAGAATGGCAACCCCCTTTGTTGTACAAGGTTGGGTTGTGCAAATACAATGCTCAATCCATCTCTGATTTTTCAAAATTGTGGACCATTCTTCTTTAAGTAGACGGGATTCTTGAATAAGAAAGATCTTACATTTAGATAGTCTCAAATATTCTAATATCTTTTTTCTTCTTAGTGGGACCCTCAACCCATTCACGTTCCATGACATGATTTCCAGGTCCTTTACTCTATCTTTTCCAGTCATATTTTTCTAAGTAAGAGAAACTTTTAATTAAGAAATAAGGCTTAAGACTATTAAAAATAGCATTTTTAAATGAGAACAATATTTTTTTTCATTTTCTCCCAGATGCTCCCCCACCCAGTGTAATAGTAAAAATATTTCTTTATTACATTTTAAGTGAAACCCCTCCCTCCCACCCCCGGGAAAACCTCCCTTATTACTATTAGAGGAATTCCTCTAATGTGTAGGCTCTTTATTTGACCAGCAAAATACACAAGAGGATGGACGGAATGTTGCACAATGGCAAAACATTCACCCCCAGTCACAGATCTGTGGTTTTTGCATTTGTCACCCCGAGTGGGATGGGTATGCTCAGACGTGAGTCCCATGCACTCCACACCACTGGATTCAAGCAAGCCGGGCTGAAGACGGCTGGAATGCCAGAAATCTTGTTTCTGGTCCAGGGAAGGCATGGCTTGGCAGTTCGGGCTGGACTGTTCCCATGAGGCACAGGGAAAGACTGATTTGCATATGCCCATTTCTGAACTGGGGTGGTGTGGAGTGCAAATAAACAATGGATTTAGGCCCAGATCTCTGTACTGGGGTGAATGTATGACATTGTTCTGCATTCTGTCCATCACCTGTGGCTTTTGTCTTTATCTGACCAGGCTATGTCTTATAACATTTATATGGATGTTGAGCTCTTTATTTGATTCACCAATGCAATAGCTTCTTCTGGGTCTTTAAAGTTAAACATTTTGTTGTTCTACATCACTCTGAGAGTTGCGGGGAAACGTAACTTTGCTGTAGCACCTAAACTTTTTAGTTCTTGCTTTGCTTTCCCCAGTTCCCATTGCTTTTCATGAGTATAGTGTGATATATCAGATCTGATGCAAAATGTCCAGCCAGCCTTTTTATATACTCCTGTTTTCAGCCCTCCTGCCAGGATTTTTTCTTTTAACATGTATGATTTAAAGTTAACTAGAATTTTTCTCGGGTTTTCTTTCCTGGTTTTTTTTAAGGAATGGATCTCGATGGATTATCTGTATATCATCTTCTAATGTCTTTATCAATATCAGAATGAATTTCTACCAGGAGATTTATAATATAGGACCTTAAATCATCCGCTTCTGCATCCTCCGGCACATTTAAAATTCGGATATTGTTCCTACTTTTCCAAACTCTCCAATTTTTCTTTCAGAATTTTGTCATCCTCCCTCAGGGCCTGCATTTCTTGGGTGTTTTTATCTACCCGTTTTGATAAGTCATCAAATGCAACTTCCTCGCCCCCACCCTATCGGATATAGCATTCATTTTGTATTCAAGAACCTCACAAACTGTATGTATTTCTAACTGGTTATTTTCAGAGACTGCAAACTTATCTCTGAGAGCAGTGTTGCTAGTAGTCCTTCCGTATGAGAGGTAAGTACCTTATCACCTGAATTTAGACTATCAGTTTTCCTTATGTCGTCATACATGCTTTTGCTTTTCATTTGGTTATATTTGTTTATACACCAATATCATATTCATCATTACTTTTGACAGTTTCTACATTTTGGTAATTTATTTTAAAAATCTGAATTGCTTTTCTCCTTCATTCCAGCCTCTTTCCCACAACAATAAAAAACAGTCCTGAAAAGTTTGCCAACACTCTTAAATATCAACTTTAAAGTTCTAAATATCTAGCAATATCAAAATCCAAATAGTCCTCTTGTTACCATTTTTGTCTTCTTTCACCAGGTGCCATATTTGAAACTCATCCCATGCATTCAACCAAGGCTGTATCTACATTTGTCTCCTGGTTTCTATATGAGCCCCGTTTTCCAGATAACATATTCAGCTCTTGCCCTTCCCCTCTTAGAACCCCTACACCCCCAGCTACTACCCCACTCGTTTGTCTGCTTTCAATGTATTTAAAATGCCAATTAAAGACCATAACCATGGTCACCACTCACTCTTTCCCCAAGTCGCGCCAAGAGGGATTCACAGTGAATAGTTCTCCCAATCTCAACAGTCAACATCATTTCTCAGGCAATAGAAAATGTCACTATGTTATCGATAACTCACTCAACCCGCTGCCTCACTCCCATACCTGATAATTGGCTGTCTTGTATTCTCCTCATGACCCAAGAAGTATTACAGTCTTCTCTTTCAGAATGAAAGTGCTGTGGTTAGCACAAGTCCTTCTCCATTCATTCATGTTGCTGTCCCCTAAAATGACTAGAAACAGTACAAAAAGCCTTTAAAGCCTCTAGGCTGGCACCAAGAAACATGGCGGGACTGGACATTTAATTTACCGGTCATTTCCTTGAGGGATGGTTTTCTTAGATTGCAACGGTGGCTGTAAATCAGTGCTTAATTTGTACTGGTGTTTGCCGGTGCATGACACAGGCACTTTATTCTCAACATTGGCAACTACTTGGGGCAATCCAACACATGGTGACACTATTTATAAGGACAGCACACTCTACATTAAAATACATACTGATACCCGTGCATCCAGGCCATTCTCACAGCATTATTAGGAGGTTTGTCATTGTCCATAGTGTCACATTTTTAGGAGTCTCATGATTAGTATCTGCATTGCCAAGGGCAATGTGCAGTGCTAGCTGCAGTGGCCTTGTTAGAAATGCTCTCAGCCCTTACACAAGTTATGTATTCCAATTACCAACCTTCCGGAAGATGGAAGGCTACCTGGTAGGTATACCTACATACTACCTGCAAATCACCAATTTGGTGAAGAAATGACGCCTCAGACATGGTTGCAGACTGTTTCCCAGCTGTGAGAAAATTGCAGTACCTCAGAACACTTGTACAATAATAATCCCACGTAGTCAAAATGCCATTTGCCCTTGAATCAATGTATACCCAGTGTGCTTTAACATACAGATTCACGTTCACGGCTGAAACTTCAAAAGTCATACGTGAGTAACCCCCCACGCTGATGCCAAAGTTTGGCAGGTCAAGCATGGGTGTATGACTAAGAGAAGTGAGAGAGAGAGATGGAGTGAGAGGCAGACCAGGGCAGGCCGGTTTGAACATTTCTGCCAGGGATGTTTCGTTTTCGAGCCTCGGCCTGCCAAGTCATTTGACATAATCTGACCGTGAGTACTGAACTAAAAAACGATAAATGGAAGGTGTCTGACAAAAAATATTTTAAAGAAGTAAAACATGCTATATATAAGCTAACGTACAGCAAGCAGTGTGGTGGGGTGTGTTTTATGAGATGCATAGTAAATGGTTTGTCCCACTTCACCTTCTATATTATCTCTTATTTTCAATCTCTAATATATTTGGATTTGCCCTTCAACTTTTCAACATTCTCACAAAACCTCAATCAGGATATCAGAACATGAAGAAGAAACTCATTTGCCCAGTTTGATTTTTCATGTGCTGCAGGAACTTTGTATATCACATAAGCTTTGGCATCCATGAACAATGGTCCTTTCTCCATAATGTCTAGGTCCTGAGGTGGTAGAACAAATAATATCTCAACAGGTAATATTTGGTAGACAATTACTTATGTATGTGGAACACATTACACAAACTGAAATAAAGGAGACGGTTACTCAATTGGTCTTGTGTCGTTATTCATCTTGTATTTAAAAAAAGTTGTTATGCCGGGTCATATTCATACAGTTGGAGCAGCACTGTATCAGACAAGTCATATGACAACCAAAATTATACTTGGTGCTCAAAAGTGTGCAAGTGAACAATGGCGACGCAAGTGGTAGGGTAAACAGCGTGAACGGCGCAAAGTGAACAGGAGTGAAAGTATCGTACAGTGGGTGGCTGGGTGAAGGGAACAAATCAAGTGACTTATGTGTTCAATTCACGATTAAGCAACAGCCACAGTAGAAAATGTGCCAATTAATGTGCTGTAGAGTCGACGGAGTTTCGATCCTCAATTGTTTGGGATCGTCTTCAGGACATGGTTGTCTTTAATTGTAGTGCTTGGTTGGAGTGTTTGGGGGATCAGCGGTGTGTGATCCTTGGTGATTGGGCAAGCGCGAAGGCGTCTTGTTGGCACAGGCTTGGATGGAGGAAGATCGAGGATCGGAGTGGGGATCTTCAAGGAGGGGGTCGAGCTTGCGTCTTCTTGGTGATATTTGTGTTAGGAAACCTGGAGCGCCGAAATCGGGCGTTTCTGGAGATCTGAAGAATCAAGGTGCTTGTGCCATTGGCGGGACCTGTGTTAATAGCGGTCGCTGTGGGGCTGAATCTCGTGGGCGTTCTCGGCAGCAAGGACGATCGTCCTCGATCTCGGCGCTCCCGGTTTCCTAACACATATATCACCAAGAAGACGCAAGCTCGATGTTATGATCTGCTATTGCCTTTCCCCTTGCCTATGTATCTCTTCTCTACTGCTCAGCCAGAATGAGTGTTGAGATGTCTGGAATGTTGGATGATTGATGATGTCATGGAATGATGGGTGCCTGGTGAAGTTGTGTGTGTCAGTTGGAGTGTGCAGGTTGAGCAGGACAGAGGCTGCTCCTGGTGGGGCATCACATGGACTTAACATCTTCCAGTAACTTTCTGATGCTGTCTACTTATCAATAAATCTACAATATATATCTATACATCATCTGGCTACTGAAGATTACTTATTTACAACACTCGACCCCCTCCTTGAGGATCCCCACTCCGATCCTCGATCTTCCTCCATCCAAGCCTGTGCCAACAAGACGCCTTCGCGCTTGCCCAATCTCCAAGAATCACACACCGCTGATCCCCCAAACACTCCAACCAAGCACTACAACTAAAGACAACCATGTCCTGAAGACGATCCCAAACAATTGAGGATCGAAACCCAGTCGTCTCTGCAGCACATTAATTGGAGCTTTTTCTACTGTGGCTGTTGCTTAATCGTGAATTGAACACATAAGTCACTTGATTTGTGCCCTTCACCCAGCCACCCACTGTACGATACTTTCACTCCTGTTCACTTCGCGCCGTTCACGCTGTTTACCCTATCACTTGCGTCACCATTGTTCCCTTGCACACTTTTGAGCACCAAGTATGATTTGTCTCATACAGTGCTTCTCCAACTGTATGAATATGACCCTGCATAACGACTTTTTTTAAATACAAGATGAATAACGACACAAGACCAATTGAGTAACCGTCTCCTTTATTTCTGTTGTGTAATGTGTTCCACATACATATGTAATTGTCTACCAAATATTAGCTTTTGGGATATTGTTATTTGTTCTACATCCTTACCCTGATCCCGACCAGGTCTATGGGTTATACTCCTGTACTGCTTTACTAGGTCCAGAGGTGATCATACGGTCCTACTAATCAAGTAGCCCAACTCGGTCCATCATCAAGCAAAAAACACATTTTGCAGCTGTGATGATCATAAGCAGCAACAAAATCGACAACAAATAAAAATAGCAGACCCCTCCCAATAATTTTTCAGCTTAGAACAGGGTAGCTCTGCAGCTGTGCTTTTGTCACAGAAAGAGCGCATTTAAGTAACCATCAATCACTGTCCCTGTGCAGCGCAGTTAAATAAATTCACATAGTTTAAATTCACATAGCTTTACTCTTCACAAATTCAGCAACCTACAGATTTAGAAACACAGTGAATCTAACACTCATGTAACTGGTGACACTCAACTTGTAACTAACGCAGTTAAAAACTCAAAATTGTCTTGCCTGTGTGGATGAATACTTTATTGATTAAAAAAAAAAAAAATATATATATATATATATATATATATATATATATACATTCCAAATGTTGAAAGACACTAAGAGGTAAGTTGTGGTTCTATTCCTATATTATTATTATATTTGATAAACTTGAAGGACACACACCCAAAGGACAGCTCCTTTTTTGTCATGCTAATCAGAACTTCTGCTTCAAATGCCCATGCACCTTAAAAGCCTTTGTGTGCCAAGGCGTCCGTTTTGTACCATATATGGAATGTGGGAAATAAAACAAAAACAACAGTTAAAGTCTGCTCTTTGGTCATAACCTGGAAAAAATATACCTGTTGCTATATTTCCACAGACAAGCTGGGAGTGAGGTGGGCAATACAGATGAAGTGCTGGAGGGTATCTGAGGAGGGAAGCATCAACAAGGGCGAGAGTAAGAAAACGCATGTACACTCATGGTCTGCTGAATGAAAAAGAAAAACTGTTTATAAAATGTGGGTTGTGGAAGGAATACAAGTGAGCCAATCAAAGGGATGGTTAAGGAAACTATGTTCCAAGGGAAAAGACCAATACAAGAAAGAAAGAAATCAGTCGAATAACAAGCAATCACATGAGAACAAACCAATGGTAAGCAGTCGGTGGGCTCTAAGCCAATTGATGGGATGGTATACAAGAGGCTTTCGCCCAAAGACAGCTTAAATGCTGTTTGGTAGGTGAGACCTAAAAAGCAAGACCCCAGTTGATGATAAAATGATTTTTAAAAAACAGAATATCTAAAAAGAAGGAATGCACCAGGATGGGGCGTGTTGCTGCCAGAATGCTCTGAGAAGTGGAATGAATAATGGCTAAAGAACCTTATGAAAGCTAGCACGTTTTCAAAAGAGAACAAACTTTCACAGACTCAAGGACAAACAGTGTGATTGATATTGGTCAGAAAATCCTTCTCTTGAGAATGTTGTGAAACGTACAGGTATCGATAAAGGAAGAAAGAATAATGATTATCTCCAGGGGATTTAAAAAGAAAATGATGGCCTTTTGAGAACCAGCTGCTTGCAGTTCAACATCTTCTGTAAAGCTTTGGCAAACTGAAAGAATACCCTGATAGCTGGTCTTCCTAGATTACCGACACAGTGAATGCTATGGGCAGGCTCAGAATCTTTTTGGTGCCTTAAGCACATACAATTACACAACAGGAAATATCTCCAAGTTAAAGCATATTTTGCTGACAGAACAGCTTGGAAACAAGAGGCAGTAATTGCCTCTTGGTATTTACGGGCTACACTGACACAAATGCATTAACCCAGAGATATTTTCGAGTTAATATATGCGCTAAAGATGCCAAAAGAAGCACCCAGACCCCTTCTGCACTGGTGTAGCGCAGAAAGCAGCATAATGATACCACCCTAGTGGTAGCAACTGTGCTCTACTCTCCCACTGTTCCTTTCCAACAAGACAATAACCCAATTAGTTATTGAGCCATTTGATGATTCGGTCTGCTCTTGACATTAAACTCTCTATCCCAAACCTCACAGTTGATGTGCTATTTCTTCATCTTTCTCCTGCCCTGCTGCAGCTCCTATATCTCACCCTTCAGATACAGAATGTGGTCACATGTAGAGATCGGGGAGTGGGTTGTTGGTCAATCTATTCTTTTTTATACAAGGTAAACACTTTCCTTATGTATTTTCCAGACAGACTGCCAGTGAGGGAGGCAGATACCAGCTCATTAGCAGAGTCAAGTGGAATCCATCTTTCCCTTTCTGGGGGAGAAGCATTCCTTGCAACCAGCGTTATCTACCATCTCCTTAGTGCTAAGTTGTAATAAGTCAGAGTTTCATCAGAATGTGCAACAAAATGCACAGAGAATGCCCTCGACATTTCCACAGTGAACAACTGCATGGACATTTTTACATGCAACATGTTGGAGTTGGTCTGGAATCTCACAATGCATTAACCGTCTACAACTCCTCTTCCTCTCCTATTGCTCGCCGACTTTAAGCTTGCCTTTCACGATGTACAGCTCTTCACTGTTTTTGACTTTGTTCGAGCTAAAGAAATACCATATACATCTATCCAGAATTCTAGTTGTCAGAGAGTCCATAACCCAATCAAAGTTAACCAGCTGAAGTGTAATTTTTGTTTTTGTTTCTTGAAACACTACTCCCAACATCAGGAGATGTGCACTTTCCATATCTTCACCACCATAGAAAAAAGCCCATTTTATTTTTAAAATTCTACAATTTCTAGGTCCAATTATCAGTGAGGAGGCACCAGAAGATTAAAACCACGCTAATGCCAAGTGCCAGGGGCAAAAAACCTCACCTCCCAAATCTTTGATATATTTTCTACCCAAGAAACCCACATATACAATATCAATAAAACATCTCTGGTTCACTTACCGGTTATCTCTCTCTGGAACTTCTTTAATAGCAATCCTGACTTGGTTACTTAGGTCTCTTCCTGCATAAACAACGCCATGGGTTCCTTTTCCCAAAATTACTCGGTCTCCATTTTCGTCATACTCGTAATCAAACTGAAAGCAGATTAAACAATATAATCGAATTTCTTATCTACCTTATTGACATTCTTTTGTTTTTTTTTAAATTCTTTTTACTATCATGTTAAACCAAAAAGTAACCAGGTGACATGTGGTACAAACACAATGGAAAGAAGTACATTGGTACGTAATGGTAAGCTCCAAGTCGATCTAATGGTTCCCCATCCCGCATCCCATACCCAGCAACTTTTTAAACAGCACAAACATTCACCTTCTCCCGGTCCCAAGCATTTCGAGAATTAGTTAGAATAAGAGTACAAAGTTCCCTCAATAGCCATTCCATTTCCCCCCCATACATTGATCCATTTGTTCAGACAACCCTTACTTTCATAGACTGCCTTCTCCGCTTGCATAAACCAGCCCAGGTCCTTCATCCATTTACTTAATTGCGGTGCTGTATCAGCCCTAAAGCCTGGCTATGTTCTGTTTCGCCACCATCAGTCCCAAAGTAGACCAGAGGCAGTACAACCAGGTGAGACACCATTTTGCTGATGGCTTCATCCCACCTCCACAAATACTATTAGGACAGTCAAACACTGCAGTCCAAAACTTCTGGAGCACTGGGCAGCCCTATAACATATGATAAAACATACCTTCCTGTCCAACTTCTTGGGACAGTGTGCCACATCCCTTTTACCAATTTTCACTAGTGTTGTGGATGCTTAGTAGCATCTATGAAGGATCTTAAGCTGTATGAGGTGAAAGAGCAAGCGTATAGCAACCTCACAGGAGGAAGCCAAGTCCTCGGGCCACTCACCGTCCTCCAACCCACCCAAGTCCCTCTCCCAGGACTCATACAGTCGAGTCACAGTATCGGGGTTGTCCTTGGGACAGATACAACAAGCAAAAAAAATGTGTTGGCTTTTTGGACACTTCAGGAGACTCTTCTAATAACTCAGACTTGGGTGAAGGTCCAATGCCTATTTTCAATCTGTCTACACATCTGTTATCCAAAGACGAAATATCACTACTGAGCAATATCACTATTGAGCAACGGGCTTTCTTTTGTTCCGACAATTCACCCCCATTTTATGGGAACTACAAACAGAGTTATTACGCTTTTTCCACAAAATTCGATTACAATACTTCTTTCAAAACAATCCAAGTACCCCCCACAATGCCAATATCACATTTCAGCTTCCCTCTACCTTCTCTCCCCCATACAGCTGTCGGTCTACAGAAATAGACTTTTGACAAATTGATTATGAAAAAATAAAAAAAACTAGAGCACACTCCCACCTTCATTTCTTACAATCTCCCAATTCAAGAAAAGCAGGGCTGCCAGTTTAAAGTCGGCTCATACCATGATCATTAAACTGGCTGACAAAGGGGGTGGCATTGTGATCCTGAGGCAATTGTTTAATACTGACCACTATCTTAAGTTAACAACAGATCCCACACAGAAAATTCAAAATCTCACCCTCACCATTACTGAGGCAGGCCAAACCGAGGTTTTTTGACACAGAACACATTTTTATTTCTCAATAAGAAATCCTCCAGAACACAAGTCATTTATAGGCTCCGTAAAATACACAAGAACGCTGAGACTCCTCCTGGATGACCCATTGTCTCAGGATGTGGTTCCATTTTGGAACCCCTAGGGCAATATGTTAACTTCTTCATAAGGGACTTTGTCCCTATGGCACGCTGTTACATCAGCGATACATGGATATGATCAACCAAGTTGAACATCTCCCCTTTAATCCGAACACTGACATTCTATGTACCTTGGACGTAAAATCACTCTATACTAATATTCCCCAAATGGAAGTAGTGGCAGTTATTGAAAGCAGACTCAACTGCAGGACACGCCCCCATGCTGTTCCCACATCATTAATTTTGCAACTCCTTACTTTGTGTCTAACTTTTTGTTTGATGGCCAATTTTACCAACAAGTGAAAGGTACATCAATGGGATCTGTTTTTTTCTCTAAATGTAGCGATACTATACATGGACAATCTGGATATTACCAATATACTTACCACCACCAACCTGTACTTAGACAACATAACTACACTGAAGTGCTATATAGTTTTTTTTATATTTCTTTTTATTAAAGCAAGGCAACCACAGAATACATGAGTGCATAGAACATACGAGGGTCGTCCACAATATCAACATATAATACAATTAGTGATGAACTGAGATGGGGGGGAGGGGAGAGGAGGATAGAGTACTAAAGAGACACAACGTCAGCGTCAATATTGATGGGTTAGGGGGAAAGTGGGACATCAAAGGTTGCAGTCGCAGGTGGTACACATGTTCCCCCTGTATCGATTCCACGGGCCCCATACATTATTCCATTTACTCGGGCGGCCCGAGCCAAATACACAGTTTTCTCCCGGAACATGCACCAATCCATATTTTCTATCCACACCTCAATAGCGGGCGGCCTCTGGGACCCCCATTGCTGTGCTATGTTCCGTTTAGCAATCATGGCCCCCAAAGTCACCCACTGAGTTTGTGGTGTATTGAGATCAGTCGGCTCCCAGACATTCAGCAAACATCGCCTAGCTTCTGGCAATAGAGCCACCCCTGTCACTTCTTGCATTACCCCGTGGACCCTGCCCCAAAATTCAACCACATATCGACATTCCCATATGATATGGAGAAATGTTCCCAAGTGCCCACATCCCCGCTGAGACAGACCCTCTGTCGTGAAACCCATTCGTACCAAACGAGGACCTGTGATATATACTCTGTGTAGTATTTTAAGCTGTACCAATCTCAGTCGTGCTGGAATCGCGACCTCCTTTGGTGAGGAGATCGCCGATTGCCAATCTTCATCATCAAGTTCTAGGCCGTCTTGGGTCCACTTAATCTGTAGTTGTGTCAAAAGGTCTGCTCTATGATTAATCAGCTTCTTATAGACAAGGGAAATGGTACTATTAGGCAGATAACCGTCCAATATACGGTCCTCCAATGGGGCTGTCTCCGGTATCTCCACCCCCTCAGGGAAAACCGATGTCAGTGCATGACGAACCTGCGCATATCGGAAGTATTCTGACTCTCCCAAGTCGTATTCAGTCTGTAAATCTACAAATGATTTAACCTTTCCTTTCACCCAGAGGTCGCCTACTGTGGAAATGACAATAAGATTCCATTTGTCAAAACCCTTTGTATTCCACAGTCTGCCGAACCTCTCAGAGCCGAAAAGCAGGGTCGCTAAAGTCAAACGGTCTTTCCATCCAAGCGAGCTAGTAGAATCATGCCATATCCGCACTGCCGTCCTAGTCGGCCCAGTCAAACTCTTCTCCACAGACCTAGTATACAAAGCTCTGTTGTAATTACCTCCAGGAAGTATCCATCTATACATGGCATAGCCGGGATCCGACACAGGCCCGTACATACCATGATTAATAGCCGCCAACTTCGATGCCCAATAATATCTTTTGATGTCAGGGAGAGCAATCCCCCCATCATACCACGGGAGCATCAATTTAGCCAATGCTATACACGGTCTACCATCCCACAACAACTTCCGTTGCAATCCCTCCAATTCGCTAAAATACTTTGCTGGAATGATATCAAGGGTGTTCTGAAGGGCATAAAGAAAACGAGGAAGTGACATCATTTTAAAGAGAAAATTACAAAAAACAATTTGATGGACAGAATGTAGATCAATGTCTTACATCCACCCCAGTACAATGATCTGGGCCTAAATCCATCGTTTTTTGCACTCCACACCACCCTGGGTCAGATAATGGCTTTATGCAAATCAGCTCTGACCCTGTGCCCCATGGGAACAGTCCAGTCCGAACTACACAGCCATATCTTTCCCAGACCGGAATCAAGCATCCGAGGACCGGACCGGTTTCGAGGTAACACCTCTCATCAGCCCGGCTAGCTTGACTCCAGTGGTGTGGAGGCTCTGGGACCCACGTCTGAGCTACCCCAGTACACTCAGGGAGAAAATTACAAAAAACAATTTGATGGACAGAATGTAGATCAATGTCTTACATTCACCCCAGTACAATGATCTGGGCCTAAATCCATCGTTTTTTGCACTCCACACCACCCTGGGTCAGATAATGGCTTTATGCAAATCAGCTCTGACCCTGTGCCCCATGGGAACAGTCCAGTCCGAACTACACAGCCATATCTTTCCCAGACCGGAATCAAGCATCCGAGGACCGGACCGGTTTCGAGGTAACACCTCTCATCAGCCCGGCTAGCTTGACTCCAGTGGTGTGGAGGCTCTGGGACCCACGTCTGAGCTACCCCAGTACACTCAGGGAGAAAATTACAAAAAACAATTTGATGGACAGAATGTAGATCAATGTCTTACATTCACCCCAGTACAATGATCTGGGCCTAAATCCATCGTTTTTTGCACTCCACACCACCCTGGGTCAGATAATGGCTTTATGCAAGTCAGCTCTGACCCTGTGCCCCATGGGAACAGTCCAGTCCGAACTACACAGCCATATCTTTCCCAGACCGGAATCAAGCATCCGAGGACCGGACCGGTTTTGAGGTAACACCTCTCATCAGCCCGGCTAGCTTGACTCCAGTGGTGTGGAGGCTCTGGGACCCACGTCTGAGCTACCCCAGTACACTCTGGGAGAAAATTACAAAAAACAATTTGATGGACAGAATGTAGATCAATGTCTTACATTCAACCCAGTACAATGATCTGGGCCTAAATCCATCGTTTTTTGCACTCCACACCACCCTGGGTCAGATAATGGCTTTATGCAAATCAGCTCTGACCCTGTGCCCCATGGGAACAGTCCAGTCCGAACTACACAGCCATATCTTTCCCAGACCGGAATCAAGCATCCGAGGACCGGACCGGTTTCGAGGTAACACCTCTCATCAGCCCGGCTAGCTTGACTCCAGTGGTGTGGAGGCTCTGGGACCCACGTCTGAGCTACCCCAGTACACTCAGGGAGAAAATTACAAAAAACAATTTGATGGACAGAATGTAGATCAATGTCTTACATTCACCCCAGTACAATGATCTGGGCCTAAATCCATCGTTTTTTGCACTCCACACCACCCTTGGTCAGATAATGGCTTTATGCAAATCAGCTCTGACCCTGTGCCCCATGGGAACAGTCCAGTCCGAACTACACAGCCATATCTTTCCCAGACCGGAATCAAGCATCCGAGGACCGGACCGGTTTCGAGGTAACACCTCTCATCAGCCCGGCTAGCTTGACTCCAGTGGTGTGGAGGCTCTGGGACCCACGTCTGAGCTACCCCAGTACACTCAGGGAGAAAATTACAAAAAACAATTTGATGGACAGAATGTAGATCAATGTCTTACATTCACCCCAGTACAATGATATGGGCCTAAATCCATCGTTTTTTGCACTCCACACCACCCTGGGTCAGATAATGGCTTTATGCAAATCAGCTCTGACCCTGTGCCCCATGGGAACAGTCCAGTCCGAACTACACAGCCATATCTTTCCCAGACCGGAATCAAGCATCCGAGGACCGGACCGGTTTCGAGGTAACACCTCTCATCAGCCCGGCTAGCTTGACTCCAGTGGTGTGGAGGCTCTGGGACCCACGTCTGAGCTACCCCAGTACACTCAGGGAGAAAATTACAAAAAACAATTTGATGGACAGAATGTAGATCAATGTCTTACATTCACCCCAGTACAATGATCTGGGCCTAAATCCATCGTTTTTTGCACTCCACACCACCCTGGGTCAGATAATGGCTTAATGCAAATCAGCTCTGACTCTGTGCCCCATGGGAACAGTCCAGTCCGAACTACACAGCCATATCTTTCCCAGACCGGAATCAAGCATCCGAGGACCGGACCGGTTTCGAGGTAACACCTCTCATCAGCCCGGCTAGCTTGACTCCAGTGGTGTGGAGGCTCTGGGACCCACGTCTGAGCTACCCCAGTACATTCAGGGAGAAAATTACAAAAAACAATTTGATGGACAGAATGTAGATCAATGTCTTACATTCACCCCAGTACAATGATCTGGGCCCAAATCCATCGTTTTTTTGCACTCCACACCACCCTGGGTTAGACAATGGCGATATGCAAATCAGCTCTGACCCTGTGCCCCATGGGAACAGTCCAGTCCGTGGCTTTTGTAGTTCGGACTGGACTGTTCCCATGGGGCACAGGGTCAGAGCTGATTTGCATATCGCCATTGTCTAAACCAGGGTGGTGTGGAGTGCAAAAAAACGATGGATTTGGGCCCAGATCTTTGGACTGGGGTGAATGTGTGACATTGATCCACATTCTGTCCATCACCTGTTTTGTTTGCAATTGCCGCCATAAGTGCGCTGGGGATGCTCAGACGTGGGTCCCAGGCACTCCACACCACTGGAGTCAAGCTAGCCGGGCTGATGAGGTGTTACCTCGAAACCGGTCCGGTCCTCGGATGCTTGATTCCGTTCTGGGAAGGACATGGCTTTTGTAGTTCGGACTGGACTGTTCCCATGGGGCACAGGGTCAGAGCTGATTTGCATATCGCCATTGTCTAACCCAGGGTGGCGTGGAGTGCAAAAAAACGATGGATTTGGGCCTAGATCTTTGGACTGGGGTGAATGTGTGACATTGATCCACATTCTGTCCATCACCTGTTTTGTGTGCAATTGCCGCCATAAGTGCGCTGGGGATGCTCAGACGTGGGTCCCAGGCACTCCACACCACTGGAGTCAAGCTAGCCGGGCTGATGAGAGGTGTTACCTCGAAACCGGTCCGGTCCTCGGATGCTTGATTCCGTTCTGGGAAGGACATGGCTTTTGTAGTTCGGACTGGACTGTTCCCATGGGGCACAGGGTCAGAGCTGATTTGCATATCGCCATTGTCTAACCCAGGGTGGTGTGGAGTGCAAAAAAACGATGGATTTGGGCCCAGATCTTTGGACTGGGGTGAATGTGCGACATTGATCCACATTCTGTCCATCACCTGTTTTGTTATCATTTTAAAGAGGGCAGCCCGACCCAACATAGACAGCGGAAGCCTCTGCCAGCACGCAACATCACGCTTCAGCCGAATCAACGGGGGGAGAAGGTTCTGTTCGCATCTGACGACGGAATCCATAGAGACATATATCCCGAGATATTGAACCCATCCTTTGTAATTTGAATCGGACAATTATGAGGCAACACAGGCGCATCACCGAACAGGACATACAAATAAGATTTCGCCCAATTTATAACCAATCCCGAGTTTCTACCATAGGAAACCAGAACAGCACAGAGAGCATTCAATGATTTCCTGGGAGAGGTCAGATACAATAAAATATTGTCCGCATATAATGAAATGCGATCTTCGAACTGCGGAGACCATTGAATACCTTTGATCGAAGGCTTCCAGCGAAGCCAAGCCGCTAGAGGTTCAAGGGCCAAAGCAAACAAAAGAGGGGAAAGGGGGCAAGCATGTCGGTTGCCCCTCCCAAGACAAAATGGCGCAGAAACACGACCGTTAACCACTACTTGAGCAAGGGGTGCGGTATAGAGAAGACGCACCCAACTGATGAAGTTCGGGCCTAAACCAAACTTGTTCAATTCTGCCCATAGATATGGCCATTCAACGGTATCAAAAGCCATCGTGGTGTCTAACGACGCCAATACAGCTGGCTCCCATAACTTAGAGGTCCTCGCAAGAACCCCATGTAGATGCCTAAGATTCAACGCAGTATTCCTGTGCGGGATAAAGCCAGATTGATCTGGATGGATAAGTTCACTAATGACCTTAAGCAATCTGGTAGCTAACAATGTAGCCAAAATCTGGGGTTCTGCTTTCAACAACGAGATTGGCTGATATGAAGCACATCTATTCCTAGGCTTCCCTTCCTTATGAATCACCACTATCGACGCCAGTCTCTGATCTCGAGGGAGAAGACCACACTCCCGAGATTCTAAGAAGATGTCTCTCAGAAAGGGAGCAATCTTGTCTGGCCTAAGCTTGTAGAGTTCAATCGGGAGACCATTGGGGCCCATGGCCTTACCCGAATTCAGCGGAGCGCACCGCTAAGGCCACTTCCTCCGCGGTAATCCTACCATCAATGAGGTCACGATCCTTGACAGATAGACACGGAAGCGCTAAGTCTCGTAACAATAAGCGAGAATCCTCCTCTGGTCTATCAGATACAGAAGAATAAATAGAGCAAAAGTGATCGGCGAAGCAGTCCACTATCCCCGGCAAATCAGTTATACAAACACCACCCTCCGCCTCAACCTCAACCTCAGGAACTACGCGACTAGCTCTGTCTTTCTTGTCCAGCCAAGCAATCAATTTGCCAGCCTTGTCACCAATGTCATAAAGACGCCCTTGCTGTTCCTGACTAAGGGCCTTCGCCCCATCCGTGACCAACGTTCTGTATTCTAGCTGCTTCAACTGCAAGACATGTAGTCTAGCACGGGTCACCTCTTCCTCAAGCTCCCGCTCTAAGCTGACGATATCGGTCTCAATTCTAACCACATCCTCCTCCTTCTGCCTTTTGACACCTGTAATAAGGGACAAAGCCTGGCCCTTAAGCACCGTCTTAAAAGCCTCCCATAGAGAGACCAACGAGGAGACTGAGCCTTCATTATCCTGGAAATAATGCTCCAACGCTTTTACCAAATCATTCCGAATCTAGGGTTGCGCAGATACCAAGGGTTAATGAGGGCTACCCTCCCCCCTGAGCCAGGAGCTAGTTCAAATCTAAGCCAAAGCGGGGAATGATCTGAAACACCCCTAGCCATATGACTGACCTCAGCGACATAAAACGCCTGGGCCGCAGGTACCAAAATATAGTCTATCCTTGAAAGACTGCCATGGGCGCCCGAGAGGAATGTATATTGCTGCTGATTGGAGTGGAGCAACCTCCAGCAATCGGTCAGGCCCATTGTCTCAATAAAGTTAGGCAACCACCTAGGGGTCCTTCCAACATCCCTAGGGGGATATCGATCCAACACACCAGAAACCACCGCATTAAAGTCACCACCCAGGATGAAGAAACCACTCGGATGATCCAGTATAATCCGTCCCAAGTCAGCAAATGTCGCAGACTGCAAGCCAGGAGGAACATAAATAGACACCAGAGAAAGCGTAGAGCCCTCCCAGTGTCCTGATACAGCAGCATAGCGCCCCCTATCATCCAAAACAATAGATTTCACCTCAAATGGAAGAGAATTTTTGAGAAGGATGCCAACTCCTCGGGAACGAGTCGTAAATCCAGCATGAGCCACTAGGCGATAACCCTTTCTATTCATCGCTTTGCACGTATTCCCCATCAAGTGGGTTTCTTGAAGCACTACCACATCAGGAGAATGCCTTTTAAGTAGCTGCAATACTACACTGCGTTTAATCTTATCGCCCAACCCATTTACGTTCCGGCTCATCACCCTCAACCCCCTAACCCCCATCATGAAAGAGGAAGAAGACCCAACCCTCCCTTGAGTTCAGCACAGTAATGAAAAAGTCTTGAGATATGGTGCCTTGCAGGAACATGAACAAAATAAAAAAAACGATACCCCCCCAAACTTCCTGTTACAATACCCCCCTCCCTGCACCCCTGCTTCCGACTATAAATCCACCCCAACTCGCAGTGTGCCTGTCGCCCCCACATCTAAACTAAACTACGAGAAGTAGATCTGAGGAGGAGAAAGACCCCCTGAATGCCCGTTAAACCCCCCACCTTACTACATGAAGCAATATAATAAGATCTGAACCATCACAATAATCAGCACCCAAGTTGTCCCCAGATACCAGAAACACAGTGCTCATTCCTTCTCCTGCGATCCCCCCCCCTCCGCACCACCACTCTGTCCCTCTGGCTCTTGCTGAGCCGACAAGGTGTCCAACCAGTCCGCCGCGGTCTCCGGCTTTTCAAAGAAGTAGGCCCGCTCACTGTGTTAGATCCACAGCCTAGCAGGGAAAAGCATAGCATATTTGAGTCCCATGTCCCGAAGTCTTCTCTTCACTCCCAGAAAACTGAGTCTCTGATTTTGAACAGTCTGTGTGAAATCCCGGTAGAAACTGATGGACGCATTCTCATACTTCAAGGGCCCACCCGCTCGGGAGGCCTGGAGGATGGCGTCTCTGTCCCGAAAATCAAATATCCGAGCTATAATAGGACTAGGCGTGGCGCCCACACGCGGCCTCCCGCCAGGGACCCTGTGTGCCCGCTCGACAGTGAAGAACTGGCTCAGGCCTTTGGGTGCAAGATGGTTGACAATGGGATCCTCAACAAAGAGGTCTGCCGCCTGGTCCTCCGCCTTTTCCGGTACTCCGATGATGCGTACGTTATTCCTCCGGGCCCTCCCCTCGAAATCCTCCAGGCGACGGACGACTAGGTCATTCGAGGCCCTCAGATTGCGGACCTCAGTCTGCCATTCCGTGACGTCATCCGTGAGACTTGATGTTTTAATGTCCAATGATTTGACCTTTTCACTAGTTTTCGTAAGGTCTGTACGAATCATTCACCTCAATGGATAACGTGTCCAGCTTATGAGCAAGAGTCTCCATTTGCTTGCCAAGGGAGGATTTAATCCCATCAATGGCGGCCATTACACCTTGTAACGTTGGCTCCATTACCGGACCCGAGGAATTCCTCGCCTCATCACGAGTCCAACCCGGTCCACTAGGCGATACCTTAACCTGGGCATAACGGTCCATAACATTCGATTGGGTGTATCCTCCCCGTCTAGTAGTGTTCAATTTCTACTTATCCCCCTCCGGTTTATTTGTCATTTCGGTACAATCCACAATTCGTTGTACCGTTCAGGGAGGGGGGTAAGACTTCCAAGTGCCCCCGACAAAATCTATCCCTCAGCTTCCGATCCGCAGAACACGCTCACACCGCTCCCACGGAGGTAGGGTACAGGAAGGCCTCAAGGCAGAGCACCGGCGATGGTCGGCCAGAAACCCATCTCTCAAGGCAAGAATTTGTCCCTCATCAGACTGTGCAGTCAATTAGCTCTTTTAACAGCGGTAGAGTCGTCCGCGCTAGTGTAATGCACCCAGATCTGAAGTCTATGTCGATTGATGAAATCGAAAGCGAAAGTAGGGCTAGACCGGCCACTTCCGGTAGACTGCACCGTTGTTGTTGAACTACACCTCGGGCACTTAGCCAACTCAAGCGCCGGGCATCCGGGAGGTAGATGCCACAAACTCTTTAACCTCACAACTCTGGCATCCGGGGTCCGTCCGGGACACGGGTTACAGCATTCGATTCTCCTGTGGTTCAGCAACACTGAGAGTTCAACGACGAACAGGATAAGTGGCAGGATATATTCGGGGGGCTACGATGGTCTTGGGAGCCCAGTGCTAACGGGGCCATCTTAGATGCACGCGTAGCTCCTCCTCCAAGCGCTATATAGCTGATATTTTTCAAATTTGGAACGGGTGTGAAAAGACCTTACAAGAATTTCTTAAATGGCTCAACACAAATTTTAATGGTTTGAGATTTACTCTCACACATAGTGAGTCTGAAATTGCCTTCCTAGATCTAGTGATCAGACACATTAAGAGTGAACTATTTACCCCTCTCTATCGAAATCCCACACTCTACTGTCCTATTCCAGCCATCGCCCCATGCCTTGAGGGACTCATTACCATTCTCGCAATTTCTCCGCATCAGGAGGAACTGTTCATTTAAAGAGTACTACTTTCGTGACGCCAACACCCTATCTGACAAATTACTGACTAGAGGCTAGCTGTGGAAACTGGTCCGGAAATCAGCAAAGAGAGCTTGGTACTGCCCACAAGATACTCTTCTCACACCAAGAATGAAAAAGGACACTAAGTGAGAAATGCATTTTGAAACTTAGGCCCATACCAAATGCTGGAGGTTTCAAACTTGAGCGCCCTCTCTTTGCTTTCGGAAAAATTGGAGCATTAAAGATCACCTAGTTAGAGCTAGCCTCCCACCAAAAAAATCAGCACAGACACTACATGATGTTTGAGGTCTACCTCCACTTGTTGGGCATTCTAAATGTGGTAATTGCATAGCATGTCAATTTACTATTGAAAGCAAAGAATTTGTGTTTAATGACATCAAAATCACTCTGCAACAATTCTCCAACTTTAACGCCTCAAATGTTATTTATGCCATTATGTGTCCCTGCAACTTAATTTACATTTGCAAGCAACACAAAAGATCCAGATCTGAATCTGCCAACATCGAAGTGGGATCTTATGTAAGGTACCAAATCCCCAATGGTTGATCACTTTTTTGGAGAAAAGAAACTCAGAGGATGATATCCATTGGCAGGTCATCAATGTCATCAAACCACCCCCTAAAGGTGTGGACATTAATCTAATCCTCAATAAGGAGAAACTCAAATTGGTTCTTCAGACCAGAAGTCTAACACTTGTCTGAATCTGTCGGAGGATTGGACCACCCTTATATTGACATTGTCCATATGCACCCTGTTGGACCCGGCCCGTTGGGCAGGTTCACCCCTAGACTTTTTGCTTTTTCCTAGCCTGTTTATGGAACCTGGTGTTGGTGATTTTAGGCCTCTGCGCACTTTTTCACTGTGGTACAGTGTAAAGTGCTTGAGCTCTCTGTATGTGTGGTGAGTGACCTGCCCTCCCATAGGAATGAATGGGGAGTATGTATGCCCATGGTAGTTCCTGATGTGTGGGGAGTGCAGGGGCGAGTTTGGTATGTATCAACTCGTGAGAGTGAATGCTGCAAAATGATGTATGCGACATGACTGTGTCTAGTCTAGAAGTACTACTTTTGGAAGTTGGCATATTTGTCTAGGTTGTTGCTAGCGTGTGATTGGCTGGTGAGGCTGGCCCAGAGTGCATGGGCCTGCTTGTGGATTGACTGTCTGGTTTGAGGATGACAGGGGCTGGAGAGCCGAGGAGGTTGTCTGAGTCAGCCCATGGATGAAAGGCAGCATCTGCTGCCAGGGAAGTGGGAGGAGATGGCACCTGATAGTGAAGGGCTGTTCCTGTGTAACTACAAAGCTGGCTCCACCTCCCGCTGGGCGACTGACACCTCTGTCCCTGATACTGAAGGGGACTTCCCTCTAAACCAGTCCAGCTGGTTCTCACACTGCCTGCTTCAAAGGACTTCAAAGGACTTCAAAGGTTTTGCACTGTATAAGAAGGGGTTGTATCCCCTTCCAAAATGTTCTTGTTTCTGACTTGAATCTACCAGGGGCGGGCGCTGCCCAGCCCCTGGATGCCTGGAGGACTTCTGGGGGGACCCCTCTGCCTTGCCTGGGCTGAGGGGGGACTATGCTGAACTTTCTGCCCCCCTAAGCACCTTGAAGTGCTTTTTCTTGGCTATAGCGCTTGGGAGCGCTGGATTCGTCTTTCTTGGCGCAGGCAGCGCTTTGTATTTCCTTTGGCGCTTAAGAGCGCTTTATTCCTGCTCCTGGGAGCGCTGTGGGTCGTCATATAGCGCTGGGAGCGCTTTATTTACATTGCAAGTGCCCACCTCGCTTATTTGTACTTTTATTTTATTTCGGTATTGCCGATATTTTAAATGCCTCCCCGCCTGCCTGCCTAAAGGAGAAGGGCCGCTGCGCTGCCCGCAGCGACCCGGAAGTGGATGGCCGGCCGGCCAATCCCAGCGCGGCCGGCCGGAAGCCCCGCCGCCCGAGGGAAGGAGAGAGGCTGCCCGGGTGAGGAGAGAGGAAGCGTGGCGGCGAGGAAGAAGATGGGCGGTGAACAGGGCTCCCGTGTGTCGAGGGAGCCCTGCCACGAGAGAAGGAGAGAAGCCGCCGCGGAGAGGAGAGGAGAACCGGCGAGCGCCTGACCGCCCGTGAGTGGGGCTCTGATCGAGGCGATTGGGGGGGTGTGTCGGGCACGCTTTCGGTGCCGCCCCCGTGACCTGGGCCCTGTCCTCTCTTTCTGCTGCCCCAGCAGGGCAGCGCTTGAAGTTCAGAGTCCCCCGAGAGGGACTCCAACAGAGTGGGTGCTTGGGCGGCCCCGGTTGGCAGTGGGTCGCCCCAACGCGAGTAGGAAGCCATGAAGGCTTCATGGGCGGCCCCGGTTGGCAGTGGGTCGCCCCAACGTGCACGGAGCCCGGAGAGGCTCCCCGCCCCATTTTTCGTATTTAGAGCCCTGAGAGGCTCTGGGGGCATTTTGAGAAATTAGAGTCCCCCATAGGGGACTCCACCGTGAACGGCGCAGAGTCAGGGCGGCCCCAGTTGGCAGCAAGTCGCCCCAACGTTGTCCAGAGCCAGGAGAAGGCTTGAGGGGGCATTGTTTGCAGAGCCTGAGGGCTCCAACGTTTGGCCACAGTGTTTGTTTTAGAGCCTGTGTGGCTCCAGCATGGCGCAGTTTGCGCCCAAGGGTCAGTGAGGACCCTGTCGCAGTTTATTTTATTGCGATGCCCAGGTGCCCAGCACTTTGTGGGCACCTGCCACGTTTAGGCTTTTTGTACTTTGGACTGGCGCTGCATGGCAGCGCGCCCTGACATTGGACCCAGGGCATCTTTGCTCCATCAAGGCCAGTTGGCCTAGGGACTGCCACAGGTAGTGGCTTATGTAGTGTTGGCGCAATGCGATTCCTATGCTTTTAATAGTAATTGCCTACTGTGTGTTTTTGCGCTATTGACTTATGTTATGGCACCTCTGAATGTTTATGCATTATGTGTCTTCCTTTCCATGCGCTGCACCTCTGAATGTTTAGTCATCATGTGTCTTCTTGCGCTGCACCCCTGAATGTATTTTATTGCATCATGTGCTCTATTCTTACTCCTCTGAATGTAGGTTATTGCATCATGGGTAATGTGTCCTTTTCCTAGACCCCTAAATGCTGAGTGATACTTAGGTGGTTGTCTTTTCTACTCCTCTGAATGTAGGTTTATTGCATCATGAGTAATGTATTCTTTCTTAGACCCCTAATGCTGTGTGATACTTAGGTGGTTCTTCTTTCTTAGTACAGGTGGTCCTAGTAAGGTCCTGGTTCCTGTTACCAGTGGTTACTGGTGGTTATCTTTGATTATTATTTTATGTTACATTTATTCTTTATTCTAGAAGTGATTTGATATTCTACATTTTATCTAGAAGTGCTATATCTGAATATGACAGTGGCCCTTGTGGCCCTGTCTTGTGTACATAATCCCTGTGAATATTGCCCGTGCCAGTTGGCACCATGTATATGTGTGATTTTATCTGATGTGTTTTTACAATACAAAAGTTATTTTTATAATAACCTTGTGTAGAGTCTCTTCTGTGGTGTGCCTAGTATGTTGTTGCTGTTGTGCGCTGGCGCAAAGGCTTTACACATTGCCTCCGAGTTTAGCCTTACTGCTTGAGCCAAGCTACCAAGGGGGTGAGCAGAGGTTATCTTGGCGTCTGACTTCCTTGCCCTGACTAGAATGGTGGTTTCTGCCTGGCTATGGCGTCAGCCTTAGCCTACCAGAAATAGCCAGTTCTAACACACCCTAACAGGGTTCATAAATGTAAAACCAATTCACGGATACCAATTGTATATGTTTTCAACACACAGTCATAAGGTGACCAGTATTACAATCCTACAGTATGCACTATTGTATATGTCTGACTCAGTAGTTGTTTACTATTGCTAATGATACCAAACTATAACCATATTAGTGATTATTACTATGACAACTATGAATGGCTGTTATGATTACCTCATCAAACTCAGTCATAAGGTAACCATTAATACAATCTACTGTAAGTACTCTGATGATGACTCACTCCAGTTTTCTTACTATTGTATATGTCTTAATCAGTAATTGTTAACTATTGCTAACGATACCTAACTATACCCATAATAGTGTTGATTACTGTAACAACTATGAATGGATGCTATGATTACCTTATCTTTCTTGCCTTACCAATTCCTCATTATCTATCCTTTACAAGAAATCCATTGTTCACCACTTTAGTCCGGCGGCACCACCAACAAACCAACACTTACGACATCATGTCGCGTCCAAGCGTTCTTGATTGGAACGCGCAATCACGCCCACCAAGCTCCACATAGTACTACAGTGATGCACGTCTGGGCACATCCTCACCTTATGTCCTAGCGGGCACATTAGTTTGCAGGATCACGCCTTCCTGCTTCATACTGACCCGCAGCATTGAGGCGAATTCCACAGGGAGAGCTCTCAGTTCTGTCGCCCCAGCCCTTAACTGGTAGGCAATACACTGGATTTACTTGCGTTTTCACTCCTCCATAGTGACCGTTGGTGATCCAGGAATTTCGCTCAACCTTACCTCATCGCGGTTATCTACAAAGTATTCAACCATTATTCTTCACGGTTCGTACCACATTACCTGACAATCTCTAACGTATGGTTCCGTACGATCACCCCTTCTCTTCTCCTGCTAGGTAATTGTATAATCCTACGCTCACCGCTTGTCCTCATGGGTACGGACAGTCGCCTGCTTATCCTTGGAAATTGGCGTATGTGTAACGAGGTGTGGACTCCTATACCACTGCGCTAAGGCATCATTTGTGAATAATTTCCCTCCGGGTCACTGTACCACTCAAACTTTCTGGATTAACATTCCTGCATCAACGTTCGGGATTGAGATTCCAGGGTTAGTCACTATCTACTATGAGCAACCCTCGATCTAGCATGTCCTAGCCAACACAGAAGCCTACTCTCACTATCCCTAAATATTCCTTACTATCAGTCACACTATATGATCATTTTTAAGCGCGTCCACCCGACTCCGGTTGCACTTGCGCTGATTCTTCTAGCCCATGCATGCCCACTACTTGTGCATGCTCAAATGTAATGATTACATTTCCCAATTGGACCTAATACTAACAAAGTATTGTTCTTCTTATTTTCCCATTCCCCTACCCTTCCCTCTCTTTCCTTTCCCTCCTTTTAGCCACTATTGCATTTAGCAATTACCTCAGGCATTATCATTGTTGTCCTGAAGAGGACCCCAGTATTTTGACAAGTGGATCGAAACGTCGTCAACTCTTTGCAGCTTGACACAATCTTATTGATTACCAAATTGTGCTATGGTACCAGAATATGTATTTGTTGGTCTAACTACCTAATAATGCTATAGGCCTAACTAATTAATGCCAGAGTCCTTCTCCTTTTCCTTTTTGACAAATGACACACTTATATGTTGTTTTAATTAACCGTTTATATTAAAATGATTATGTCCAGTTAGAGAGTCAAAACATAGATATCATTGTACTTCTATGTAAATGACAGTATTAATATTTTAAGTATAAGGGACCGTTGTTCTTTTGAAAGAACCTGAACTAGAAGCATACCAGGAGCTGTGTGTCCCTTTTATACGACTGCTGACAGAGTTCAATAAACTGACATTGCCCTAATACCTTAAGCTGCTACACCCGCTGCAGGATCCATTGTGGCTCAACCTGAGGACACGCCTTAAGCGAGTGGAGGAAGAGACACTGCCCATAGCTAGTAAGTGGCTATGCTGATATAGCAGGGGTACCGTGGATATGATTGATTGGGGGGTTTCTTTCAGGGCTTGTATTTGTTTACTTCTTCAGCTGGCCTCTGGGTTGTACGTGTTTCAGTTGCAAGTTATTTTCTGTGAAACTAAACCAATAAAATAGAATTGATTCACCAATTAAAAACTGTTCAGGTGTTTCATAAAAGGCTCAGGGGGAGGGAGTTTGGAACAAATAGAAAATGTTTTTTTATTTTGTAAAAAGGAACAACGTTTGTAATGTGACCCTGGGAGACCTTGGCAAAGCTTAGTGTTGAAGTTCGTAGTCTGGAGAAACGCACTATGTTGTATTAAGACACCGCTGATTATCTTTACACAGAGATGCCCAGCCTGGAACAAAGTTGTAAAGTCTTGCAAAAAGTCTTCTAGTGGAATACAATAGCAGACAGGAGTAGATACATCTGTTTCGGTGCATTGTGGATCAGCAGCTGTGTTTATACTGAGAAAGGGGGCGGGGTGAGCAGAACAGGAGGAGGTACATGTTTCCTAATTTGGAAGATCTTTTGAAATACATCAGTCACAATACATGCGGCAAGACACAACAACCAGCTATAATATGGGAAATGTTTATATTCATTACAAGCTATATTGCTCAAACGTACAGCTACATCCACCAAAATGAACACTTAGTGACGACCAAAGAATTTAATCAAGGCCTTCTTTTCTAAAAAAAGATTATTTCTATGTTTTTATACCCTCTCTCTAAGAACACCATCACCAGTTTTTTTTACATTGAGCATTCATTCATGAAAGTGCAAACGACTTTTTAAATCTTCACTTCACCTAGACCATCTAATCTCACAACAATCTGTTAAAAAGACGTGCTTGTTTTTACCTCCATGGTCTCCCCCTCACATTCTCCATCTTCTGTGTTTTTGCCAATTTCTTCAGTTATACTACTAACCAGTTCATAAAATCTGCAACAGAAATGGACATCAATAGAAATCAATTTGAAGCAAGTATGATTCATGGAAAAAGATTTCTAGTTGGATACTCCTGATATTAGATTTATAGAACTCTGTTTATTTTATGAGTATGGATAAAGAAATAAATGTCTCCTATACTCCTATGTAAATCTCTTGGTATTCTGCGGTAGGCGCAGATATGCATACATACAACGTGCTTCCAAATGTTGATAGCTGCCAATGCAAACACTCTGTGTTAGCAATGGGAACAACAAAAAACAATATTTGTACAATCTCCTGGGAAACCTGCATGCTTGGACGCTAGAGTAGCATAGTCGTATAACTTTCAAAGAAATCTATAGAGGGTGGCAGGAATTCCAAAATGTGTTCTGTTTCAGAATGGATGTTTGTTCAGAGTCTTGTACATTATCATTTTATAGGGAAGTCTTTAAGCTAACTAGTCAGACATGGTGCTGTGTGGAGGTAAGAATATATTAAGGAGACTGGCTCTTTATGGACCGTTGGGGGTGGGGCTGTTCCCATGACATATTATCCAACAGAAACCCCATCAGCCAGGAACTTGTCCTTATTCTAATTACTAAAAATATGTTTTGTATTCATTATATACAATGCTGAGAACCGAGTTTGGATTGATAATGAGCGATACTGAATTTAACAGGATATAATAAGGATCTAAAGAATTGTTTAACAAATGAAGTGTAACTGCGCTCATCTGGTTCCTGAAGTGGGGCACAAAGCATAGAGTCTATGCACCAATAGGCTTAAGATGGACAGTCAGGGAGAACATAAATCCCTATCAGGCCAATAGGGATCTGAGATCAAACAATCTATTGCATTCTGTCCCCCGAATCAAGACAGCTAGAAGTGGGGGCAGATCTTTTAGGTATTTTGGACCTCCCTGCCAATCAGTATCAGAAGGGAGGACAACTTCGTTAATTTCAGGAAAAAAAACTTAAAACCTATCTTTTCTCTAAGCTCATCTTTCTAATTCACTCACTCCAACCAGTCAAATAATGCTGGGAAGCCAGATTTTGGGTAGCTATGCGCTTTATGAATCTTGAAGAAAAGAATAAAGCAATGCAGCATGAAAAGTCATACAGTGGGTGGATAACTACAACATTCAAAGTAGAGCACTCAGTCAATTCAACTTTATTCTGCAAACACAACCATAAAAGATACAACACAAGTGTAGGACAATGGTAAAAATACACATTACTAACCATACCACAAAATCACTTTAAAATTACATATAAATAAGACCTCATATAGTTCGCTCTTAATTTTAAAAAGACCTAAATACAGAAAAACATTTCCTTTTTAACACAAAGTCACTTCAGCATAAGTCCTGAATTTTCATACATCACTTAATGAAATGCACAATAAACAAACAAAAAAACAAGGACAGAAGTTAATTGCCATACATTGTAATATGCCATCTTGTAAAGCGCGATGTTTTGCTGGCATATAATTGGGACCAGGAAGCGCCATTTGAGGTGCAGAAAAATGGCTTCCACACATCTCTCAAATTTTTTGAGATCTGACAGTAATTAGGTGACACCATTAAATATCAGAGTCCAATGGGACTCCCAAATATTGAAAAGTTTAAACCTTGTCAATTGGGACTGAATCAACAACAAAGGACTTTGTTTTAGTTGATGTGGCCTGAACATCAAGAAGTGTGTTTTAGATAGGTTTGTTTCCAGATCCAAGTCCTTCTAATCCCAAATAAAGTTGACCGCTCACCAGAAGAACCATACCGAACACATGCAGTCATATCTAGTTGAAACGAAAAGTGACTAATGATGATTCCATCCCAAGGTCCAACATCTTGTTCCACAGTTTCCACTGATTAACCCTATCAAAGGTAAATGACAAATCTAGAAAAGCAAGATGGATCGCCCCAGACTTTGGCACAGTATACTTGGAAATTAGCGAGTAAAGGTTTAAACATTGATCTAAGGTTCCCAGACTCAAGTCAAGTCAAGTCAAGTTTGAATTTGTATCACGCACTACTCACCCAGAGGGTCTCAAGGCGCTTGAGGGAGGGGTCGGGGGGGACTTTACTTATCGAATAACCACGTTTTTAGTTGTTTTCTGAAGGAGAGGTGGTTCTGTGTAAGGCGGAGGTGGGTGGGGAGAGAATTCCAGGTCTTGGCCGCTAAGTAGGAGAAGGATATTCCCCCCATGGTGGATCTTTGGATGCGTGGAATTGCGGCGAGGGCTTGATTGGACGATCGTAGTTGGCGGGTGGGGGTGTAAAAGGACAGGCGCGTGTTGAGGTATTCGGGTCCTAGGTCGTAGAGGGCTTTGTGTGTGTGGGTGAGGAGACGGAATGTTATTCTCTTGTTAACGGGGAGCCAGTGGAGGTCTTTCAGGTGACCGGAAATGTGAGCTTGGCGGGGGATGTCTAGGATGAGTCTGGCTGAGGCGTTTTGGATGCGTTGGAGTTTTTTCTGTAGTTTGGCTGTGGTTCCGGCGTAAAGGGTGTTTCCGTAGTCCAGTCGGCTTGTGACCAGTGCATGGGTGACCGTCTTTCTTGTTTCGGTGGGGATCCAACTGAAGATTTTTTTGAGCATACATAGGATGTTGAAGCATGATGATGAGACGGCATTGACTTGTCTGGTCATCGAGAGGGAGGAGTCCAGGATGAAGCCCAGGTTACGTGCGTGGTCCGTTGGTATGGGTGCGGTTCCTAGGGCCGGAGGCCACCATGAGTCGTCCCAGGCGGAGGGGGATGATCCTAAGATGAGGAGTTCCGTTTTGTCCGAGTTCAGATTTAAACGGCTGTTCTTCATCCACTCGGCAACTTCTTTCATCCCCTCGTGTAGGTTGGTTTTGGCGGTGTTTGGGTCTTTGGTGAGCGAGAGGATCAGCTGGGTGTCGTCTGCATAGGAGATAATGTTGAGGTTGTGTTGGCGCGCGATGGATGCGAGGGGACTCATGTATACGTTGAAGAGGGTGGGACTGAGTGAGGATCCTTGTGGTACGCCGCAGATGACTTCGGTGGCCTCTGATCTAAAAGGGGGGAGGCGGACTCTCTGGGTTCTTCCGACGAGAAACGAGATGATCCAGTCCAATGCTTTTCCTTGTATTCCGACATTGCTGAGGCGTTGTATAAGGGTGCTATGACAGACTGTGTCGAAGGCTGCGGAGAGGTCAAGTAGGATGAGGGCAGCTGTTTCTCCGTTGTCCAGTAGAATTCGAATGTTGTCTGTTGCTGCGATGAGGGCGGTCTCGGTGCTGTGTTTGGCTCGGAAGCCGGACTGTGAAGGGTCGAGGGATTTGTTGGATTCGAGGAAGGCGGCGAGTTGACTGTTGACTGCTTTCTCAATGACTTTGGCGGGGAATGGGAGGAGCGAAATGGGGCGGTAGTTCTTAAGTTCAGTGGGGTCTGCTGTGGGTTTCTTCAGGAGGGCGCTGAGTTCGGCATGTTTCCAGCTTTCCGAGGAAGTTAGCGGAGTTGAGGGAGCAGTTGATGACGTCTCGGAGATGGGGTGCGATAATGGAGTCTGCTTAGTTGAAAATGTGGTGGGGGCAAGGGTCGGTTGGTGATCCTGAGTGGATGTGTTCATCAGGCGGATGGTGTCTTCAGTGGTGATTGGGATCCAGGCGCAGAGGTTGTTGGAGGGGGGGTTTAGTTCGGAGGTGGGTGGGGTGGACTGGTCTCCAAAGCTGTTATGTATGTCAGCGATTTTGTTGTGGAAGAACGAGGCTAGAGAGTCGCAGAGGTCTTGGGAGGGAGTGATGTTGTTGGTGCAGGCGGTAGGGTTGGTAAACTCTTTGACGAAGTTGAATAGTTCCTTGCTGTTGTGGGCGTTGTTGTCGAGTCGATCCTTGAATGCTGATTTCTTGGTGGATCGGATCAGTTGGTGGTGTTTGCGGGTAGCGTTCTTGAAGGTGGCCAGGTTGTCAGTGGTTGGGTTTTTTCGCCAGGCTTTCTCGAGGGTGCGACAGATCTTCTTGGATTTCTTAAGGTCGTCATTAAACCAGGGGGCGTTTTTGCTGCCTTGCTTGATTTGAAGGTTTTTCAAGGGTGCTAATTCGTCAGCGCTATGAGTGATCCATTGTGTGAGGTTGGTGGCTGCTAGGTTTGGGTCCGATGATTTAGCAGGAGGGTTTTGGTGAAGCGATGTGAAGAGCTGGTCTGTAGTAATTTTGTTCCAGTTTCTCCGGGGAATTGGTTGTGGGAGTTTGTGGGTCGTAGTCTTTTTGTAGTTGAAGTGAACGCAGCTGTGGTCCGTCCAATGGAGAGCTGTGGTGTGATTAAAGGAGATGTGCTTGCTGGAGGTGAAGATTGGGTCGAGCGTGTGCCCGGCATAGTGGGTGGGGGTGTCAACAAGAAGTTTGAGTCAGAGATTGGCGAGGTTGTCCAGAAGGGTGGTGATGTTGCTGTTGTTGTTCTTTTCCAGGTGGAAGTTGAGGTCTCCCAGTAGAATGTAGTTCTCGGAGGGGAGGGCGTGTGGGCTGATGAAGTCAGTGATGTCTTCGCTGAATTGTGTGCGGGGTCCGGGTGGTCTATAGATGAGGGTGCCTCGGAGTGTGGTCTTAGGGTCGGTGTGAATCTGGAAGTGAAGGTGTTCGGCGGTTGTGAGGTTGTCATCGGAACTGGTCGTGATGCGGATGGTGTTCTTATGGACGATGGCGATGCCTCCTCCTGTTTAGTTGATGCAGTCCTTTCGGATGATCTTGTAGCTGTCCGGGATTGCTATGGCAATGTCGGGGGCTGAGGAGGCGTTCATCGAGGTTTCTGTAAGAAAGGCGACGCCCGGTGATGTGGTGTCGAGTAGGTTCCAAAGTTCGATGGCGTGTCTGTGGACCGAGCGGGTGTTGAGCAGGAGGCACTTCAGGTGGTTAGTGTCGAAGCTCTGTTTGGAGTCTGTGGGTTTGGTGTGGGTTCTGATGCAGTCTAATTTGCAGGAGTGGCAGGTGAAGGGTCCATGGGTGTGTCCTGGGGCTGCTTGGTAGCAGTTTTGGAGTCGGCCGGGGTTAAGTGCTGAGAGGGTGGCGGCGTCGTACGTTATGCGGGTGGAGTGGATTTTGCGGGGGCCAGGGGGTCTGGCGTTGGGCGCGGTCCAGGCACGAACAGGAGTAGACGGGCTTACCTTTGGCGCACCTTCGGCGCGCATGGGGCGCGTTCGCTGCGCGTGAACGCTGCGCGTTTGTTGCTCTGACATATATAGATAGTGGAGGGGGGCGGAGCGAGGGAGGAGCAGCTGGGAGGCGGGAGCGGGGTGGAGGGACGGGCTGGGAGGCAAACAAACAACAAAATGGCAGCAAAAACAAAAGCGAAACTAGGCGAGATTGGGGCACAGTCTGGGAAGTCGCAATGGTATGGGCAGAGGCACCGGCACAATCAGGCGCTACGATATCAAATTGGCACAAATCAATGAGCAGTCAATGCGGTATAGCGCTAAAAAATAGATCTGGCACAAGACAATAAGCAGTCAATCAATGCGGTATAGGGCTAAGAAATAACTCAGGCACAGGTTAATATGCAGGCAGTGTGAGCAATGCACAGAATGCTACGATACCAGGGAGCGTGGGGAGCGACTGCTTCTGCACGAGTCAGGACTAAAGCCATATGGTACCCCTGTCAGAATATGGTGATCTTGGGCCCATGATTAAAGTTTAGCCAGGATAACCCTCCCCACCAATTTGACCATGGAGTCCATGAGGAGATGGGCCTGTAGCAAGCAGTATCCTACTTATCACCTTTCTTAAAATTTTGAAAAATCTGCCAACAGTTTCCAGGACCTTGGAGTTTGGGTATTGGCTGCAACCCTTAAGACGTTAGTAACAATTGGTGACCAGAGATTTATGTTTTACTTCAAGAGGTCTACTGGAACACCATCCAGGCTCAGCGCTTCCCCTCTGCACTTTTAATGATTGTCAACATGACCTCACTTAAAAAACAGGGCCCGCCACAGCATCGATTGAGAAAGTTGGGGTAAAATCTGAGTCAGAGCCCCCAAAAGAATACACATTTGCAAAGTGATCCTACTATTTAGAGGGATCAATCAAAGCTGAAATAGAGGGTGAAGATGAATCTTTAAAATAAGGAGAATGAACTAATTTCCAAAATTCTGTGCTATTGCGCAATGCACTTGCATGAGTTAGGGAGGTCAAAGTTTCCTCCCTAATTGATGTTTTCCTGCGAATACTCATCCTCTTACATTCCGCCCTGCACAATTTTACTTCCAAAGGGTTACTAGGGGATCTGTGTAGTACAGTTTTAAGAGACTTGTGGGCCCTGGTACAGGAATAATCAAATTATCTATGTATTTTTTTTATAGTGATTCGGGACAGCTGAGACAAATCCGATCGACCCTAAACTAATCTCCTCAAATGAGTTCAGAATCGTTGCCAGATCTTCATTGATGTCTGAACATTTAGAAAAATCCATGCCCTTATCAGTGTGTCAAAATCTCAGTGAGATTAGTCACGTCCCATTTCAATAATACCCCATTATTATTAGCAACAGCCAAATCTTGATGACAGAGGAGTCTTTGGATTAGCTGGCCCCTACAACTAAGGGTCAGGATTCAGTGATTTTGGGCACTAGCACAATGGGGAACAATCATGAAATCAAGAAGCTTAAGACAAAGATCCTCTGAAAAGATGAATAAGAGCCCCTGACCATAAAAGTGGGAATTGGTAGCGAAGATGGACAGCTAATATCAAAGGCAAAGTGGAGGTTTAATTGTATGATAACATTAAGGCATCACCCAAGATGGTGTAGGAAAGGGGGTTTGATCTAAACTATGAGAATCTTTCAAATGCACGCACCTCTTTAGCAGGGAGATTACACAGATTAACATTAAAGTCTCCTTACCATAAGAGAAACCAATCTCTATATTGTGTGATAAAAATTGAAAACACATCTTCACCCAATTGCTTGGGGAAATTATTAATTGATGGGGCAAAAAGATTATCATGAATGATAATAAAAATAATTTTACCAAGACCTAAACTATCCAAACAGAGTGGCAAATAGGGTGTACTTGAATGCAGAGCAGTTGACCGCACATGCCCATTTCAAAGCAATAAGTACTGCTAGACCCCTTTAGCTCTCCCACTGGGTGAAGCAATAGCAGGGCTCACAATAGAAACAAAGCGATAAATAAAGAAGCTCTTCAAAAGCTAAGTTTCCTGCAAAAAGCACAGTCAAAACTATCTAATATACAACACACAGTCAGGGTTATCCATTTTAGGCTTAAGTCGTGCCACATTTCAGGTAATACAACAGAATTAAATTGAAAGAATATTAGAGGGATTCTATGTGGGGAGAGAAGGTTCCTGTGTAATGGAAAGCAGTGGTAGATCTGAAACAGGAATGCTAGCCTCCACAACAGGACAAAACCACTACCAGCTCCAATATCTTCACATGTTCCTACAACGTTACACAAATGGTCAATCTGTATCTTCCAATGATGCCAATAAGGCAAATGAGCTAGAGGTCAGAACGTTGAAGCTCATGGGACATTGAGAGGCAATGTTACAAGAAAGAGCAGTCGCAAGAGAGGGTTTACATGCCTGCACAATGGGTCTGTAAAAATAACCCAAAGGTAGGACCTGTATGTGCCTATGGGGGGAAAATATGGCCACATGATCTAAAAAAGATTGTGTTAGCAATATAAAGGGCTTCAAATGCAAAACCACATAGTCCAGCTCCTGCTCCTTGCGCCCATTCCCTATCCAAGCAACACTTCTCACCAAAATGATGTCCTCACAGTCGCACAAGTTGTGACCAATATGTTTAGACACCCAGTAAAAGCCTTTGTTCTTTAAATCATGCCACTTCTTTCTCTGCCCAGCTTTAAGGATGGGGATATCAGTTAGTACAACAACATAAGGAGTCGCCTCTAGTGGCAACTGTAGTGTGGAAGATTGAGAGGTGATTGTGGCTGTAGGGGGTTTCGCCTGTGGTATTAGAAATCCAACTGCTTTACTATCGCTCTGACTGCCATGCCCTATTACATTAGAAGTAGATCTTAAACTTTGGTAAGCAGAATGGGAGGACTGTCCAGAAGCACTCCCCTTCACCACAGCTATGACCTGTAACCTAGACACTCTTACGTTGTCCGGGCCAGCAGAACCTTCAGTCATATACTTATAGTGTGCGCCCACTGGCTTACTCCAATTCACCTCGCATGACTTAACTAGATAAGATTTCAAATCCAACAGCTCATCACTGACCTCAGTTAAGGAGGTCTCTGTGTTAATCAGTCTCTGATAAAGATGATCTAGTGAAGCCTTAAGCAAACTCTCAACGGATGCATATAATTTAGAAGGAAGTTCAGAGTTGGAGTCCAGACTCATTTAAACTATTCTGTCCAAGGGTCGGGACCTACATTGTTTACTTGTTTTATCCCGAGTTTGGACCCTTAAGGACGCACTTTGAAATTTGCTTCTTTCTTGAACATTCTTTTTTTTCTTCTTAGCTAGAGGGGAGTTGGAGGCAACGTGGGCTTTTGTGGAGTCAATTATTAAAGTTCTGTCAAACACGGGTTAGAAAGTGAAGAAATCCTCTTGCTTATATGTAACTTGGCTGACCCCAAATATTTCCACTACATATATCTCTTTATTGATGGCCCCAATAGAAGTTGACAAAGAAGATGTAATTGAAGGAGTTGAAACGGTTTTGTTACCTACAGATATCATGGATGCCTCTCTCTTAGCCACTGCCTCAGGGAATTTTGTTTGTTCTTGACTATAAAAACGAGGGACCAAGAAGGGTGGCCCAGCCCAGCCCAGCCCAGCCTAGCCCAGCCTCGCCTCGCCTCGCCTCGCCTCCAATCCCAGGCAGACCTGTCTTGGTCTGGTCTTCACCTGAGCACTCTTGAAAAGCCCCTCCTACTCCTTGGAGTAAAGAACAAGTGTGGAAGCTGGCCCTGTATATACTATACCAAAGTATGGAATAGTGTGCACAGAGTCCAGTGGATCCCCAGAGGCTTTAAAGAGGCTAAAGTGGATAATACTAATGCTCTCTTTTGTGGAAGTATGGGCAAGCAGTTAGGCTTACCAGAAGGCAGTGTTAATCATTTGTTGTACACACACACTGAAAGGAAATTATTACACACACTAAATAACTAATTCGGAGACCAATGGTTTGTAAAAATATTACTTCAGCATATTTATTTTATAGAACCAAAGATACTTTGCTGCAGTAAAATATGTTTGGCAATATCACGGTCTTTCAATGTAAAAAGTTGACAGTGCATTTTCCAATCAATACAATGTTATCCTAAGGGAGGAAACACAACCAGCAATATGCAAGTAAATAAACAATTTAAGACATTGAGCTTTTGGATGCAGAATCAGTACCAGGCAAGGTTCCGGTAAGTGACAAAACTGCACCCCCAGCGGCATTGGGCAGGCCAGGTGCAGAGGTCAAACTCGGGATCTGGTGCCAATGTTATCCATTGGAGAAACGGGGGCAATCAAAGTGGTGCTGCTTACAAGTAAATAGAATGGTTTGGTAACCCAGTATCCGTGGGCTAAGGTAAGCACGGGGTGGTAGTCGCAAGTCAGCCCCAACCTTACACCCTCAGGGGCGGCCAGGTGCAGAGTGCCATAACAGCGTCGAGCACCCAGTGCAAACAAATGTAAAATCACAAAGTTGGAAAAAGGCTCAGGCCGGGAGACTGGGTGAAAGAACCCTACAACTGTACAGGTAAGTTGGGATGTGCTGGGGCATCGGGAAACTCCCCAAGGACCAGGGGCTCTGGTACAGAAGTGTCCTACGGCATCTGAAATCAGCTTACCATTGCAGGTCGCAGTTAGGGTGTTCGTCGTGCAAAGGCGGAAGGCGTCGACGTGGAGTCCGGCAGGGGTCAATCCACGATGGAATCTTGCTCTAAATCACTGAGGAACCTTTGCTAGACTGGTGGGCCCCTGGTACTCGGCCCGTGGGCATCGGATGCAGAGGTAGTCTGTTTTACGGTTCCGCAGGCAGAGAACTTGGTCTTTAAAGTTGTTTTTCTTCTGGGCAGGTCCACTGTCAATGGGAGATTAGGAGTCTTTTTAGAAGGAAGGTCGTCCGCCCAGGGCTCTGGAGCTTGCTGAACTACAGAATGAATCACTCTTCTTTAGCAGGGTCTTTGAGGGCTGCAGACAGGCATGTAGGTAGGGCTATGGCCAAGGCAGTTGATGTCTTCAGTCTTCATTGCTGCACGGCTCTTCTTGGTCCTCTTCTTCATAGGTCATAGGTAATCTGAGGATTAAGGATCAGGGGTCTCCCTAAATAATTAATTTTAAGGGCTTTACAGGGGTTAGAAGGTAATAGCCAATGTGTTACTTTTATTTAGGGTGCCTACACTCTTTGTATGTTCACTACCTCTGGTGAGGGGACATACCGCTAACTGTATTGGCTAGAATCCTCTAAAACAATATGGAGGTTTTTAACAGGAGGTGGTCACTTCAGCTCAGGGCACCTTAGGGTGGCCCTGGCTGAGAGGGGACACACCTCTCCTGCTTACTAATTTTCCCACTGGCCTTGCCGCCAGGGTTGGTCAGGAGGGCGGGCATCTCCACTAGCTGGGGAGGGCCCTGGTCGGCATGACAATGGACGGGAAGCCTTTGAGGCTCATCACCTTCAATGCTGTTCCTGCTTGGGGGGTCGGTGTGAAGGGCCTCCACCCAGAGCAGGATTTGTTTCTGACACACAAGTGCAAAAGGGTCCCACCTCACTGGGTAAAAGACCGGTCTAGTGGAGGCAGGCTGGTGCAGACCAGTCAGCCACATACTAGTGGGTTGGTAGGTTTTCAGGGGGCACCTCTGAGGTGCCCTCTGAGTGCATTTATTAATGAACCCAGCACTGTAATTCGGTGAAGCAATCATGGAGCTGTGAAACTCGTAACAAGCCCCCAGCCCAGGTATTCATTATGGCTTCACTGTGCACTTATAATGTCTAAGAATGGACTTAGACACTATAGGGGCATATCTGCGCATGCAGTTATGTCCTCACATGAGGTATAGTGCACCCTGCCTTAGGGCTGTAAGACCTGCCACTGATGGTCATTCAGTATATTGTGCAGATGGAAAAGTCCACTGTTCGTGTATTTACCATATTCAATACAATAAAAATGGTAAGACCTGCTGTAGGGGTGACTTACCTATGCCTCTTGCAATGCTGGTAGGCCTGGCACACAGGAATGCATGCCAGGTCAACTCTTCACTTTTATCTTCACAGTGGCAGTATGATTGTGTTTGGTAAGGGGTCTCTTAGGGCTGGACCCAGCAGAGGGGGGTTTCACGTTCAATCAGGTGGGGGACGGGGAGGGGGGAGTTGGGGTGCGAGGGTAGCAGTCGGGAAGATGCAGTTGTACACTTTGATGCTCTACACCACATTTCCACATCGGTGCTCAGCCTCGCTGACATATCCCATCCTAGAATGGCTAGTGCCCTAGCGACACCGCAAGTGGGTGACAGGGGAGTTAGTGTCCTGACATGGAATGTGAACGGACTGGGCTCGAAAGTGAAAAGAGGGCTAGTGAACTCCTACCTTAAAAGATTAAACCCGGATATTACCTTACTCCAGGAAACCCATCTTAAGGGTACACACTGCGCCTTCATAGCCAGGGGTCGTTTCAGAGTGCTGGCGCATGCGGGCTACACGTCGGATTCCAGAGGGGTAGCGGTCATTATCAAAAAAACGTCCCCATTTTGCATCACACGCACCTGGATAGACCCATTGGGGACGTACGCTGGAGTTCAAGGGACATGGAATAGACGTACATACACAATAATCTCGGTCTATGCACCGCCTAAGCTGCAGGCACGTACGCTCAAGGATCTTGCAAGCATTCTCCTAGACACGGCCGACACTATCCATGGGAGGTGATTTTAACAATGTGATGGATATAAGACTGGACCGATCAGGGGAGGCAGGTAGAGGGGGGACCCGGACCACACTGGCCCATCAGATAGCTACTTTGGGTCTCACAGACATTTGGAGGTGGCTACATCCTACTCAGTGTGCTTACTCATACTACTCAGGGGCCCAAAAGGTATTCTCGAGGTTAGACTACATATTCATGTCCAGACAGTACTTGAAGGTGGACGATACTGCGGAATATAAGGCCAGAGGGATATCTGACCGTTCGCCATTATGGGTAAAGACGGGTCACGTCCGGGGCGCTTCGGAACCCTCTTGGCGCCTTGCGACATGGGACCTTCAAAACGCAGCTATTCTGCACGGCCTAAGGGCGGACATCAAGGTCTATGTGGCAGAAAACGAGGGAACAGTAGAGTCTACGGTCACCTTATGGGAAGCCATGAAACCTGTCCTACGGGACAGACTACGGTGTAGGCTGGGGGACGAACGCCGTAAGCTCCAAGCCGTGGTCACAGCCTTGGAACAGACTACCCTAGGCTTGGAAAGGGACTACCAGTGCCGGAAGGATACTGGGACCCTTAGGAGATTGCTAGATACCCAAAGACAATATAGAGAGCTGGTTACTAATGAGGCGAAGACCCAATCCCTTGCCACCCTTCACCGTCTCCACGATGTGGGGGATAAGTCGGGCAAACTCCTAGCTTGGCTAAGTCGGAAGGAGCAGGCGGCTAGATGGGTGGACGGCATAAGGAACTCAAACAGGGTGCTAGTCACCTCCGATGCGGCTATTGCTGACACATTCGCCTCACACTATGAACTTTTCTACGCAGCTAGGGATCTAGGAACGTGTGAGGAGGCTGTACATTACATGTCACAGACGGACTTACCCACACTGCCTCCTGAGGCACTCCTGGTCTTGGAGGCTGACATTACAGCTGACAACATATCAGAAGCTATAGCCAAACTGAGACCGGGGAAAACTCTGGGGCCAAATGGGTTCCCGGACGAGTTTTTTAAACGTACAGCGGACCTTTTGGTACGCCATCTTAAGGGTTTCTTCACCGGGGCTTACCAGGAAGGGGGGGCTCCCCCCAGACCTCTCCGTGGCCACGAGTGTCCCAATACACAAGCAGGGCAAACCAAAGGAGGAGTGTGCGTCCTATCGCCCCATCTCCCTCCTTAATACGGAGGTCAAACTTTTGGCGGCCATCCTGGCGCTCCGCCTGAGGTCGGTTGTCCCGGACCTTAAACACCTGGACCAATCTGGGTTTTTACCGGACAGGGCCACCAAACTGAATCTTAGGCGTACCCACAATTGGCTGCAGGAAGTAAGGGGACGGTGCGAGCTGCACTGGTTTCTCTCCCTTGACGCCAAAAAGGCCTTTGACGCGGTTCATTGGCCATTTCTTAATGCTGTGCTCCACAAATTTGGGTTTGTCCCTAGGTTCCAGAGATGGGTCCAGCTCCTCTACACTGCACCAAGTGCTAGGGTGCGGGTTAATGGAAGGCTGACCTGTGAATTCCCTACCCAGCGGGGGACCCGTCAGGGCTGCCCCCTGTCTCCCCTCCTCTTTAAACATACTATTGAGGTGCTGGCAGCCAGGATACGTCAGAATGAGGGCATCTCAGGTTTTAAGAGAACCGACACGGACCTCGTACAAGAGAAGATATCACTCTATGCAGACGATGTCCTTCTATATATTACAAAACCTGAGACTACGGTACCGGAGTTATTGCTAGAGCTAGGGCATTACGGTAGACAGGCGGGACACACCATTAATTGGCACAAATCTATTCTCTATGACCCGGGGGGAGAGGACCAGTGGGTTAGGCTGCCTGAACAACTATTGACGACTACCGAAGGTTTTCAGTACCTCGGGATATACGTCACTTTAGATAAGACTCTATCGTTCCGAAAGAATCTGTAACTGATTATATTGAACTTAGTGGCAGACATGGACCGCTGGAGGCAGCTCCCGCTCACACTCCTAGGTCGAGCGGCGATGTACAAGATGGTCATTCGACCTAAATTTCTTTACGCACTACAAAATGAAGAAATGCGTTACTTACCTGTAACAGCAGTTATCCAGTATTGGTATCTTTCATAGATTCACATGCCTGAATCCTTCCCAGTCGTCGGGGTGGGAGTCACCGGTAAATAATAATAGTAATGTCACATAGACATATACTTAGTACTAGGCCAGAGGCCTCACATTAGTAGCCTATCTAGGTCCTTATGTAAAAAGGACCAAACTTTGGCCAGGAGCCAATCAGCTACTATCACCCTCCTCACCTTCCTGGAAGGCGCCCTAGTCCCTCAGATTTTCGTAAGCACAGTGCTAAGTAGTAACTACTGAGAGGGTAAAGTGAGCCCTTCCAGGGGAGGCGGGTGGGTTGCATGTGAATCTATGAAAGATACCAATACTGGATAACTGCTGTTACAGGTCAGTAACGCATTTCTTATCCAGTATTATGGGTATCTTTCATAGATTCACATGCCTGAATCAGAGTAGCAAGCAATAATGAGCACATTTCGCATAATACATCCGTAAAGACATAATAACCTTATCATAAGTTGTTACACAGTTTACATGACACTCACAACATGATAAGAAATGTGCGATAAATTACCTGAAAGGTGGGATGTTAGGAAGAGGGCTCACCACTAATGAAATAGATGACATAGGACCGCCTGTCCAACTGCTGCATCCTTCATAAGTTCAGAGTCCAAGCAGTAGTGCTTTGTGAACGTATGTGGTGTCTTCCATGTCGACGCTCTGCAGATGTCGACAATGGGTACCCCAGCAAAGAGCGCCATGGAGGTGGATACCGCTCTAGTGGAGTGTGCTCGAACCTTTGAAGGCAGAGGATGGCCCGCCTGTTGGTGACAGAAGGCGATGGCCGCTGAAATCCATCTGGAAATGCTCTGTTTTGTCAATGCTAGGCCTTTTCTGGGCCTGCTAAATGCAACAAACAATTGATTGGACTTCCTAAATGGCAGCGTCCTGTGAATGTAGAATTTGAGACATCGTTTGAGGTCCAATGAGTGTAGAGATCTTTCAGCCGCAGATGATGGATTCGGGAAGAAAGATCTTAGGACAATAGGTTTGTTGAAATGGAAAGAGGACGGAACCTTCGGTATAAACTTAGGGTTAGTCCGTAGAATGACCCTGTCGTTCTTGAACTGGATGAAGGGGTCTTGCACAGAAAAAGCCTGCAGTTCACTCACTCTCTTTGCTGACGTGAGCGCCAGTAATAGAGCTGTTTTCCATGACAAATATTTTAGATCTGCTCTGTGGATTGGCTCAAACGGGTGTTTCATTAGTTTAGCTAGTACCACATTTAGATGCCATGTAGGTGGAGACGCTCTAAATGGAGGGAAAGTTTTGAATAATCCCTTCAGAAACTGTTTGATTAGTCTGTTAGTCCATAGTGAAGCTCCACACGAAGATCGTCTGAACCTGGATATGGCCGCTAGGTGGACTTTTATTGAGGCATGTGCCAGCCCTGAATTGGCTAGGTGTAGCAAGTAGGGCAGAATTTGTGCTGGAGTAGAAGTGAACGGATGTAATTTCTGAGCTCTACACCACAAACAGAACCTCTTCCACTTGAGGGAATACGTCTTATTAGTACTTTCAGCCCGGGCCCGGGCTAAGACGACCCTGCATTCCTGTGGAATAGCTAAATCCTGGAACTCTCTGAACTCAGGAGCCAAGCCGATAATTTCAGAGATGTTGGATCCGGATGCTGGACCTGTCCCTGGTTCATTGTGAGGAGATGTGGGCATGTCCTGAAAAGAATTGGAGGTTCCAGCGATAGAAGGTGTAGTTCTATATACCAGTGCTGGCGCGGCCACGCTGGGGCTATCAGGAATATGGTACAACTCTCTGCTTTCAGTTTCCGGAGAACCCTGGGGATCAGGGGAAACGGTGGAAAAGCGTAAGCAAAGACGTTGCACCAGGTCATCGAAAAGGCATTCCATAGGGACCTTTTCTGGGGAAGCCAGCTTGCGAAATGTTGGCATTTCGCGTTCACTTCCGTCGCAAAGAGATCCAGGTGAGGTTTGCCCCACCGGGAGAACACTGAGTCGAGCGTCTTCTGGTCGAGCTCCCATTCGTGGCAAATGGATCGCTGCCTGCTTAGCGAGTCTGCCAGGGTGTTGTCTACTCCTGGGACATACTCTGCCCGCAGAGAAATGTTGTGTTGTAGCAGCCAGATCCAAATTTGCTGAGATTCTCGAGACAACGTCCTGGATCGAGTACCCCCCTGTTTGTTCAGGTAGTGCATTGTGGTGGTGTTGTCCGTCCTCACAAGCACTGGGGAGTTCCTGATTCGGGGTAGAAATGCTCGAAGTGCCAAGCGCACTGCTCGTAACTCTAGCAGATTGATGTGGAGTTGTTTTTCTGCCACTGACCATTGACCGTACACTTGCAGTTCTTGCAGGAACGCCCCCCATCCTTCCAGTGAAGCGTTTGTGGTTATCACATGAGGAGAAACTGGGAGCAGAAAAGGGAGACCCTTGTTTAAATTGTCGCCCAGAAGCCACCATCTCAGAGCTTTCTTCATGACCTGAGTGATCTTGATCCAGAAGTCGAAAGACCCTGTACTTTGGATCCACTGATTTGTTAAGGCTTCCTGTAGAGGCCGCATGTGGAGACGACAGTGAGGAATGAGAAAAATGTTGGAAGACATCATTCCTAACAACGACTTGAATAGTCGAACCTTGACTCTCTTTTTGGTCTGAATGTGGACGGCTAGGGTCTGCAGCTTGACCTGACGTCCTCTGGAAGGGAAGGCTTTCTCTTGTTGTGTATCCAACGTTGCTCCCAGGAAATTGAGACGTTGTGACGGTTGGAGAGTTGACTTTTCCTGGTTGAGTGTTAGGCCCAGATTCTCGAAGAGATGAAGGCAGGCCGAAGAGGACCTGGCTACGCCTGTCCGAGTCGGAGCTTTGATAAGCCAGTCGTCTAGGTAGGGAAAGACTTGGTGATGATGCTGGCGAAGGTATGCCGCTACCGGAGACAGACACTTTGTGAAGATGCATGGAGCTGACTTCAGGCCGAATGGTAAAACTCTGAACTGGTAGTGTCTGCCTGCCACTGCAAACCTCAGGAATTGTCGATGACTCTTGTGAATGAGGATATGAAAATAGGCATCCTGGAGGTCTAAGGATACCATATAGTCTTTTGGATTGAGTAGGTGTAATACCTTTTGGAGAGTAACCATACGGAAGGACTGCTTCTTGAGGTATTTGTTTAGGTTTCTCAGATCCAGTATTGGTCTCCACTGCTTCTTCTCCTTTTTTCTGATCAGGAAGAATCGGGAATAGAATCCTCTCCCCTTCTGACCTCGAGGAACTCTTTCCACTGCTCATTTTCTGGAGCATTAGAGAGAGCTCCTGTTGAAGTAGGTTTAGATTCTTGTGCTGCATAGGACATGGTGGGTTCGGAGGAGGATGCTCCACAAACTCCAAAGTGTGTCCGAAGCGAACTAACTGCAACACCCAACAATCTGTTGTAATTTGCTTCCAGTTGTGAAGGAAGTTGGTAATTTTCCCTCCAACTACGAATTGTGGAGAAGAGACGGAGGCCTGCTGGAGAAAGCAGTCATTGGCGTCTGTAATTGTCTTTCTTTGCTCCTTTCCCTCGAAAGGACGACTTGTTGTATGAGGATTTTCCTCGTTGTTGCCTCTGCTGAAATTGAGGTTTGTACTGCTGGGAAGAGTTATAATAGGACTTGTAACCTTGATAGTTTCCACGAGTCTGTTGTCCTCTACCTCTGGATCCTCGAAAGGAATTATTCTTGTATTGCAGGGTGCCTAGGGCTTTCGCCGTTTCGGTATCCTTCTTAATACTTTGTAGCATGTCATCGATATGCTCACCGAAGAGTCGCTCCCCATCAAATGGCATGTCGAGAACTTTGGCTTGCACCTCAGGCCGGAATGTGGTAGCCTTAAGCCAGCCCTGGCGCCTCAAAACTGCTGCTCCTGCCAATTGACGAAAGCCTGTGGAAGCGATATCCAAGGCTACATCGATCATTTCTGAGGCAGAGCGTTCGCCCTCCAGCAAAATCTTTTTAACCTCTTCTCTTTGGTCTTCCGGGATCGCCCCTAGATATGGGGCTATATCTGCCCATATCTGTCGATTGTAGCGACCTAGCAATGCCAGAGAATTTGCAGCCCTGACTGATAGGGCGGACATGGAGGAAAATCTCTTGCCAATGGCATCAAGTTTTCTTCCCTCTTTATCAGGCGGCGCTGTCATTGCCGCTGACGGGTTGCTGGACTTCTGCTGGGCGGCCTGAGATATAACTGAGTCAGGTTTAGTTTGGCCAGTTAAACATGCAGGCGCAGTGTCTGGGGCTTTGTACTTCCTTTCAAGCCTAGCCGGCACTGGAATGAGAGAGGGAGGATTTTTCATTATTTTTAGTCCTTGCTCCCATATATAATCGATCACTGGAATGGAGCGAACTGATCGTTTGAAGGGTTCCTTAAAATCATGAAGGAAACAGTCCTGCGTTTCCGATGCTATTTGGATGTTGAATCTTGCAGCCGCTCTCCCTACTATATTATGGAATCCCCCTAAATCTTCAGGGGTTGAATCGTCCTGCATTTGGTCTGGGGATGCTGGATCTGCGTTGGCGTTATCATCAGAATCCTCATCATCATGTATTTCCCCTTCCTCCTCTTGGACCTCATCAACTCTCATTTCTTCTTCATATTCATCCTCATCCGAAGAAATTTGAGGAGGTAACTTCTCTTGCTCCTGACGCACAACCTGCGGAGGTGGTCGCTGTCGATGTTGAGGAGTTGGCGCTTCCTGTTGTGCCTGTACTCCTGGTGCAGGAGAAGATGATGGAAATCTTTGTTTCTAGCCCGAAATCAGAAATTGGAGGTCAGAGACAATGGACGCTGGAAGGCAAACCATAGGCTGAACAGTGGTATGCTGCCGAACTTCCTGTTGAATTGTAACCTCTTCATAATCTTCACAGTCCGAATCCTCATGAACTTTGATGTTAAGATGAGAGGGACTGGATGCTATGGGAAACATATTCTCTACTTCGGGATCTTCTGATTCTAGAAACTGCGTTGGCAGTAGCTGTTGGACCTTGCTAGGTGAGGTCATCTCTGGTGTCACCAGACATGATGACATTTTAAAACGTGTATACGTATATTTCAATGAGGGAGAGCCCTTAGGTTGTAGATCCGTTGACACGGTGTCCGCCGACTGTGGAGCGTCTACGAATTTTGTTGATTTGTCCGGCATTTTCATCGTCGACTGCATCGACGTCGATGATGTCCTCGTCGACGACGACGTCAACGACGACTTCTTCGTCGACGGCGGCGTCGACACTGTAGTAGTCGACGACGATGGTTTCGTCGACGGGCTCGTCGTCGACGGGTTAGTCGACGACGGTGTCGACGACGATGGTTTCGTCGACGGTCTCGTCGACGACGATGGCTTCGTCGACGGTGTCCTCGTCGACAATGTAGTCTTCGTCGACGACGGTGGGATCTTCGTCGACGATGTATTCCTCGTCGACGATGGGATTGTCGTCGACGCTGGAAGCTTCGCCTTCGTCGACGATGAAGCGGACGTCGTCGGGAGCGTCGACAGAAGCGTCGTCGACGGTTTGACAGGAATGACAGAAGGTATTGACCTACCCATCGTCGACGATGTTGTAGCAGTCGATGCCATGGAGAAAGTAGACGCCGTGGATGTCGAAATGGAGACTGTCGACACCGTCACAGGCAGGCCAGAAGACACCATAGCAGGCTTCTTGAAGTCTGTCATCTGAAGAGAAGGCTTGACCTTAGGATGACCTTCCATGGACTTTGGCTTCTTGTGAGGAGGCGCAGCAGACTGACCTGGGGATGTCTGTCTAGGCCTTTTAGGAGAGGAGTGGAAGCTCCTGAAGGAACACTCACTCTCACCTGAGGAGACCAGCTGTTCTCTGTCCTTCAGTCTCTGAAGCCACAGAAGCAGTCGCCCTTCACTGTCCTTCAATGTTTTGACCGGGAGAGTGCGACAAATCTTACATTCCTTGGCAGAATGCTGAGGATAGAGGCAGTACAAGCAGTCTTCATGTTTGTCCTCTATATGTAACCTCAGTTTACTACAAGAGGCACAAGGTCTAAAAAGCCCTTTTTTAGGAGTAGTAGACATATTGAATATCAATACTCCTTTCCAATCTGAAGTTTGAAGAGATAATAGGAAGAAATCCAAGATATAGGAAAAAACCTGAGCAGAGCTCAGTGGAGCCTCCCTGTGCACGACGTGCGGTAGAAAATCTGAGGGACTAGGGCTCCTTCCAGGAAGGTGAGGAGGGTGATAGTAGCTGATTGGCTCCTGGCCAAAGTTTGGTCCTTTTTACATAAGGACCTAGATAGGCTACTAATGTGAGGCCTCTGGCCTAGTACTAAGTATATGTCTATGTGACATTACTATTATTATTTACCGGGGACTCCCACCCCGACGACGGGGAAGGATTCAGGCATGTGAATCTATGAAAGATACCCATAATACTGGATAATATTACCCGCTTCCGGCTTCGATACTTACTAAAATTCACTCTGATCTGAGAACCTTCCTGTGGTTGGGTAAGCAACCTAGGGTGGCCCTGACTACGCTCCAAAGGCATCAATATAGCGGGGGGATCTCACTTCCTAATTTGGAGGCCTACTATTGGGCGGAACACATGGCACCGATTAATGAGTGGCTACATGCCCCGGCGGATCACCCAACCTATGCCCTGGAAAGGCGAAAATTGTCGTCAAGAAACCTACTGTACTATATATACGGGGGCTCTAGACGGGCACCGCTACTTCCAGCCACTACCCTCATGCTCAACGCGTGGACCAGGGCCACGAGGCGCATGGGATGGGAGAAGAAGCCTACTCGGCAGACGCCGTTGTGGCATTGCCAGTGGCTGATAGAACTCCACAAGCTACGTGGCTTCCGGAGATGGGACGACATCGGTATTTCCACGATAGGGGATGTGATCGCGATAGGAGAGCTGAAATCCTTTCAGGTCCTCAGGACAGAATTCGGGCTTCACCATTCCCAGCTCTTCAAATACACCTTGCTACGACATGCTTGGCGAGCACAGAACGTCCCGCTCACTGATATCCCAGAATATGCGCCTTTGGAAGGACGGCTCCTTCAGGAGCGGATCCCGGGGAAGGCGGTTTCCCTCACCTACAAAACCTTAACCAACAATATGTTAGGCGACCTGGCGACGCTTCGACGCACATGGGAAGGGGAGGTGGGAGACATGGAGGACTTAGACTGGGAGATAGTGTTAATGCATCCCCGGGAAGTGGCAATTAAATCCAGACTACGCCTCATTTAATTCAACGTGCTCCATAGAACCTATTATGACAGGATGCGACTCCATAGAATGGGGAATGGGGAAAGTAGAAGACGCACACTGCCTTAGGGGCTGCCAGCAGGATGGGGATTTATTTCACACTATCTGGGCATGCGACAAGATCCAAACTTACTGAACCCAAGCTGGCACTGCTGGGTATGACCAATGAGGTAGACCTGCCGCGCCCACTCCTCATCTTCCTCGTGCTCGCACTAGTAGTAGCTAAAAGGGATATTGCAAAATACTGGGGGTCACCGGAACCGCCGGGATTGGAGGAATGGAGAAGAGGGTTGGACCTGTACATGGCAGCCGAGAGAGTGACTTATAAGGCAAGGGGGTGCCCGAAAAAATTTCGACGGGTGTGGACCAAATGGCGGCACTACCATGGGTTGGATGGGAGGTTGTGAGGGACGGGAACTCCAGGACTTGGCCATCCCATTGTTGGAGAGCTGATAGAAGTACGTCAGGTGGGAAGCGTTAAGTTAATTCTATTTTGTGTCGGGGGGCTGCATCGGAAATGTGTTGCACTGTGACAGACTGTTTTTTGGCTATGAGATGGGTGGGGAGGGAAATAGGAGTGTATGTACTGCTGATTTCGCGACTATTTTGTCTAGTTCCTGCTGAACTGCAATGTTGGGGGGTGGGAGGGGTAAAAAAGTAAAAGCAGATGCCTAACATGATTCTTGGTTGCATACAGTTGCTTTTGAGTTTGTATTTCCAGCGTACTGACGATATTTGCCGCCCGACCTTCGGGGTGTGGGCCAAATGGCCGTGTGTGGCTCTACTGCTTTTATTGTGTACTACATCGATGACTAGCTGGAGTACTGTTTGAATGCTGGAATTTTCTGTGTATCTGCAATAAAAAAATAAAAAAAAATAAAAAAAAAGTCTGGTACAGCAAGTCCAGCGTTCCCAGACTGATTTGTGGCATCCCGCTTTCCAAAAGAAATACGCCCCTATAGTAGCACTCCTGAAGAGACCCTCCTGCTTCTTGGGGCAAAGAACAAGGTGTAGTCTGAGACAGCAAGTCCGGAGTCCCCAGAATAATTGGTGATGTCTCGCGCTGCAGAAGAAATGCATGCCTAACACAGCTCTCCAAAAGAACCCCTCCTCTTCCTTAGTGCAAACAAGAAGTCGCAGTCTGTGACAGTGAACCAGTGTCCCCCAGACTCTGGCCGTACTGGCCGTAGCGGGCACCTGGCGTTTTCCCGGTGGGGCGGAAAGGTGGGGGCCGTTTTTAGGTTTTGCCTCGCGAAAAAGATGCGCTCTGCGCATCTTTTTTGCGCAGGCAAAAACCTAATGAGTACTGTGTGTGGGTTTGGGTCGGCCCTCGTCATTCATTGGCTGGCTCCATAAATGGAGCCTAGCCATTGGACGAGGGGCCTGTCCGTCAATGCCGGACCAGACACGGGGGCGTTCCCGAGATTCTTTGGCTTTTGCCGACGTCACGCGACGCCGGGAACGCCCCCGAATCTGGTCCGGGATTGAGGGCACCCGCCGGGAAAGGGCATGAAGGTCAAACCAAGCTGCAGTGAGGTATCGCCGGCAGCCCGTCATCCGAGGAGATATTTGGCTGCAGGGAAAGTAGGAGGCATGAAGATTATACCGTGCTTACTTTGAGCAGCTGAGCTGGTTGCAGGGGTCCACCAGCGCTCGTATTTGAAAACCCGCACTTATTATTGTTTTAACACCAGCCTCCATCCAAAATAAGAGAGAGAAACGGGGTGAAGACTGATAAAGAAAATGACGGTAAACCGCTGACAAAGGGAGAAAGCAGGGATTAAAAAAAACCATGCATGAGTGAAATAAATGGGCAGGACATGTATGGTGGTTCATGAAAGAGATATGAGGTGAAGCTTCAGAGTGGAGCTTCAGAGTGCAGAGTAGAGCTTCAGAGTGGAGCTTCAGAGTGGAGCTTCAGAGTGCAGAGTAGAGCTTCAGAGTGGAGCTTCAGAGTGGAGCTTCAGAGTGCAGAGTAGAGCTTCAGAGTGGAGCTTCAGAGTGAAGCTTCAGAGTGGAGCTTCAGAGTGCAGAGTGGAGCTTCAGAGTGGAGCTTCAGAGTGGAGCTTCCGAGTGGAGCTTCCGAGTGGAGCTTCCGAGTGGAGCTTCCGAGTGGAGCTTCCGAGTGGAGCTTCAGAGTGGAGCTTCCGAGTGGAGCTTCAGAGTGCAGAGTGGAGCTTCAGAGTGGAGCTTCAGAGTGCAGCTTCAGAGTGCAGAGTGGAGCTTCAGAGTGCAGAGTGGAGCTTCAGAGTGCAGAGTGGAGCTTCAGAGTGGAGCTTCAGAGTGCAGAGTGGAGCTTCAGAGTGGAGCTTCAGAGTGCAGAGTGGAGCTTCAGAGTGGAGCTTCAGAGTGGAGCTTCAGAGTGGAGCTTCAGAGTGCAGAGTGGAGCTTCAGAGTGGAGCTTCAGAGTGGAGCTTCAGAGTGCAGAGTGGAGCTTCAGAGTGGAGCTTCAGAGTGGAGCTTCAGAGTGGAGCTTCAGAGTGGAGCTTCAGAGTGGAGCTTCAGAGTGCAGAGTGGAGCTTCAGAGTGGAGCTTCAGAGTGGAGCTTCAGAGTGCAGAGTAGAGCTTCAGAGTAGAGCTTCAGAGTAGAGCTTCAGAGTGGAGCTTCAGAGTGGAGCTTCAGAGTGGAGCTTCAGAGTGGAGCTTCAGAGTGCAGAGTGGAGCTTCAGAGTGGAGCTTCAGAGTGGAGCTTCAGAGTGCAGAGTGGAGCTTCAGAGTGCAGAGTGGAGCTTCAGAGTGGAGCTTCAGAGTGCAGAGTGGAGCTTCAGAGTGGAGCTTCAGAGTGCAGAGTGGAGCTTCAGAGTGGAGCTTCAGAGTGCAGAGTGGAGCTTCAGAGTGGAGCTTCAGAGTGGAGCTTCAGAGTGGAGCTTCAGAGTGGAGAGTGGAGCTTCAGAGTGGAGCTTCAGAGTGCAGAGTGGAGCTTCAGAGTGGAGCTTCAGAGCGGAGCTTCAGAGTGGAGCTTCAGAGTGGAGAGTGGAGCTTCAGAGTGGAGCTTCAGAGTGGAGAGTGGAGCTTCAGAGTGGAGCTTCAGAGTGGAGAGTGGAGCTTCAGAGTGGAGCTTCAGAGTGGAGCTTCAGAGTGGAGCTTCAGAGTGGAGCTTCAGAGTGCAGAGTGGAGCTTCAGAGTGGAGCTTCAGAGTGCAGAGTGGAGCTTCAGAGTGCAGAGTGGAGCTTCAGAGTGGAGCTTCAGAGTGGAGCTTCAGAGTGCAGAGTGGAGCTTCAGAGTGGAGCTTCAGAGTGCAGAGTGGAGCTTCAGAGTGGAGCTTCAGAGTGGAGCTTCAGAGTGGAGCTTCAGAGTGCAGAGTGGAGCTTCAGAGTGGAGCTTCAGAGTGGAGCTTCAGAGTGGAGCTTCAGAGTGGAGCTTCAGAGTGCAGAGTGGAGCTTCAGAGTGGAGCTTCAGAGTGCAGAGTAGAGCTTCAGAGTGGAGCTTCAGAGTGGAGCTTCAGAGTGCAGAGTGGAGCTTCAGAGTGGAGCTTCAGAGTGCAGAGTGGAGCTTCAGAGTGGAGCTTCAGAGTGGAGCTTCCGAGTGGAGCTTCCGAGTGGAGCTTCCGAGTGGAGCTTCCGAGTGGAGCTTCAGAGTGCAGAGTGGAGCTTCAGAGTGGAGCTTCAGAGTGCAGAGTGGAGCTTCAGAGTGGAGCTTCAGAGTGCAGAGTGGAGCTTCAGAGTGGAGCTTCAGAGTGCAGAGTGGAGCTTCAGAGTGGAGCTTCAGAGTGGAGCTTCAGAGTGGAGCTTCAGAGCGGAGCTTCAGAGTGCAGAGTGGAGCTTCAGAGTGGAGCTTCAGAGTGGAGCTTCAGAGTGGAGCTTCAGAGTGCAGAGTAGAGCTTCAGAGTAGAGCTTCAGAGTGGAGCTTCAGAGTGGAGCTTCAGAGTGGAGAGTGGAGCTTCAGAGTGGAGCTTCAGAGTGGAGAGTGGAGCTTCAGAGTGGAGCATCAGAGTGGAGCTTCAGAGTGGAGCTTCAGAGTGGAGCTTCAGAGTGGAGCTTCAGAGTGGAGCTTCAGAGTGGAGCTTCAGAGTGGAGAGTGGAGCTTCAGAGTGGAGCTTCAGAGTGGAGCTTCAGAGTGCAGAGTAGAGCTTCAGAGTGGAGCTTCAGAGTGGAGCTTCAGAGTGCAGAGTGGAGCTTCAGAGTGCAGAGTGGAGCTTCAGAGTGGAGCTTCAGAGTGGAGCTTCAGAGTGCAGAGTGGAGCTTCAGAGTGCAGAGTGGAGCTTCAGAGTGGAGCTTCAGAGTGCAGAGTGGAGCTTCAGAGTGGAGCTTCAGAGCGGAGCTTCAGAGTGCAGAGTGGAGCTTCAGAGTGGAGCTTCAGAGTGGAGCTTCAGAGTGGAGCTTCAGAGTGGAGAGTGGAGCTTCAGAGTGGAGCTTCAGAGTGGAGAGTGGAGCTTCAGAGTGGAGCTTCAGAGTGGAGCTTCAGAGTGGAGCTTCAGAGTGGAGCTTCAGAGTGCAGAGTGGAGCTTCAGAGTGCAGAGTGGAGCTTCAGAGTGCAGAGTGGAGCTTCAGAGTGGAGCTTCAGAGTGGAGCTTCAGAGTGGAGCTTCAGAGTGCAGAGTGGAGCTTCAGAGTGGAGCTTCAGAGTGCAGAGTAGAGCTTCAGAGTGGAGCTTCAGAGTGGAGCTTCAGAGTGGAGCTTCAGAGTGGAGCTTCAGAGTGCAGAGTGGAGCTTCAGAGTGGAGCTTCAGAGTGCAGAGTGGAGCTTCAGAGTGGAGCTTCAGAGTGCAGAGTGGAGCTTCAGAGTGGAGCTTCAGAGTTCAGAGTGGAGCTTCAGAGTGCAGAGTGGAGCTTCAGAGTGAAGAGTGGAGCTTCAGAGTGCAGAGTGGAGCTTCAGAGTGCAGAGCGGAGCTTCAGAGTGGAGCTTCAGAGTGGAGCTTCCGAGTGGAGCTTCCGAGTGGAGCTTCAGAGTGGAGCTTCAGAGTGGAGCTTCAGAGTGGAGCTTCAGAGTGGAGCTTCAGAGTGCAGAGTGGAGCTTCAGAGTGGAGCTTCCGAGTGGAGCTTCCGAGTGGAGCTTCCGAGTGGAGCTTCCGAGTGGAGCTTCCGAGTGGAGCTTCCGAGTGGAGCTTCAGAGTGGAGCTTCAGAGTGCAGAGTGGAGCTTCAGAGTGGAGTTTCAGAGTGCAGAGTGGAGCTTCAGAGTGGAGCTTCAGAGTGCAGAGTGGAGCTTCAGAGTGGAGCTTCAGAGTGGAGCTTCAGAGTGGAGCTTCAGAGTGGAGCTTCAGAGTGGAGCTTCAGAGTGGAGCTTCAGAGTGCAGAGTGGAGCTTCAGAGTGGAGCTTCAGAGTGCAGAGTGGAGCTTCAGAGTGGAGCTTCAGAGCGGAGCTTCAGAGTGCAGAGTGGAGCTTCAGAGTGGAGCTTCAGAGTGGAGCTTCAGAGTGGAGCTTCAGAGTGGAGCTTCAGAGTGGAGCTTCAGAGTGGAGCTTCAGAGTGCAGAGTAGAGCTTCAGAGTGGAGCTTCAGAGTGGAGCTTCAGAGTGGAGAGTGGAGCTTCAGAGTGGAGCTTCAGAGTGGAGCTTCAGAGTGGAGCTTCAGAGTGGAGCTTCAGAGTGGAGCTTCAGAGTGCAGAGTGGAGCTTCAGAGTGGAGCTTCAGAGTGCAGAGTGGAGCTTCAGAGTGGAGCTTCAGAGTGCAGAGTGGAGCTTCAGAGTGGAGCTTCAGAGTGCAGAGTGGAGCTTCAGAGTGGAGCTTCAGAGTGCAGAGTGGAGCTTCAGAGATGAGCTTCAGAGTGCAGAGTGGAGCTTCAGAGTGGAGCTTCAGAGTGCAGAGTGGAGCTTCAGAGATGAGCTTCAGAGTGCAGAGTGGAGCTTCAGAGATGAGCTTCAGAGTGCAGAGTGGAGCTTCAGAGTGGAGCTTCAGAGTGGAGCTTCAGAGTGGAGTTCAGAGTGGAGCTTCAGAGTGCAGAGTGGAGCTTCAGAGTGGAGCTTCAGAGTGGAGCTTCAGAGTGGAGCTTCAGAGTGGAGCTTCAGAGTGGAGCTTCAGAGTGGAGCTTCAGAGTGGAGCTTCAGAGTGGAGCTTCAGAGTGCAGAGTGGAGCTTCAGAGTGGAGCTTCAGAGTGCAGAGTGGAGCTTCAGAGTGGAGCTTCAGAGTGGAGCTTCAGAGTGGAGCTTCAGAGTGGAGCTTCAGAGTGGAGCTTCAGAGTGCAGAGTGGAGCTTCAGAGTGGAGCTTCAGAGTGCAGAGTGGAGCTTCAGAGTGCAGAGTGGAGCTTCAGAGTGGAGCTTCAGAGTGGAGCTTCAGAGTGCAGAGTGGAGCTTCAGAGTGGAGCTTCAGAGTGCAGAGTGGAGCTTCAGAGTGGAGCTTCAGAGTGGAGCTTCAGAGTGGAGCTTCAGAGTGCAGAGTGGAGCTTCAGAGTGGAGCTTCAGAGTGGAGCTTCAGAGTGCAGAGTGGAGCTTCAGAGTGGAGCTTCAGAGTGCAGAGTGGAGCTTCAGAGTGGAGCTTCAGAGTGGAGCTTCAGAGTGGAGCTTCAGAGTGGAGCTTCCGAGTGGAGCTTCCGAGTGGAGCTTCAGAGTGCAGAGTGGAGCTTCAGAGTGGAGCTTCAGAGTGCAGAGTGGAGCTTCAGAGTGGAGCTTCAGAGTGCAGAGTGGAGCTTCAGAGTGGAGCTTCAGAGTGGAGCTTCAGAGTGGAGCTTCAGAGTGGAGCTTCAGAGTGGAGCTTCAGAGTGGAGCTTCAGAGTGGAGCTTCAGAGTGGAGCTTCAGAGCGGAGCTTCAGAGCGGAGCTTCAGAGTGCAGAGTGGAGCTTCAGAGTGGAGCTTCAGAGTGGAGCTTCAGAGTGGAGCTTCAGAGTGCAGAGTGGAGCTTCAGAGTGCAGAGTGGAGCTTCAGAGTGCAGAGTGGAGCTTCAGAGTGGAGCTTCAGAGTGGAGCTTCAGAGTGGAGCTTCAGAGTGGAGCTTCAGAGTGCAGAGTGGAGCTTCAGAGTGGAGCTTCAGAGTGGAGCTTCAGAGTGCAGAGTAGAGCTTCAGAGTAGAGCTTCAGAGTGGAGCTTCAGAGTGGAGCTTCAGAGTGGAGCTTCAGAGTGGAGCTTCAGAGTGGAGAGTGGAGCTTCAGAGTGGAGCTTCAGAGTGGAGAGTGGAGCTTCAGAGTGGAGCATCAGAGTGGAGCTTCAGAGTGGAGCTTCAGAGTGGAGCTTCAGAGTGGAGCTTCAGAGTGGAGCTTCAGAGTGGAGCTTCAGAGTGGAGAGTGGAGCTTCAGAGTGGAGCTTCAGAGTGGAGCTTCAGAGTGCAGAGTAGAGCTTCAGAGTGGAGCTTCAGAGTGGAGCTTCAGAGTGCAGAGTGGAGCTTCAGAGTGCAGAGTGGAGCTTCAGAGTGGAGCTTCAGAGTGGAGCTTCAGAGTGGAGCTTCAGAGTGGAGCTTCAGAGTGCAGAGTGGAGCTTCAGAGTGCAGAGTGGAGCTTCAGAGTGGAGCTTCAGAGTGCAGAGTGGAGCTTCAGAGTGGAGCTTCAGAGCGGAGCTTCAGAGTGGAGCTTCAGAGTGGAGCTTCAGAGTGGAGCTTCAGAGTGGAGCTTCAGAGTGGAGCTTCAGAGTGGAGAGTGGAGCTTCAGAGTGGAGCTTCAGAGTGGAGAGTGGAGCTTCAGAGTGGAGCTTCAGAGTGGAGCTTCAGAGTGGAGCTTCAGAGTGGAGCTTCAGAGTGCAGAGTGGAGCTTCAGAGTGCAGAGTGGAGCTTCAGAGTGCAGAGTGGAGCTTCAGAGTGGAGCTTCAGAGTGGAGCTTCAGAGTGGAGCTTCAGAGTGGAGCTTCAGAGTGCAGAGTGGAGCTTCAGAGTGGAGCTTCAGAGTGCAGAGTGGAGCTTCAGAGTGCAGAGTAGAGCTTCAGAGTGGAGCTTCAGAGTGGAGCTTCAGAGTGGAGCTTCAGAGTGGAGCTTCAGAGTGCAGAGTGGAGCTTCAGAGTGGAGCTTCAGAGTGCAGAGTGGAGCTTCAGAGTGGAGCTTCAGAGTGCAGAGTGGAGCTTCAGAGTGGAGCTTCAGAGTGGAGCTTCAGAGTTCAGAGTGGAGCTTCAGAGTGGAGCTTCAGAGTGCAGAGTGGAGCTTCAGAGTGCAGAGTGGAGCTTCAGAGTGCAGAGTGGAGCTTCAGAGTGCAGAGTGGAGCTTCAGAGTGCAGAGTGGAGCTTCAGAGTAGAGCTTCCGAGTGGAGCTTCCGAGTGGAGCTTCAGAGTGGAGCTTCAGAGTGGAGCTTCAGAGTGCAGAGTGGAGCTTCAGAGTGGAGCTTCAGAGTGGAGCTTCAGAGTGGAGCTTCCGAGTGGAGCTTCCGAGTGGAGCTTCCGAGTGGAGCTTCTGAGTGGAGCTTCAGAGTGGAGCTTCAGAGTGGAGCTTCAGAGTGCAGAGTGGAGCTTCAGAGTGGAGTTTCAGAGTGCAGAGTGGAGCTTCAGAGTGGAGCTTCAGAGTGCAGAGTGGAGCTTCAGAGTGGAGCTTCAGAGTGGAGCTTCAGAGTGCAGAGTGGAGCTTCAGAGTGGAGCTTCAGAGTGGAGCTTCAGAGTGGAGCTTCAGAGTGGAGCTTCAGAGTGCAGAGTAGAGCTTCAGAGTGGAGCTTCAGAGTGGAGCTTCAGAGTGGAGCTTCAGAGTGGAGAGTGGAGCTTCAGAGTGGAGCTTCAGAGTGGAGCTTCAGAGTGGAGCTTCAGAGTGCAGAGTGGAGCTTCAGAGTGGAGCTTCAGAGTGCAGAGTGGAGCTTCAGAGTGGAGCTTCAGAGTGCAGAGTGGAGCTTCAGAGTGGAGCTTCAGAGTGCAGAGTGGAGCTTCAGAGATGAGCTTCAGAGTGCAGAGTGGAGCTTCAGAGTGGAGCTTCAGAGTGCAGAGTGGAGCTTCAGAGATGAGCTTCAGAGTGCAGAGTGGAGCTTCAGAGATGAGCTTCAGAGTGCAGAGTGGAGCTTCAGAGTGGAGCTTCAGAGTGGAGCTTCAGAGTGGAGCTTCAGAGTGGAGCTTCAGAGTGCAGAGTGGAGCTTCAGAGTGGAGCTTCAGAGTGCAGAGTGGAGCTTCAGAGTGGAGCTTCAGAGTGGAGCTTCAGAGTGGAGCTTCAGAGTGGAGCTTCAGAGTGGAGCTTCAGAGTGGAGCTTCAGAGTGCAGATTCAGAGTGCAGATTCAGAGTGCAGATTCAGAGTGCAGATTCAGAGTGCAGATTCAGAGTGGAGCTTCAGAGTGGAGCTTCAGAGTGGAGCTTCAGAGTGCAGAGTGGAGCTTCAGAGTGGAGCTTCAGAGTGGAGCTTCAGAGTGGAGCTTCAGAGTGCAGAGTGGAGCTTCAGAGTGGAGCTTCAGAGTGGAGCTTCAGAGTGGAGCTTCAGAGTGGAGCTTCAGAGTGGAGCTTCAGAGTGGAGCTTCAGAGTGGAGCTTCAGAGTGGAGCTTCAGAGTGGAGCTTCAGAGTGGAGCTTCAGAGTGCAGATTCAGAGTGGAGCTTCAGAGTGCAGAGTGGAGCTTCAGAGTGGAGCTTCAGAGTGGAGCTTCAGAGTGCAGAGTGGAGCTTCAGAGTGCAGAGTGGAGCTTCAGAGTGGAGCTTCAGAGTGGAGCTTCAGAGTGGAGCTTCAGAGTGGAGCTTCAGAGTGCAGAGTGGAGCTTCAGAGTGGAGCTTCAGAGTGCAGAGTGGAGCTTCAGAGTGGAGCTTCAGAGTGCAGAGTGGAGCTTCAGAGTGCAGAGTGGAGCTTCAGAGCGGAGCTTCAGAGTGGAGCTTCAGAGCGGAGCTTCAGAGTGCAGAGTGGAGCTTCAGAGCGGAGCTTCAGAGTGCAGAGTGGAGCTTCAGAGAGGAGCTTCAGAGTGCAGAGTGGAGCATCAGAGTGGAGCTTCAGAGTGCAGAGTGGAGCTTCAGAGTGGAGATTCAGAGTGGAGAGTGGAGCTTCAGAGTTGAGATTCAGAGTGCAGAGTGGAGCTTCAGAGTGCAGAGTGGAGCTTCAGAGTGCAGAGTGGAGCTTCAGAGTGCAGAGTGGAGCTTCAGAGTGCAGAGTGGAGCTTCAGAGTGCAGAGTGGAGCTTCAGAGTGCAGAGTGGAGCTTCAGAGTGCAGAGTGGAGCTTCAGAGTGCAGAGTGGAGATTCAGAGTGCAGAGTGGAGCTTCAGAGTGGAGCTTCAGAGTGGAGCTTCAGAGTGCAGAGTGGAGCTTCAGAGTGGAGCTTCAGAGTGAAGCTTCAGAGTGGAGCTTCAGAGTGGAGCTTCAGAGTGGAGCTTCAGAGTGGAGCTTCAGAGTGGAGCTTCAGAGTGGAGCTTCAGAGTGGAGCTTCAGAGTGCAGAGTGGAGCTTCAGAGTGCAGAGTAGAGCTTCAGAGTGGAGCTTCAGAGTGGAGCTTCAGAGTGGAGCTTCAGAGTGCAGAGTGGAGCTTCAGAGTGGAGCTTCAGAGTGCAGAGTGGAGCTTCAGAGTGGAGCTTCAGAGTGGAGCTTCAGAGTGGAGCTTCCGAGTGGAGCTTCCGAGTGGAGCTTCCGAGTGGAGCTTCCGAGTGGAGCTTCCGAGTGGAGCTTCAGAGTGGAGCTTCAGAGTGCAGAGTGGAGCTTCAGAGTGGAGCTTCAGAGTGGAGCTTCAGAGTGGAGCTTCCGAGTGGAGCTTCCGAGTGGAGCTTCAGAGTGGAGCTTCAGAGTGGAGCTTCAGAGTGGAGCTTCAGAGTGCAGAGTGGAGCTTCAGAGTGGAGCTTCAGAGTGCAGAGTGGAGCTTCAGAGTGGAGCTTCAGAGTGGAGCTTCAGAGTGGAGCTTCAGAGTGGAGCTTCAGAGTGGAGCTTCAGAGTGGAGCTTCCGAGTGGAGCTTCCGAGTTGAGCTTCCGAGTTGAGCTTCCGAGTGGAGCTTCCGAGTGGAGCTTCCGAGTGGAGCTTCCGAGTGGAGCTTCCGAGTGGAGCTTCCGAGTGGAGCTTCCGAGTGGAGCTTCAGAGTGCAGAGTGGAGCTTCAGAGTGGAGCTTCAGAGTGCAGAGTGGAGCTTCAGAGTGGAGCTTCAGAGTGCAGAGTGGAGCTTCAGAGTGGAGCTTCAGAGTGGAGCTTCAGAGCGGAGCTTCAGAGCGGAGCTTCAGAGTGCAGAGTGGAGCTTCAGAATGGAGCTTCAGAGTGCAGAGTGGAGCTTCAGAATGGAGCTTCAGAGTGCAGAGTGGAGCTTCAGAGTGGAGATTCAGAGTGCAGAGTGGAGATTCAGAGTGCAGAGTGGAGATTCAGAGTGCAGAGTGGAGCTTCAGAGTGGAGCTTCAGAGTGGAGCTTCAGAGTGGAGCTTCAGAGTGCAGAGTGGAGCTTCAGAGTGGAGCTTCAGAGTGGAGCTTCAGAGTGGAGCTTCAGAGTGGAGCTTCAGAGTGGAGCTTCAGAGTGGAGCTTCAGAGTGCAGAGTGGAGCTTCAGAGTGGAGCTTCAGAGTGCAGAGTAGAGCTTCAGAGTGGAGCTTCAGAGTGGAGCTTCAGAGTGCAGAGTGGAGCTTCAGAGTGGAGCTTCAGAGTGCAGAGTGGAGCTTCAGAGTGGAGCTTCAGACTGGAGCTTCAGAGTGGAGCTTCCGAGTGGAGCTTCAGAGTGGAGCTTCCGAGTGGAGCTTCAGAGTGGAGCTTCAGAGTGGAGCTTCAGAGTGGAGCTTCAGAGTGGAGCTTCAGAGTGGAGCTTCCGAGTGGAGCTTCCGAGTGGAGCTTCCGAGTGGAGCTTCAGAGTGGAGCTTCAGAGTGCAGAGTGGAGCTTCAGAGTGGAGCTTCAGAGTGCAGAGTGGAGCTTCAGAGTGGAGCTTCAGAGTGGAGCTTCAGAGCGGAGCTTCAGAGCGGAGCTTCAGAGCGGAGCTTCAGAGTGCAGAGTGGAGCTTCAGAGTGGAGCTTCAGAGTGCAGAGTGGAGCTTCAGAGTTGAGCTTCAGAGTTGAGCTTCAGAGTGGAGCTTCAGAGTGGAGCTTCAGAGTGGAGCTTCAGAGTGGAGCTTCAGAGTGGAGCTTCAGAGTGCAGAGTAGAGCTTCAGAGTAGAGCTTCAGAGTGGAGCTTCAGAGTGGAGCTTCAGAGTGGAGCTTCAGAGTGGAGAGTGGAGCTTCAGAGTGGAGCTTCAGAGTGGAGAGTGGAGCTTCAGAGTGGAGAGTGGAGCTTCAGAGTGGAGCATCAGAGTGGAGCTTCAGAGTGGAGCTTCAGAGTGGAGCTTCAGAGTGGAGCTTCAGAGTGGAGCTTCAGAGTGGAGCTTCAGAGTGGAGCTTCAGAGTGCAGAGTGGAGCTTCAGAGTGGAGCTTCAGAGTGCAGAGTAGAGCTTCAGAGTGGAGCTTCAGAGTGCAGAGTGGAGCTTCAGAGTGCAGAGTGGAGCTTCAGAGTGCAGAGTGGAGCTTCAGAGTGCAGAGTGGAGCTTCAGAGTGCAGAGTGGAGCTTCAGAGTGCAGAGTGGAGCTTCAGAGTGCAGAGTGGAGCTTCAGAGTGGAGCTTCAGAGTGCAGAGTGGAGCTTCAGAGTGGAGCTTCAGAGTGGAGCTTCAGAGTGCAGAGTGGAGCTTCAGAGTGGAGCTTCAGAGTGGAGCTTCAGAGTGGAGCTTCAGAGTGGAGCTTCAGAGTGGAGAGTGGAGCTTCAGAGTGGAGCTTCAGAGTGGAGAGTGGAGCTTCAGAGTGGAGCTTCAGAGTGGAGCTTCAGAGTGGAGCTTCAGAGTGGAGCTTCAGAGTGCAGAGTGGAGCTTCAGAGTGCAGAGTGGAGCTTCAGAGTGGAGCTTCAGAGTGGAGCTTCAGAGTGCAGAGTGGAGCTTCAGAGTGGAGCTTCAGAGTGCAGAGTAGAGCTTCAGAGTGGAGCTTCAGAGTGGAGCCTCAGAGTGCAGAGTGGAGCTTCAGAGTGGAGCTTCAGAGTGCAGAGTGGAGCTTCAGAGTGGAGCTTCAGAGTGCAGAGTGGAGCTTCAGAGTGGAGCTTCAGAGTTCAGAGTGGAGCTTCAGAGTGCAGAGTGGAGCTTCAGAGTGCAGAGTGGAGCTTCAGAGTGCAGAGTGGAGCTTCAGAGTGGAGCTTCAGAGTGGAGCTTCAGAGTGGAGCTTCAGAGTGCAGAGTGGAGCTTCAGAGTGGAGCTTCAGAGTGGAGCTTCAGAGTGGAGCTTCCGAGTGGAGCTTCAGAGTGGAGCTTCAGAGTGGAGCTTCCGAGTGGAGCTTCCGAGTGGAGCTTCAGAGTGCAGAGTGGAGCTTCAGAGTGGAGCTTCAGAGTGCAGAGTGGAGCTTCAGAGTGGAGCTTCAGAGTGCAGAGTGGAGCTTCAGAGTGGAGCTTCAGAGCGGAGCTTCAGAGCGGAGCTTCAGAGCGGAGCTTCAGAGCGGAGCTTCAGAGTGGAGCTTCAGAGTGCAGAGTGGAGCTTCAGAATGGAGCTTCAGAGTGCAGAGTGGAGCTTCAGAGTGGAGATTCAGAGTGCAGAGTGGAGATTCAGAGTGCAGAGTGGAGCTTCAGAGTGGAGCTTCAGAGTGGAGCTTCAGAGTGCAGAGTGGAGCTTCAGAGTGGAGCTTCAGAGTGGAGCTTCAGAGTGGAGCTTCAGAGTGGAGCTTCAGAGTGGAGCTTCCGAGTGGAGCTTCAGAGTGGAGCTTCAGAGTGGAGCTTCAGAGTGCAGAGTAGAGCTTCAGAGTGGAGCTTCAGAGTGGAGCTTCAGAGTGGAGCTTCAGAGTGCAGAGTGGAGCTTCAGAGTGGAGCTTCAGAGTGCAGAGTGGAGCTTCAGAGTGGAGCTTCAGACTGGAGCTTCAGAGTGGAGCTTCAGAGTGGAGCTTCAGAGTGGAGCTTCCGAGTGGAGCTTCCGAGTGGAGCTTCAGAGTGGAGCTTCCGAGTGGAGCTTCAGAGTGCAGAGCGGAGCTTCAGAGCGGAGCTTCAGAGCGGAGCTTCAGAGCGGAGCTTCAGAGCGGAGCTTCAGAGCGGAGCTTCAGAGTGGAGCTTCAGAGTGGAGCTTCAGAGTGCAGAGTAGAGCTTCAGAGTAGAGCTTCAGAGTGGAGCTTCAGAGTGGAGCTTCAGAGTTGAGCTTCAGAGTGGAGAGTGGAGCTTCAGAGTGGAGCTTCAGAGTGGAGCATCAGAGTGGAGCTTCAGAGTGGAGCTTCAGAGTGGAGCTTCAGAGTGGAGCTTCAGAGTGGAGCTTCAGAGTGGAGCTTCAGAGTGGAGCTTCAGAGTGCAGAGTGGAGCTTCAGAGTGCAGAGTGGAGCTTCAGAGTGCAGAGTAGAGCTTCAGAGTGGAGCTTCAGAGTGCAGAGTGGAGGTTCAGAGTGCAGAGTGGAGCTTCAGAGTGCAGAGTGGAGCTTCAGAGTGCAGAGTGGAGCTTCAGAGTGCAGAGTGGAGCTTCAGAGTGGAGCTTCAGAGTGCAGAGTGGAGCTTCAGAGTGCAGAGTGGAGCTTCAGAGTGGAGCTTCAGAGTGCAGAGTGGAGCTTCAGAGTGCAGAGTGGAGCTTCAGAGTGGAGCTTCAGAGTGCAGAGTGGAGCTTCAGAGTGGAGCTTCAGAGTGGAGCTTCAGAGTGGAGCTTCAGAGCGGAGCTTCAGAGTGCAGAGTGGAGCTTCAGAGTGGAGCTTCAGAGTGGAGCTTCAGAGTGGAGCTTCAGAGTGGAGCTTCAGAGTGGAGCTTCAGAGTGGAGCTTCAGAGTGGAGCTTCAGAGTGGAGAGTGGAGCTTCAGAGTGGAGCTTCAGAGTGGAGCTTCAGAGTGGAGCTTCAGAGTGGAGCTTCAGAGTGGAGCTTCAGAGTGGAGCTTCAGAGTGGAGCTTCAGAGTGGAGCTTCAGAGTGCAGAGTGGAGCTTCAGAGTGCAGAGTGGAGCTTCAGAGTGGAGCTTCAGAGTGGAGCTTCAGAGTGGAGCTTCAGAGTGCAGAGTGGAGCTTCAGAGTGGAGCTTCAGAGTGCAGAGTAGAGCTTCAGAGTGGAGCTTCAGAGTGGAGCTTCAGAGTGGAGCCTCAGAGTGCAGAGTGGAGCTTCAGAGTGGAGCTTCAGAGTGCAGAGTGGAGCTTCAGAGTGGAGCTTCAGAGTGCAGAGTGGAGCTTCAGAGTGGAGCTTCAGAGTGGAGCTTCAGAGTTCAGAGTGGAGCTTCAGAGTGCAGAGTGGAGCTTCAGAGTGCAGAGTGGAGCTTCAGAGTGCAGAGTGGAGCTTCAGAGTGGAGCTTCAGAGTGGAGCTTCAGAGTGGAGCTTCAGAGTGCAGAGTGGAGCTTCAGAGTGGAGCTTCAGAGTGGAGCTTCCGAGTGGAGCTTCCGAGTGGAGCTTCCGAGTGGAGCTTCCGAGTGGAGCTTCAGAGTGCAGAGTGGAGCTTCAGAGTGGAGTTTCAGAGTGCAGAGTGGAGCTTCAGAGTGGAGCTTCAGAGTGCAGAGTGGAGCTTCAGAGTGGAGCTTCAGAGTGCAGAGTGGAGCTTCAGAGTGGAGCTTCAGAGTGCAGAGTGGAGCTTCAGAGTGGAGCTTCAGAGTGCAGAGTGGAGCTTCAGAGTGGAGCTTCAGAGTGGAGCTTCAGAGTGCAGAGTGGAGCTTCAGAGTGGAGCTTCAGAGTGCAGAGTGGAGCTTCAGAGTGGAGCTTCAGAGTGGAGCTTCAGAGCGGAGCTTCAGAGTGCAGAGTGGAGCTTCAGAGTGGAGCTTCAGAGTGGAGCTTCAGAGTGGAGCTTCAGAGTGGAGCTTCAGAGTGGAGCTTCAGAGTGGAGCTTCAGAGTGGAGCTTCAGAGTGCAGAGTAGAGCTTCAGAGTGGAGCTTCAGAGTGCAGAGTGGAGCTTCAGAGTGGAGCTTCAGAGTGGAGCTTCAGAGTGGAGCTTCAGAGTGGAGCTTCAGAGTGCAGAGTGGAGCTTCAGAGTGGAGCTTCAGAGTGCAGAGTGGAGCTTCAGAGTGGAGCTTCAGAGTGCAGAGTGGAGCTTCAGAGTGCAGAGTGGAGCTTCAGAGCGGAGCTTCAGAGTGGAGCTTCAGAGCGGAGCTTCAGAGTGCAGAGTGGAGCTTCAGAGCGGAGCTTCAGAGTGCAGAGTGGAGCTTCAGAGAGGAGCTTCAGAGTGCAGAGTGGAGCATCAGAGTGGAGCTTCAGAGTGCAGAGTGGAGCTTCAGAGTGGAGATTCAGAGTGGAGAGTGGAGCTTCAGAGTTGAGATTCAGAGTGCAGAGTGGAGCTTCAGAGTGCAGAGTGGAGCTTCAGAGTGCAGAGTGGAGCTTCAGAGTGCAGAGTGTAGCTTCAGAGTGCAGAGTGGAGCTTCAGAGTGCAGAGTGGAGCTTCAGAGTGCAGAGTGGAGCTTCAGAGTGCAGAGTGGAGCTTCAGAGTGCAGAGTGGAGATTCAGAGTGCAGAGTGGAGCTTCAGAGTGGAGCTTCAGAGTGGAGCTTCAGAGTGCAGAGTGGAGCTTCAGAGTGGAGCTTCAGAGTGAAGCTTCAGAGTGGAGCTTCAGAGTGGAGCTTCAGAGTGGAGCTTCAGAGTGGAGCTTCAGAGTGGAGCTTCAGAGTGGAGCTTCAGAGTGGAGCTTCAGAGTGCAGAGTGGAGCTTCAGAGTGGAGCTTCAGAGTGCAGAGTAGAGCTTCAGAGTGGAGCTTCAGAGTGGAGCTTCAGAGTGGAGCTTCAGAGTGCAGAGTGGAGCTTCAGAGTGGAGCTTCAGAGTGCAGAGTGGAGCTTCAGAGTGGAGCTTCAGAGTGGAGCTTCAGAGTGGAGCTTCCGAGTGGAGCTTCCGAGTGGAGCTTCCGAGTGGAGCTTCCGAGTGGAGCTTCCGAGTGGAGCTTCAGAGTGCAGAGTGGAGCTTCAGAGTGGAGCTTCAGAGTGGAGCTTCAGAGTGGAGCTTCCGAGTGGAGCTTCCGAGTGGAGCTTCCGAGTGGAGCTTCAGAGTGGAGCTTCAGAGTGGAGCTTCAGAGTGGAGCTTCAGAGTGGAGCTTCAGAGTGCAGAGTGGAGCTTCAGAGTGGAGCTTCAGAGTGCAGAGTGGAGCTTCAGAGTGGAGCTTCAGAGTGGAGCTTCAGAGTGGAGCTTCAGAGTGGAGCTTCAGAGTGGAGCTTCAGAGTGGAGCTTCAGAGTGGAGCTTCCGAGTGGAGCTTCCGAGTTGAGCTTCCGAGTGGAGCTTCCGAGTGGAGCTTCCGAGTGGAGCTTCCGAGTGGAGCTTCCGAGTGGAGCTTCCGAGTGGAGCTTCCGAGTGGAGCTTCAGAGTGCAGAGTGGAGCTTCAGAGTGGAGCTTCAGAGTGCAGAGTGGAGCTTCAGAGTGGAGCTTCAGAGTGCAGAGTGGAGCTTCAGAGTGGAGCTTCAGAGTGGAGCTTCAGAGCGGAGCTTCAGAGCGGAGCTTCAGAGTGCAGAGTGGAGCTTCAGAATGGAGCTTCAGAGTGCAGAGTGGAGCTTCAGAATGGAGCTTCAGAGTGCAGAGTGGAGCTTCAGAGTGGAGATTCAGAGTGCAGAGTGGAGATTCAGAGTGCAGAGTGGAGATTCAGAGTGCAGAGTGGAGCTTCAGAGTGGAGCTTCAGAGTGGAGCTTCAGAGTGGAGCTTCAGAGTGCAGAGTGGAGCTTCAGAGTGGAGCTTCAGAGTGGAGCTTCAGAGTGGAGCTTCAGAGTGGAGCTTCAGAGTGGAGCTTCAGAGTGGAGCTTCAGAGTGCAGAGTGGAGCTTCAGAGTGGAGCTTCAGAGTGCAGAGTAGAGCTTCAGAGTGGAGCTTCAGAGTGGAGCTTCAGAGTGCAGAGTGGAGCTTCAGAGTGGAGCTTCAGAGTGCAGAGTGGAGCTTCAGAGTGGAGCTTCAGACTGGAGCTTCCGAGTGGAGCTTCCGAGTGGAGCTTCAGAGTGGAGCTTCAGAGTGGAGCTTCAGAGTGGAGCTTCAGAGTGGAGCTTCAGAGTGGAGCTTCCGAGTGGAGCTTCCGAGTGGAGCTTCCGAGTGGAGCTTCAGAGTGGAGCTTCAGAGTGCAGAGTGGAGCTTCAGAGTGGAGCTTCAGAGTGCAGAGTGGAGCTTCAGAGTGGAGCTTCAGAGTGGAGCTTCAGAGCGGAGCTTCAGAGCGGAGCTTCAGAGCGGAGCTTCAGAGCGGAGCTTCAGAGCGGAGCTTCAGAGTGCAGAGTGGAGCTTCAGAGTGGAGCTTCAGAGTGCAGAGTGGAGCTTCAGAGTGGAGCTTCAGAGTTGAGCTTCAGAGTTGAGCTTCAGAGTGGAGCTTCAGAGTGGAGCTTCAGAGTGGAGCTTCAGAGTGGAGCTTCAGAGTGCAGAGTAGAGCTTCAGAGTAGAGCTTCAGAGTGGAGCTTCAGAGTGGAGCTTCAGAGTGGAGCTTCAGAGTGGAGAGTGGAGCTTCAGAGTGGAGCTTCAGAGTGGAGAGTGGAGCTTCAGAGTGGAGAGTGGAGCTTCAGAGTGGAGCATCAGAGTGGAGCTTCAGAGTGGAGCTTCAGAGTGGAGCTTCAGAGTGGAGCTTCAGAGTGGAGCTTCAGAGTGGAGCTTCAGAGTGCAGAGTGGAGCTTCAGAGTGGAGCTTCAGAGTGCAGAGTAGAGCTTCAGAGTGGAGCTTCAGAGTGCAGAGTGGAGCTTCAGAGTGCAGAGTGGAGCTTCAGAGTGCAGAGTGGAGCTTCAGAGTGCAGAGTGGAGCTTCAGAGTGCAGAGTGGAGCTTCAGAGTGCAGAGTGGAGCTTCAGAGTGCAGAGTGGAGCTTCAGAGTGGAGCTTCAGAGTGCAGAGTGGAGCTTCAGAGTGGAGCTTCAGAGTGGAGCTTCAGAGTGCAGAGTGGAGCTTCAGAGTGGAGCTTCAGAGTGGAGCTTCAGAGTGGAGCTTCAGAGTGGAGCTTCAGAGTGGAGAGTGGAGCTTCAGAGTGGAGCTTCAGAGTGGAGAGTGGAGCTTCAGAGTGGAGCTTCAGAGTGGAGCTTCAGAGTGGAGCTTCAGAGTGGAGCTTCAGAGTGCAGAGTGGAGCTTCAGAGTGCAGAGTGGAGCTTCAGAGTGGAGCTTCAGAGTGGAGCTTCAGAGTGCAGAGTGGAGCTTCAGAGTGGAGCTTCAGAGTGCAGAGTAGAGCTTCAGAGTGGAGCTTCAGAGTGGAGCCTCAGAGTGCAGAGTGGAGCTTCAGAGTGGAGCTTCAGAGTGCAGAGTGGAGCTTCAGAGTGGAGCTTCAGAGTGCAGAGTGGAGCTTCAGAGTGGAGCTTCAGAGTTCAGAGTGGAGCTTCAGAGTGCAGAGTGGAGCTTCAGAGTGCAGAGTGGAGCTTCAGAGTGCAGAGTGGAGCTTCAGAGTGGAGCTTCAGAGTGGAGCTTCAGAGTGGAGCTTCAGAGTGCAGAGTGGAGCTTCAGAGTGGAGCTTCAGAGTGGAGCTTCAGAGTGGAGCTTCCGAGTGGAGCTTCAGAGTGGAGCTTCAGAGTGGAGCTTCCGAGTGGAGCTTCCGAGTGGAGCTTCAGAGTGCAGAGTGGAGCTTCAGAGTGGAGCTTCAGAGTGCAGAGTGGAGCTTCAGAGTGGAGCTTCAGAGTGCAGAGTGGAGCTTCAGAGTGGAGCTTCAGAGCGGAGCTTCAGAGCGGAGCTTCAGAGCGGAGCTTCAGAGCGGAGCTTCAGAGTGGAGCTTCAGAGTGCAGAGTGGAGCTTCAGAATGGAGCTTCAGAGTGCAGAGTGGAGCTTCAGAGTGGAGATTCAGAGTGCAGAGTGGAGATTCAGAGTGCAGAGTGGAGCTTCAGAGTGGAGCTTCAGAGTGGAGCTTCAGAGTGCAGAGTGGAGCTTCAGAGTGGAGCTTCAGAGTGGAGCTTCAGAGTGGAGCTTCAGAGTGGAGCTTCAGAGTGGAGCTTCCGAGTGGAGCTTCAGAGTGGAGCTTCAGAGTGGAGCTTCAGAGTGCAGAGTAGAGCTTCAGAGTGGAGCTTCAGAGTGGAGCTTCAGAGTGGAGCTTCAGGGTGCAGAGTGGAGCTTCAGAGTGGAGCTTCAGAGTGCAGAGTGGAGCTTCAGAGTGGAGCTTCAGACTGGAGCTTCAGAGTGGAGCTTCAGAGTGGAGCTTCAGAGTGGAGCTTCAGAGTGGAGCTTCCGAGTGGAGCTTCCGAGTGGAGCTTCAGAGTGGAGCTTCCGAGTGGAGCTTCAGAGTGCAGAGTGGAGCTTCAGAGTGGAGCTTCAGAGTGGAGCTTCAGAGTGGAGCTTCAGAGCGGAGCTTCAGAGCGGAGCTTCAGAGCGGAGCTTCAGAGCGGAGCTTCAGAGCGGAGCTTCAGAGCGGAGCTTCAGAGCGGAGCTTCAGAGTGGAGCTTCAGAGTGGAGCTTCAGAGTGCAGAGTAGAGCTTCAGAGTAGAGCTTCAGAGTGGAGCTTCAGAGTGGAGCTTCAGAGTTGAGCTTCAGAGTGGAGAGTGGAGCTTCAGAGTGGAGCTTCAGAGTGGAGCATCAGAGTGGAGCTTCAGAGTGGAGCTTCAGAGTGGAGCTTCAGAGTGGAGCTTCAGAGTGGAGCTTCAGAGTGGAGCTTCAGAGTGGAGCTTCAGAGTGCAGAGTGGAGCTTCAGAGTGCAGAGTAGAGCTTCAGAGTGGAGCTTCAGAGTGCAGAGTGGAGGTTCAGAGTGCAGAGTGGAGCTTCAGAGTGCAGAGTGGAGCTTCAGAGTGCAGAGTGGAGCTTCAGAGTGCAGAGTGGAGCTTCAGAGTGGAGCTTCAGAGTGCAGAGTGGAGCTTCAGAGTGCAGAGTGGAGCTTCAGAGTGGAGCTTCAGAGTGCAGAGTGGAGCTTCAGAGTGCAGAGTGGAGCTTCAGAGTGGAGCTTCAGAGTGCAGAGTGGAGCTTCAGAGTGGAGCTTCAGAGTGGAGCTTCAGAGTGGAGCTTCAGAGCGGAGCTTCAGAGTGCAGAGTGGAGCTTCAGAGTGGAGCTTCAGAGTGGAGCTTCAGAGTGGAGCTTCAGAGTGGAGCTTCAGAGTGGAGCTTCAGAGTGGAGCTTCAGAGTGGAGCTTCAGAGTGGAGCTTCAGAGTGGAGAGTGGAGCTTCAGAGTGGAGCTTCAGAGTGGAGCTTCAGAGTGGAGCTTCAGAGTGGAGCTTCAGAGTGGAGCTTCAGAGTGCAGAGTGGAGCTTCAGAGTGCAGAGTGGAGCTTCAGAGTGGAGCTTCAGAGTGGAGCTTCAGAGTGGAGCTTCAGAGTGCAGAGTGGAGCTTCAGAGTGGAGCTTCAGAGTGCAGAGTAGAGCTTCAGAGTGGAGCTTCAGAGTGGAGCTTCAGAGTGGAGCCTCAGAGTGCAGAGTGGAGCTTCAGAGTGGAGCTTCAGAGTGCAGAGTGGAGCTTCAGAGTGGAGCTTCAGAGTGCAGAGTGGAGCTTCAGAGTGGAGCTTCAGAGTGGAGCTTCAGAGTTCAGAGTGGAGCTTCAGAGTGCAGAGTGGAGCTTCAGAGTGCAGAGTGGAGCTTCAGAGTGCAGAGTGGAGCTTCAGAGTGGAGCTTCAGAGTGGAGCTTCAGAGTGGAGCTTCAGAGTGCAGAGTGGAGCTTCAGAGTGGAGCTTCAGAGTGGAGCTTCAGAGTGGAGCTTCCGAGTGGAGCTTCCGAGTGGAGCTTCCGAGTGGAGCTTCAGAGTGCAGAGTGGAGCTTCAGAGTGGAGTTTCAGAGTGCAGAGTGGAGCTTCAGAGTGGAGCTTCAGAGTGCAGAGTGGAGCTTCAGAGTGGAGCTTCAGAGTGCAGAGTGGAGCTTCAGAGTGGAGCTTCAGAGTGCAGAGTGGAGCTTCAGAGTGGAGCTTCAGAGTGCAGAGTGGAGCTTCAGAGTGGAGCTTCAGAGTGGAGCTTCAGAGTGCAGAGTGGAGCTTCAGAGTGGAGCTTCAGAGTGCAGAGTGGAGCTTCAGAGTGGAGCTTCAGAGTGGAGCTTCAGAGCGGAGCTTCAGAGTGCAGAGTGGAGCTTCAGAGTGGAGCTTCAGAGTGGAGCTTCAGAGTGGAGCTTCAGAGTGGAGCTTCAGAGTGGAGCTTCAGAGTGGAGCTTCAGAGTGGAGCTTCAGAGTGCAGAGTAGAGCTTCAGAGTGGAGCTTCAGAGTGGAGAGTGGAGCTTCAGAGTGGAGCTTCAGAGTGGAGAGTGGAGCTTCAGAGTGGAGCTTCAGAGTGGAGCTTCAGAGTTGAGCTTCAGAGTTGAGCTTCAGAGTGGAGCTTCAGAGTGGAGCTTCAGAGTGGAGCTTCAGAGTGGAGCTTCAGAGTGGAGCTTCAGAGTGGAGCTTCAGAGTGCAGAGTGGAGCTTCAGAGTGCAGAGTGGAGCTTCAGAGTGGAGCTTCAGAGTGCAGAGTGGAGCTTCAGAGTGGAGCTTCAGAGTGGAGCTTCAGAGTGGAGCTTCAGAGTGCAGAGTGGAGCTTCAGAGTGGAGCTTCAGAGTGCAGAGTGGAGCTTCAGAGTGGAGCTTCAGAGTGCAGAGTGGAGCTTCAGAGTGGAGCTTCAGAGTGGAGCTTCAGAGTGCAGATTCAGAGTGCAGATTCAGAGTGGAGCTTCAGAGTGGAGCTTCAGAGTGGAGCTTCAGAGTGGAGCTTCAGAGTGGAGCTTCAGAGTGGAGCTTCAGAGTGGAGCTTCAGAGTGCAGAGTGGAGCTTCAGAGTGGAGCTTCAGAGTGCAGAGTGGAGCTTCAGAGTGGAGCTTCAGAGTGGAGCTTCAGAGTGGAGCTTCAGAGTGGAGCTTCAGAGTGGAGCTTCAGAGTGGAGCTTCAGAGTGGAGCTTCAGAGTGGAGCTTCAGAGTGGAGCTTCAGAGTGGAGCTTCAGAGTGCAGAGTGGAGCTTCAGAGTGGAGCTTCAGAGTGCAGAGTGGAGCTTCAGAGTGCAGAGTGGAGCTTCAGAGTGCAGCTTCAGAGTGGAGCTTCAGAGTGGAGCTTCAGAGTGGAGCTTCAGAGTGGAGCTTCAGAGTGGAGCTTCAGAGTGGAGCTTCAGAGTGGAGCTTCAGAGTGGAGCTTCAGAGTGCAGAGTGGAGCTTCAGAGTGCAGAGTGGAGCTTCAGAGTGGAGCTTCAGAGTGCAGAGTGGAGCTTCAGAGTGGAGCTTCAGAGCGGAGCTTCAGAGTGCAGAGTGGAGCTTCAGAGTGGAGCTTCAGAGTGGAGCTTCAGAGTGGAGCTTCAGAGTGGAGCTTCAGAGTGCAGAGTGGAGCTTCAGAGTGGAGCTTCAGAGCGGAGCTTCAGAGTGCAGAGTGGAGCTTCAGAGCGGAGCTTCAGAGTGCAGAGAGGAGCTTCAGAGATGAGCTTCAGAGTGCAGAGTGGAGCATCAGAGTGGAGCTTCAGAGTGCAGAGTGGAGCTTCAGAGTGGAGCTTCAGAGTTCAGAGTGGAGCTTCAGAGTGGAGATTCAGAGTGGAGAGTGGAGCTTCAGAGTTGAGATTCAGAGTGCAGAGTGGAGCTTCAGAGTGCAGAGTGGCGCTTCAGAGTGCAGAGTGGAGCTTCAGAGTGCAGAGTGGAGCTTCAGAGTGCAGAGTGGAGCTTCAGAGTGCAGAGTGGAGCTTCAGAGTGCAGAGTGGAGCTTCAGAGTGCAGAGTGGAGCTTCAGAGTGCAGAGTGGAGCTTCAGAGTGCAGAGTGGAGATTCAGAGTGGAGATTCAGAGTGGAGCTTCAGAGTGCAGAGTGGAGATTCAGAGTGGAGCTTCAGAGTGCAGAGTGGAGATTCAGAGTGGAGCTTCAGAGTGCAGAGTGGAGCTTCAGAGTGCAGAGTGGAGATTCAGAGTGGAGCTTCAGAGTGCAGAGTGGAGCTTCAGAGTGCAGAGTGGAGATTCAGAGTGGAGCTTCAGAGTGCAGAGTGGAGCTTCAGAGTGCAGAGTGGAGCTTCAGAGTGCAGAGTGGAGATTCAGAGTGCAGATTCAGAGTGCAGAGTGGAGATTCAGAGTGCAGATTCAGAGTGCAGAGTGGAGATTCAGAGTGCAGATTCAGAGTTCAGATTCAGAGTGGAGATTCAGAGTGGAGATTCAGAGTGCAGATTCAGAGTTCAGATTCAGAGTGGAGCTTCAGAGTGCAGAGTGGAGCTTCAGAGTGCAGATTCAGAGTGGAGCTTCAGAGTGCAGAGTGGAGCTTCAGAGTGCAGATTCAGAGTGGAGCTTCAGAGTTCAGCTTCAGAGTTCAGATTCAGAGTGGAGCTTCAGAGTGGAGCTTCAGAGTGGAGCTTCAGAGTGGAGCTTCAGAGTGGAGCTTCAGAGTGGAGCTTCAGAGTGCAGAGTGGAGCTTCAGAGTGCAGAGTGGAGCTTCAGAGTGCAGAGTGGAGCTTCAGAGTGCAGAGTGGAGCTTCAGAGTGCAGAGTGGAGCTTCAGAGTGCAGAGTGGAGCTTCAGAGTGTCAAGAGCAATGCCAATAGCTCTAACTTTAACAAAGGCAAAACCATTGCATTGTAAATGCTTGTTAATACTGGGGGCTGATTTACTGCAACATCAGCTCCCTGTAACAAAAGCGCACCAGTAGTGTTTTCCTGTTTTCCACCAGCACCCCCTCCCCTTACCCTGGGGCCGGTCCGACGCAATTGCCAGGGCAGGTTTGAGTTCCCGGTCAGGACCTAACCAGATTGACTGGTGGCGTCCCTAATGTAGCACTTATGTACCTACCAGGCAGCCTTTAGTTATGCATCCCTACAACACAGAGGCGGTACCCAAAGTGACGAGTACGGTGAATGGACTGATGCACTAAAATTTAATTGACAATCTTAACATGGGGAACAGTGGAGTCTGGGTGAAAATTAAAACCGCCCACCAGAGCAACTTTGAGTCAAATCCAAAATGTTTGACCTCTCAAAAAAGTGTTCGGATATGTGCGCTGCTGCTTAACCACAACTGTGTGCCCCTAAAGAACTGGGTGAAATGAAGTTCCAAAGAAAAGTTTTGACAAAAAAAGCGTCAAGTTTATGGTAGTCACAGGACAAAGCCCGGATTACCAGCCTCTCACAGCATCAACTAGCAAATTTAGGACATTTAAGCATTCAAAGACTGGAGATGCAATGACCTCATCGAACATGATACAATCACAACACGTGCTATTCATCTGAGGAAAAGAACTCCCGTGCACACCTTCTTGTCCTTTTAGTCGGGTTGTTCTAGTAAGCCAGTACATTTTACCTCAAATATAGAACACAACTAAAATGAAGCCTTGGCTGGGACTTTGATCGATTAATTTTTCCTAAAATATGAATCATTGAAAAGAAAGTCTTGCGGGTAACGTTAATAAAATGTATTTTAAATTGTTGTAAAATAAATGTTACCATATGAGTGTTGAAAGGACACCGTGAATTTTCAATTCTTGATCTTTTGATGGTAACACTTTATGAAATTAAAGAGGTAAATAAAATAAACCCATTGTCTCATTGTGACAGACATTATGTTTGAGTCCAATAGCAAAGGCTTGGAAATGTTCTAAAATATTTCACTTAACAAGGGGGACACATCTATTAGCCTGCAATCCAAAACTCTGAAAGAAGGACGAATCTGTGACAGTTTAGATATTACCCATGTAATGCTGTGCTGTGTTCGTTTCTGGTTGCTAAATATTTAGACCTTTTCATAAAACATTTCACTTAAAGATTTGTTGAAACATTGCAGCTCCAAAGGGGTTACATAGCACGTTTTAAATCCACTGATAGCACATGCCAGCAAGAATGCACACAAAATGTTAATGGAAAGCTAATTAATTGTGCACAAGTGGGGTATCATTTTAAATCTCATAATATAAAATGTAACCATTAAATAATGTATGGAATTGGAACGCTAGTAGTTATGAATGAAATATACTCATCAACATTAAACATTACCAGGAAGTTGACATGACTAACCGGATGTTGATAATCTGATAACATCTGTGGAAAATGTCCCCATATATAATACTTTTACAGGAAGCAGAGCACAGCATGGCTGTGGTATTTAGGCATCTGCGTCAAAGAGGGAACAGTCTGTCCCACTAGAAAAAAAAGCAGCAGGTGTAGAGGAAAGCTGGCTTTGTGCAGGTGCAAAGAAAGATATCACCCAAAGGACGTCTTTTTTTAGTTAAGAAAATGCACTGCTTTGGAGGGGGCAGTTTGTAACAGAAACAAGTTAACACTTGCAAATGCAGCTAAGAGAAGTGAGGATAGCATTCCTATAAACAGAGGTGAAAAGGGGAAAACCATTTTTTTACGTGAATCTCTGCTTGATAAAGGTGATAACTCTATAAATACAAAGGCCACAAAACTAACCGATGGCTATTTTTGCCTCAGTGTTTAAACCTACAGACAAAGGGGTAGATAATGAGCCAATAAATAAGTAATTAATAAACACAACGCCACGGATATGCAGGGTGGAGACCCAGTATGCAGGCGATAGATAGTGTGAACAAATGAACATATATTTACAACAATCCATAAACAACCTTCAATTCCAGAGGCCTTCTCGGTGTAGGTGAGCTTTCAACACAGTCAATGAGGGACTTTTCGGAGAAACCCCTGCAGAAGCTGGATTTGGCAAACTTGGGCAGGATGAGAGCACGGGCACCAGGTGCAGTCTGCACAATGTTGCCAGATTGATTTTGGAAAAGGGGGTGGTGATGGACAGAGTTTCTGAATGATGCAAAATACTCTTACCCAGTCAAGAAATCAGGGCTTGATCCATCACCGTTTTTTAGCTCACTGCACCATCCCAGCTCAGAACCTGGCTATATGCAAATTAGTCTGTTCCTGTCCCAGTGCATGATGTGAATGTTGCCAGATTGCCAGTGTTCAGACTACCACTAATTTGGCCCCTATTTCATGTCCTCAATCCAGGTTAGAGGCCTGTAAAGATCACTGGACCCAGAGTAAAGAGTGACACCAGGATAGGATGCCCTCGAACCAGCGCCTTACCTACTAACGTGTTGAATGGGGCGTGGCGTATGAGGTGCGGTGGGACAAAGACCGGTGTTTGATAACAGGCGAGGAAGTAGGGGACTTATAAAGCTGAAGGAGACTGCTGAAAAACGGCAGGCTAAAGACCGGAGAGAGACGGGGGAAAGAGGGCTTCTGCCTGGTGGTTGGGAGGGGTGTTGAGAAGGCACATGAAGGGGGTCTGAAAGTGGCAAGGAGGCTAATGTTGCTGTTTTCGCACTACGAAGTGTCTGCTGACTGATGATCTTGTTATGTTGGGTAGCTCTTCAATGGCTGAGGCAAGAGCAGTACTTAATTTCGAAAATAATATGTGCCAGGCCCTTGTCAGCAGGCCAATGCAGCTTGACCTGCCCACTGCCCACTGCCAGTGACAGAACCAGCACAACTACTAGTCATCATAGCCTAGAAGTCTGACAGTTCAGGTTATTCCAAGTCCCCATAGTAAATTGAATTACACTTGTGCTCATCGCCAAATTAGACAAACGTTAAGTACTGGTATTGACAATTAAGAGCAGGTGCCAAGCACCGGGAACCACCGGCTCAAATTAAGCACTGGACTGATGAGGGAATGCAACGGACTCATAACAAAATAAGTTTAGTGTGGGAAAACCGGTTCTTTTGCAACTGTTTCTTTGAAATGTTTCTCCTGATAACAAAAGTAATAACATGCTTTATAATGTATTATGTACTCCAACTTTCCAAAATTTCACTGGGTGATTGGCCGTCCACTTTTATATTTTAAAACAGATTTGTAAAATGGAACATTTACTTAAAAGTGTGAGATCCATTTGTGAAGTCTCTATACTTTTTGTCACACCAAAAAATTAATCAAAGAGTTTATATTTTTCTTCAAAATATAACTTTTTTTCACTAGAAAACTAAGTGGAGACCAAGTCACCACTTCTGCTTTCCTCTGTAGGTTTTGTGAACTAAACCATATTCAAGCTTCTTCCCTTTGGATGGGAATTCAGACTTGCTTTGGCTTTATGGACAGTGGTGAAGAGATGATACATTTCACAATCACACTTCTCTTCCAGTCCTGGGCTTTCATCGAACAAAGCTGTGTATTATGGGAGTTATAGTCTTGGTTCACCTGAATTGAAACAAATAGACTAAAATAGCTGAGGATAATGATTTCTTAGAGGAAAGCTCACAAATGGAAAGGCGGTGTACCAGAGACATGCAGCTAACTGTTCAGCGTAGCTGTGCCAGTAGTCAGCCGGAGGGCCTGTGTATGGTGGCCCTTAAAAGGACAGGAGAGCATCACCTTGCTCATCTCCCTTTGATAATAGCCACGGTCAACCAATCAAATGTCATGTTTGGCGACCATTCTTCATGATGTATTCTTGGGCCCCAGTGCTTACTTTTAAGTTGCATATCTTGAATCTTTGTCCGTACAGAGTACGTATGTTATCGGCTATACAGATCACCACGAAGCCTGTCTTACTATCTAGCACCAGATGGCTGATGATTTAATTGATCAAAAGACAGACTGTTAGATGTGGCCGTGACTCAATCTAGTGGAAGACGAAGTTCATATATAGGCCAAAAATTGTTGCAACTGAATTAAGTTCTCAAATAAATACACTGACTTTTACTCCTTTTGTCTTGGCTTGTGCACTTTTGTGTCTATTGTTGTATAAAACATCTGGAGAATAAGTGCTTTAAAATAAACTACTGACTCTTTTTGCTGTCATTTGTCTTTGGGATAAATATCAAAAGTTCTCCTCTGGAATTGTTCCTGTAAAACATATCATCCATTCACAAATTGATCTAGGATTGCTTAAAGGAGTCAGGGATGGAACTCGTGAACCTCTGGCACTCCATCCTCATTCACAAATTGCCTTTGTGGGGCAAAAATGTACAATGGAGCTAAAGGAAGCAGGTCACGTGAAGACAGTGGAAATGTGAGCTGAGAGACGGTTAAGTCCTCACTGCGGTAATACTTGCACTCGGCAAATTTACTCAACATATCAGGGTAAAGCGTCTGATATCAAATGGATCTCACTAATTGTAGGCTGCAATGGGAACTGTTTGACCGATGAACTGGCAAACAAGCAGACAAGTCACCATTAGAAACATAACACTGGAGCAGATGGATGTTCTCAGAAGTAGCCTTTAAATTATATATTAAGTTCATCAAATACACCCTACCTACCATCTGCAGTCATGTTCTGCTTTTTCTTAGTACCTCCAGTAAACTTTGATGATAAAGGTCAGAGATACTGTTAGGTGGGTGTCTTTGAATTATCTGCCAACTCATTTTCAGAACTCCTTGGAGACACTTCTCACGTAATTAATATATTGCATAATATTAAAGGCTGGATGAGGAGTCTTACTGAGCCTAGTGGTGCTTTGTTTAGTGGTAGGTGAGTTTTAAATGCTTGTCCACTGAATCAATTTAGATAAATAAATTTGCTTTGGGATACACTGTGCTTAATTTCTAAAAGAATAAGGGCCGGTGCACAAAGTTTTGCTTAGAAGCCCGTGACCGGCTCCATCAAAGGTCGGGATGCCAAATACCAAGGCTGCCTAGTCTTAAATTTCACCCCATGCTTCTTTAAACCACAACCAGAAACTCCCTAACTCTTCAACTCACTCGTCCGGGTTCATTTTCATTCCTGCTTTCTCCCTTTGTCACTCTTTTTCCATTTTTCCCTTCTACTTTCTTTCCCCCTTTTGTGCTTTTCTCTCTCGCTTGCTCTGTATCAAAGCCTAATGAGGAAAAATAAATGTATGTGGACCCCACCCCTGCAACCACCGGCTCAAATTAAGCACTATACAGAAATGTAAAATATAAGCACAGAACACGGATGTTTGGAGTATTGAGAAGGATGTACAAGTAATCAAGGAGAATCGACTAAATGTGATCTGCAAGTTTTTCTGAAGCAGAAGAAATAAGCACAGTAAATTCACTGCAACAGAGTAATAAAGAACCTCCTTGCAAAACTGGTTGTTTTTGGAGACAACGAATCACAAGATTACAAGAAATATAAGAAAACAAAACAAAAATTGAGGCAAGACTCCCCCATCTACACACTCAGAATGTTGTACACCATCTGACAACCATTCACCCTCACTATTTCCTGTGGTTTAGAAATGATACAAAGACAAGTGTCTTCAAATAGTTTTGTTTATACTGCTAAGGGTTATAGACACTTGGGTGACTGCATTCACGTCACCGCTACACCCAGATGTATAGTCTTCAACAGTTTCCACTAGTTACATATAGTGCTAGACCTCCGCCTACACAAGGACTGTTGCTCTCCAATGTACAAAAATAAATGTATATGCAAGGAGTATGAAGGTGACACACCAAGGGTGGAGCATAGTGTGTCCACATGAAATATATGACCAAGGACTCATAAAAACAGAGAGAAACCCCCTACCTAAATGTCAGTAAATGCTAATCAAAATCCCTATCCAGTAGGTCACACTATTTTTAAAGCAGTAATGTATATCACAGCAGCTTTGTACACTGCATTGAATAGAGAGGTAGTTGGTTTAAGATTAAGTGGACAAAATACAGTATCAAGAACAATTCACAAGCAAGAGACACGTGATAATTGACACCCATTACACCCTGCAGTCATGTCCGGAAAATATGCACACCAGAAACTACAATATTACATTTAGCAGATAGCCACAGGGTGACAACACAACATAACATGACATAGCAGGACATTCACATAACATTAAACATAACATAGCAGGTTTACATCGAATTTGAGACCACCACCTACTTTTTGCAGTGAAGCTCGGTGCAGAAGTAGATCTGGAAATCATCCGAGTTGTGGAGCACATAGAGGAAACAACACCTTTCTTCAAACTTTGAAATACTGTATCAAGAGCAAAGAGGGTTGAAAGTTATTCAGAAGCAGCTGTGATTGAAAAGGATTTCAAAATTATCAATAAAAACATTGTTTAGTGAAAAAGAGAGTACAGACAACGCAATTGCAGCTGTCACCTTCTACTGACAAAAACCAGGAAAGCAGAAATGCAGATCCAGCCTGGGCTACGCATGAATGTGTGGTATTTTTGAAGAACCAGGTTGAAAGTAATACCTAATAATTAGAGCAACGGCCTTAGTCAGTGGTAAATGTGTAAAGATGTAAGTGCCAGGGCCCAACTTATTTCTCAGGAAGCTACTGGGACTTACGCCTTCCACTGCACCAGCTAGGTCTCTCAAATTCCAGTTCCAGCGATTACTACTGACCGCCACACTGATACAAATGACAGATGGCACTATTTGAAGCCTCCTTGGGTTCTAAAACTGGACTGGGCATGCTAGGTCATGAAAACTTTTTGAAGTTTATGGAACTGTGAAACACTTTGATGGTATTTAAAAAAAAGTCAGATAGTGTCACAATGTGGTGCCCCTGTTATTAGAAAGTGCTGGTGTTTGTAAATAAGTGTATGTGCTGAGCACCGGCACACATTAAGTACTGGGTATACTATAAATAGATATTGCACAGCAGTCTGAATAAGCCATCACATCATCTTTATAGAGAAAGCTAAGAAGTAAGACTGGTTGACCCACGGGCAGTGAAATGTTACTTACTTGTGACAGTCAGCTTGCAGCATTTATAGATCACATGTTGCGCACTCATCATCATCCATCTAGTTTTGGGTCCTAAATATTGCAACTATTTTACTTAAATGTTTCGGTGTCCAGTTCAGACGTGTCATAGGATTTGTGAGTACACTGCATGAAATCCAAATTGCACATGGACACAAAATCACCTGAGATACTTGTTTTCAGTTAATGAGTCAGAGCGGTTTCCCAGTGTTATGTACCAACAGCAGTGAATCAACATTGAAACATGGAAAAAACAGGCACTGAAAAAATATTCAGGAAACGGGGACTACTGCAACACGAGGCAGAATGCGAACTCTCATCCCGCCTGGATCCAGCTGTACACAAATTATGAATCCATCAACTTTTTTCTTGCTGTTAGGAATATCAGTGACTCCTTTAAGGGAGCGGTCCTAACTCCTCAGTTGAATAAAAATCCAGCACATCTCCGAAGGAATCCTTCAAGGTTAGACTCATTTTTGCTCTGCCATAACCTGTCGATTGATATGCTCTCTGATCAGTGATCTTTAAAGCAGATATACTCCAATCACTCCCACACACGTTTCCCCATCAATGCCATCGAGGAGATCTTCTCACATAATCTAAGTGATGAAATGATGGAGTGTATGGTGGACTGTCCAGCACCAAAAGCTGAGTGTCATCAGTGAGGCTTCATGCTAAATCTCTCTTTTAACGACTGGAGCTGGACTTCCTTGGGGAACAAATCTTCTCAACTCTTTGTTCCCTCTACATTTCAGTGAAAGATACGCTGAAGACCAGTCATCAGCAGACCGCAAGTATTCCCTTTGACATTTTGGAATTCCTTGCTCTGTCCATCCATGGTGATGCACCACTCGCCAAAGGTCACCAAACAGAGCCCAGGTGTAGGCAGAGCACCCACACAGCACAATTGGCCAGCATCTTGTAGATGAAGTGTCTGTACTCCACCAGCCCAAGTGTCTCATAATCGTCTGGCTTGTACCAACCAGGCAATGACCACCACAAGTGCCGCACCAATGGGTCGCAGCTCCAGTTATGCCATTATCATATTCAGTCCTTCCATGGCCCTGGGAGCCCGATACAGAGTCACTAAAAATGCTTTCTATTCACACCCTGCCCCTCACTCAATAGCGGCTCTGTCAACCACCATCCAAATGTGCATCACCAGTTATGAGCTGGAGAGGGTGGGGCAGTCACCACCGGTAACTCAGAAAAATGCTCCCCAGCTAAGACACTTATCCCATCCTCGCCAAAATTACGAAGTAGATTGTACAGCATATGATAATTTATTGTATAAAGGTTTACAACCTCTTGCCACAGAGCTTACAGCAGATCTGTCAGAACATTGACAGTTTCATCAAAGGCGAACAGAACATTCCAAGAGGGTTGGAGAGAAAGGGGTGGCATGGGAAGGGAACGGAACATTCCAAGGGTATGGAGAGTAAGGAGATTACATTACAACACTCCTTATGGCCGTAGCAGCCCTCCCAACCCTCAAGGGGGTGAGAACAGGCCAGAAACACAAGTCTTGTCAGGAGCTACATCGATTCGTTGACATCTTGAATCCTGCCTGGATCCCTTCATCCCGGCAAGGTCTGCCTTTTGAGAATGTGAATATGACTAGACTGTTAAAACTTGGCGATCCAGCCATGGCTAAACTGTACATACATTGTGGGTTTAGCTATAAATTCATATTAGGTAAGCATTGCCCTAATAGGGAGTACTTGAAAAACATGTAACTATTCATTTCTACCAAAAGCTTTCCCATGACTGAGGGAGATGGTAGAGTGAGATTATTGAAAGCGAAGATCGAATTTAGGCTGTTGCAGAAAGATTTAGTGTCACTGGTGTTGAATGGAAAGCTCGACTGTTTATGGTGTGCAGAGAGAGTGAGAGATATAGAAGGATTTGTGAAAGGCAGCAAGGACAGCGGTCTACATATACAGACTCAATAAAGAAACAGGAAGTAGATAAACCTAGTAAGAATTTAATCTATGTGTCAACAGAAAACAAGATTAGTGATGGGGCGAATAGGAAGGATGTTTGCCTGCATAATGAAATTGAAGTGGACTGAGATTAATATTTAATAGGACAAATGCCTGAATAGGCAAGATCATATCAGTGCGACAAGAGGCGCCAATCTCCAACTATGCACATTAAGGAAAATCAAACCGTTCCTGCTGCCTACTGATCTGAAACAAGCTGTCCAATCCCTAGTTATATCCAGTTTAGAGTATGGAATTGCTACTCTGGCAGGACTGCCCAACGCTAAACTGGTCCCTTTAAGGGCCACTCTGAACTCAGCTGCCAGACTCGTCAAGGGCTCAAGAAGGCGTGACCACTTCACACCAGATCTAATACAACTCAACTGGCACACCATCGATACAAGGATCAGGTATAAGATAGCCTGCTTGACGCAAAAAGCGCTACATCAGAACATGCCCATGTACATGGCAAATAAACTTGAACTATCAGGAGAGAATCACGCACTAAGAAGTTCACACACTCTACTGCTGAAACCACCAAAGTTCAAAAATAAGAGAACCTATAGCCGTGCCTTCTCAGGTCTTGCTCCGAGAATTTGGAAAGTTCTCCTGCCAGAAATCAGAATGAACCTCTCAACCTATGAATTAAAAAAAAAAGAAGTCAAGGGTTTTCTCCTGAATAGTTACATGTGAAAATAGTACTGTAGCCTTACAAACTAATGCTATTGACATTACAACCCTGCCTTCCCTTGTCTACAATTCAATATTCATCTTGTTAACTGTTTACATGTCTACTTTGTCTCCATTGTGCTTCTACTGCATAAGCTTAGCCATCTATTTTGTTCGCCTTTGCCAGCCTAACCAGCTGGTTTTGTTTCTGCAGTGCTCTGATACACTGTCAAGTCTTGTTCGCGCTCTTTAAAACTTTTCAAATAAATACAATTAATAAAAATAGGTGACTGTGAGGAGCTTATGAATGAAAGCTCAAAAGGACGGTATGATAAGTGCATCTTGCCATACTAGAAAACTGAATAGCATATATCAGATAGCCATAGAAGAAGGTGCTGACACATCTAGAAGAAATATTGGCGCCCCCTTTATAAGTACTTTTGTCATCAAAGGCAGCTTAAGTGCACTATAGAAGGTTACTAGATAGACTCAGTGAGGTTGGATCAGAAGGGAACATAATTGTTTAACTGCAAGATGCGTTGAGATTTGTGGGTGCAATTTAACTGGAGAGGTAAGTTGCTTAGTCATTTAGCACTTGAGGTGAATTTAGACGAAGTAGCCAGTGCTTGACCGGACCAGTTTAGCAGCACAATGGACAATTACAGCCACTGCCTTACAATGAACAGCCTTCTATGCTTTGATCTCTACACTGGGCTGCTTTCGTCTGCAATTAGCATATGGGTTTGCTAGCTCTCAGTACAAAAGCATGAAAGCGGGCCTGACTTGGACTACAGGTTATTCCAAAGGCAATGTTGATGAAGTGAAATTTATGTGCATTACTGGTCACAGTGGGTTATATTTATCTACTGTTAGGAGACTTGGTGAGGCCTAGATGTAGGTCAATTATATATTAATATGTCAAACCTACCACACCCAAGTTCATTTACTGATGACATCCAAATGTACTTAAACCAATTATACTATGGCTCTGAAAACGTAGGTTGGAAAATGAAGAAAGTGATATCAGAACGAATGACTTACCTTCTAATATTGCATATATCAGTGTAAATATGTGTATATGATGATCTGCATCTTGAATCATTATTATCTGCTAGCCCCTTCCTCAGTGCTTGTGTGTTGAGTGCCCCTATATTCAATTTATTGGTTACAAAGTAGATATGCAAGATTATAACCCTGCGGTCTACATTGGTATGTACTTTATAAATGTCAATAAATGTTGTGAAACATTCTTGTGACCAGTGCAAGGCACAGACTGTTCTCTGAGAGGGTAGATTTCCTATGTGTTTTGGAGCTCCCAGAAGTAGCCTAGAATCTGCAGCCCTATCCAAGCTTCTGCTGCCACCTAGACCTCCCGCCAATCTCTGGTCCCATGGGCATGGAGAACAAGCCAGAGAGACTACTTGCAGCTGGACAAAGGTATGCATGCAGGGACAGATGTGTAAACCCAGCGTTGCACATGGAAAACCACAAAAAAAGGACCAAAGGGTGTGCATTCTGGTACCACCACAAACATTGTGAACATTAACTTATCATCCAAAGGGGGTCAGGAATTAGGTTTCCAGTGGGTCAAATGACTAAATATACGTGCCTTTTCACAAAAATCTATGGTGTGCTAAAGGCCTGGTGCTGAACCTTCCAACAGGTAAATAAACATTTAGCAATTCGACACGTGTTTAATGAAGTAGAGGTTAAAATGTAAGAAGGGATGGAGCTAGACGCTGGAGACAACTTGTACCATTCCGCTTGGGGATTTAATATCAGTAGAGAAATGTATATTCCTCCAGTGTGGACCGTATTTCTATCAAATCCCCACGTTCAGGTGCAGTATTCATCGTACAGAATGACGCATCCAGGACAAACAGGCAGAGACCTGTGTATCATCGAATTCACAGACTACAGGTGGTATTGGTTTCCCCTGCTCTGGCAGCTAGGCTTTTGATCAAATATTTATTTGGCAAATGAGTGTTTAGACAGATGGCACCTTGTTCCGAAGAGACCTGCTGATTTATGCTCTAGAGGTTGAAACGTCAACAGTGTACCTGGGGTTGCTCTCGATTACATTCGATGCACCTCATGACTTATGAATGAAAGCCATACTGTACTAGGTCATAACCATGGGTGCTTTCTTTGGCTCTATTGTAATTTTGAAATTGGCCGTGTCACATTTTAAACACTGTGCCTTCTGCGCTATTATTGATGCTAGATATAATTACACATTGTGTGATGTTTACATAGGATACTAATTACGAATATAACACATGAAGCACCTGCTTTTATATCTTACACATCTGAACTTGTGCATGTAATGATTCACTTCGAATTAAGCTGGGGCTCAAAGTATCATTTTTTTTCATATAGTCCCAATGAATGAGACTTGCGTAACACAAAAGGTTGGCACCCTTGTCCTATGTTTGCATAAGGGTGTGTCTTATCAACTTGCAGCTTTATATCGCATAGCGAGGACAATCCATTATAATATATAAAATATCAAACTAGGGTTAATCACAGCGTGAGCACCACCCTTATTCTTTCCTCCCTAAGCCAGCAGCTCTTGAATGTGCTATTTTGGCCTAATCTTAACTCAAACCCATAGAATCTCTACAATGAACAGTGCAGAAAGGTAAATAAATATAGGAACACTGTCGCCTCATCAAATATTTAGTCAAAGCCACACTCACTTTATTAAGATTCTGCATCTAATTTTCTGCTTATCAAATCTACTTTCTTTAAGCATTTTTAAGATATGAAATATTTTTGGTGTCTACGATTTTGCAAGTTACCAATGGGCTAGTCATTTGAGTAACAAATTAAGCAAAAAGTCCTTGCCTTAAAAAGCTTGGCCTCATCAACATGTGGGCCAAAAAGGCGCTACTTCTCAAAAGGGACATTTAGGAGGTATTGCTGTACCTCTGGCTTAAAGCCTGAAATACGTAGCCAAGCATGGCAGCGTAGTTGAGATGCTGGTATTGATACCTCAGGCCGCAGTATTGCCTAAATTAAGGGCACAACTGATGGAAGTATTAGAGATCTGGTTTTCTTTCTGTGCTCATCTGGGAGATGTTGGAGAAGCTCCTCCACCTCCTCCCAGTGAGCACGGTCATATCTGGCTAACAAACCCTGAGAACTGGCAATACGCCGGTGGTTTGCTCATTGGGCAGCTACTCTTTTACTTGCTGCGTCAATGCATTTGCTCTCCTTGTCAGGAGCGGGTACATCTCCACTTGCCTGTGCGCTTGCTCTTTTACGAGCACTGGTTACCACCAATGAGTCTGGTGACACTTGTCCCCTGATAAAAGTAGTGTCTGAAGGAGAGGGCTTATACTATTTTGTCAACTCTAGGTGTAATGACTCAGGCCCTGATAGGGCCTTTGAAGATGTTGTCCATCTCCTACCTTTTAACTTAGGTAGGTATTGTGCACCCCTGTGTGTTGTGGATAACATTTCAAAAATAAAATGCTCTTCTAGAGGTTCTTTGTGTAATTCCACCCAATAGAACTTAGCGGCCCTGCCTAATTACTCCTGATATGTAGTAGTATCATCAGGAGGTGTGGGGCGTGCTGGGTATAAATTAGGGTCAGTGTACACTGGAGGATCTATGTCATATGCGACCCACGGGACATCATGTGGTGGTGTAACAAACGTATCCTTACAGATGGTGGGGGGGGGGGGGTGAGGGTAGTTGTAGTGGTAGAGAGATGATAGCCTTGCTCATCTTTTTCTTCTTTTGTGGGATAGTCATGTCAATAACGTCTTCAAAAGACAATTGTTGTATAGATGGAGGCATTCGAGCTAGAGGCTTTGTTAGGATGTGCCCAGTGTGCGGCTTTAGCTGAATTTGCCTATGTTTGGTGTTCAATTTCTCCTGAAGTCTGTGGAGAATTGGTTTGACTGGAACTTGAACAGTTTCTATGGGTGCAGGCTTGGAAGCTTTTAGTTCGGTGCTGTGTTTGTGCTTCAGCGACAAAGGTCCGCTTGGAGTCGAAGCGGAAGATGTTGATGGTTGGCTCATTACCGATGGGCGGGTAGGTGCAGAGGGATTAAAAGCCATTTTAAGGATCAGATTTATTGAAATTTAATTATAGATACATCTCTTCCACTTAGTTGCATAGCATGAGTTTGTTGTAGGTCATCCGGCTTTCATCCTGATTGACATATGTTCTTGGGGAAGGCATCTGAATTCTAGGATCTCATGTGCCAAATTTCAAGACTGAGCTGGCCAGGACCTGCCTGCCTGAATTGATCTTGTCTCTTTGTGAGCTGGTCTGACATGAGGTGAAGCGAATATGCTACTTACCAGTATGCATCTGTTCTTGGCATGTAGGGCTGCTGACATTCATATCTGTGCATAGATCGCCGCCTAGTGTTGGGTCCGGATGATTGCACATTGTTTTCCTGGAAGAGTCTTCGAAGTATCACGAGATAGGTGCTCCTCCCCTGGACTACAGTGCGCATGGGCATCCACTCCATCCTCAGATTGTTTTTCGCCATTGTGGCAAAGATGGAGTGTAATACCGTAAGTGATGACCATGGTAAGAGTAATTCTGAGTGCTGTAGCCGCTACAGGCGCCGGGGAGGAGGGCGGGCGATATGAATGTCAGCAGCCCTACATGCCAAAAACAGATGCATACTGGTAAGTAGCATGTTCGGTTCGAGGCATGTGGGCTGCTGAATTCATATCTGTGCATAGAATATATAGCAGTCCCTCCATTAGCGGCGGCCGTCTGTGCCAGCTGCAGCAGTCTGAAAAAGTGTTTTTAGAACAGCCTGCCCCACAGCTGCCTGCTGTTTGGAGTGCACATCTACGCAGTAGTGTTTTGTAAATGTGTGTGTGGTAGACCATGTGGCTGCTCTACATAAGTCTTCTAAAGGAATATTTCCAAGGAAAGCCATGGAGGCCCCCAACTTTCGCATGGAGTGGGCTCTTGGGGGAACTGTTAATGTGCGCTTAGCCTTTTGATAGCAAATCTGAATGCACTTAACAATCCACCTGGCTATACCTGCTTTGGAAATGGGGTTGCCTTTGTGTTGTGGCGAAAAGGCAACAAACTGTTTTGTTTGATATCCTAAAATCTTTTGTCCTATCTATGTAGTACATTAGAGCTCTTGACGTCTAGTGTGTGGAGCATTCTCTCTGCCACTGACTCAGGATTCTGGAAGAACACTGGCAGTTCTATAGTCTGATTGATATGGAACTGTGAAACCACTTTAGGCAGAAACTTAGGGTTAGTGCGGAGTACCACCCTGTTGGAGTGAATCTGTATGAATGGCTCCTGGATAGTCAGTGCCTGAAGTTCACTAACTCGTTGTAGCGATGTGATTGCTATTAGGAAAGCCACATTCCACGTCAAGAATTGAATCTCGCATGAGTGTAGAGGCTCAAAAGGTGGACCCATCAGCCTGGTGGGGACCACATTTAGGCTCCATACAGGTGCTGGTGGGTGTCTGGGAGGAATAACTCGTTTGAGTCCCTCCAGAAAGGCTTTGATGGCAGGCACTCTGAAAAGTGAGAGATGTTTTGGAGATAAGCTGCTATTGCGGACAAATGTATACGGAATGGAAGCATAGGCCAGATTGCATTTGTATAGATGTAACAGATAACAAATGATGTTGTGACTAGATGCATCTAGCCGATTGATGTTGTGGTCGGCACAATAAATGACAAACAGCTTCCATTTTGCCGCATAACATGCTCTAGTGGTGGACTTTCTTGCCTCCCTTATGATATCCATACAGTCAGGAGGCAAGTTGAGGTAGCCAAATTCTAAGACCTCAGGAGCCAGATCTCCAGGTTGAGCTGTTGCGGATCTGGATGCTGAATGTCGCCATGGCTCTGCGTCAAAAGCCTGGGTGTGAGGTGCAGCTTTTGATGCGGTACCACAGAGAGTTCTAGAAACGTGGTATACCATGGTTGGCATGCCCACGTTGGAGTAACCAGGATGAGAGTCATTGATTGTTGCTTCAGCTTGCGTGCCACCAGCGGTATTTGAGGTGCTGGGGGCAAAGCGTACGCAAATATGCCTGACCAGTTCATCCATATCACATTTCCCTGCGACTGTGGGTGTGGGAACCTGACGGCAAAGCTTCGGCATTTTGCGTTTTCCCTTGTGGCGAACAGGTCTATCTCTGGATGACCCCACTGCTGGAAGTACGGTCGGAGTACTGAAGGATGTATCTCCCACTCGTGCATCTGGTGGCTGTACCTGCTGAGCAGGTCCTCCATCTGATTGTCCTTGCCCGGGAGGTGAATGGCCCACTTCCACATGCTCTGAGCCAGATGAGACAATTGTGGAGGGTGTGTACCTCCCTGCTTTTGTATGTAGTACATGGCCGTCATGTTGTCCGTCCGGATCAACACAACCTTGTTGCACAAATGTACCTTGAATGCTTTCATCGCCATAAAGATAGCCATCAGTTCCAGAAGGTTGATGTGCATCTTCTTCTGCTGTACTGTCCATAGTCCCTGCACCGTGTAGTGGAGTACATGAGCTCCCCATCCCTGGAGAGATGCGTCCGTTGTCAGTATAATCTGTGGCACAGGCTCCTGGAACGGTCGGCCCCTGCAAAGGTTTTGTGGATTCCACCAATGCAGAGAGTTGTATGCGCGACCGGTCACCAACACTAGGTCTTTCAATTGTCCGTGAGCCTGATTCCACTGACGTGCTAGGCACTCCTGAAGTGCACGCATGTGTAGTCTCGCGTGCGGGACTATGAAGATGCAGGAGGCCATCATGCCTATCAACTGCATGAACACCCGTGCTGGAAGCGGGTGTTGTGGTTTGAATTTTTGTATCAGCAATTGCATGCTGTTGATCCTCACTGAATTTGGCTGTGCTTTGGCTGCAAGAGTATCTATTGTCGCGCCCAGATGCTGCCGTACCTGGGCGGGCTGAAGGTGGGACTTTGGATAATTCAGTGAGAACCCCAGATCGTGAAGAAGGTGAATGGTGTGGGACATGTGGGCGGCACATTGCTGGGCCGACTTCGCCTGGACAAGCCAGTCGTCCACATAAGGGTAGACGTGAACATTTTCTCGCCTTAGGTGTGCAGCCACTGTCGCCAGGCACTTGGTAAACACCCTGGGCGCTGTCGTCACTCCGAAAGGGAGGACCTTGAACTGATAATTCTGATCCTGAATGGTGAACCTGAGGTATTTTCTGTGTGACTGGTGTAGCGGTATATGGAAATATGCATCCTTTAGGTCTAATGTTGAAAGGAAATCTCCCTGACTGAGTAACTGTAGAACCTGCTGTAATGTGAGCATGTGAAAGTGTTCTGAGAGAATGTACTGGTTTAGGGGCCTGAGGTCCAGTATGGGTCTGAGGGACCCGTCCTTTTTTGGGATCAAGAAGTACAGCGAGTACACCCCTGTCCCTTTTTCTTCCACAGGCACGAGCTCTATGGGTCCTTTTTGCAGCATGCCGACTACCTCCTGCTGCAATAATTGCAAATGCTCTGTGAACATAGGACGGTGTCTTGGGGGAATGTTGGGTGGAGTGGATGTTAACTCCAGACAATAACCGTATTGGATAAGTTGCCTCACCCACCTGTCTGTAGTGATGGATTTCCAGATCGTCAGGAACTGTTGCAGTCTCCCCCCGACCGGTGTGGTATGGTCGGGGGGCAGTGACAAGACGTCACTATTTATTAGTGGCGGAGGATCGGGAGCTGTTGTTTCCACGACCTCTGCCCTTGGTGCTGTTTCAACGATAGCCACCCCTACTATGTTTGGTGTAGGTGGTCTGCGGGCCTCCTTTACTGTATTGTGTCTGCTGGGACAGCTGGCCTCTGGAAGCTCCTCTATTGTTGGAGCGACAAAAGGAACCACCCCTGAACTGCTGTGACTGTACAGCCCCCATAGACTTTGCAGTGTCAGTGCCCTTTTTATTTTTTCCAAGTTAGTGTTCACCTTTGGGCCAAATAAGTGATCGGGGTTAACAGGCTGATTTAATATGGTGGTTTGTATCTTGGGCTTGAAACCGGAGATTCTCAGCCTGGCATGTCACCGTAACATCACACTTGTATTAATTGCCCTGGCTGCGGTGTCTGCTGCGCCCAGCGCACACTTAATAGATGCGTTTGATATAAGTTTCCCTTCTTGTATGAGCATCTCTGCTGCCTCCTTATACTCGTCTGGCAAGTGTTGTAACAGGGTTTCAAGTGTATCATAATGAGCCCTGTCCTATCTGGCTAAGAGTGCCTGTGTGTTGGAGATTCGCCAGATATTGGCCGCTTGAGCTGCCACCCTTTTCCCTGATGCTTCTAGCACTTTAGATTCTTTGTCAGGGGGAGGAGCATCACCCGTTGTTTGCGAGTTCGCCCTCTTCCGGGCATTGGAAACAACCAGAGAGTCCAACGGAAACTGCCCCCTGATATACGTAGGGTCCCCAGGTGCTGGTTTGTATTTTTTCTCAATTCTGGGGTTTATCACCCTTGCCCTTGTGGTCTCCTTAAACATGTCTCCAGCATGTTTTAGAACACCCTTCAGCATTGGTATAGTCTTGACAGTTCTCTCTGAGGTTGAGAAGGTGTCAAACAAAAAATCCTCTTCAATAGGGTCAGCATGGAGCTGAACATCATGATTTTTTGCTGCCCTCTCAATAAGTGCATTAAACGCAGCCGTGTCTTCAGTAGGCGAGGTTTTAATAGCATAGACATGACTGTCTGGGGATGTTTGTGGACCTCCTGGGTCAGCAGCGTCTGTCCAGGGTTCAGTGTGATCTTCTGGATCAGTGTCTACAGGATAACTGTAATCCTCATTGTCACCATCCCCTGCTTCCACATCTGAGTATGTGGGTGAGATAGGAGCAGTGTCTTGTCCATGTGGTGTTATAGGTTCAAAGAGAAGAGGTGACGTAGCAGAATCCCTCTTTTTCTTTAATGGCATTTTATATGACTCCATAGGCTGTTCTGGGGCGATCTTTCGCTTGAAAATAGAAAGTCTACCCGTCTCGGCGTCGATGAATTGCCTCGACTGATCCTCCGGCGGAGGCTGTCGATGCTTGGTGGCCACCTCCGTAGTTGTAGGCTTCGTCCCCATGGACACCTTCTTGGTAGCTTCGACGGCCGTCTTAGGGGCGAAGGCCTTAGGTACCACTTTCGGCGGCAGTGTGAACTGGATGGGTGCCGACGACTTTGGAGGTTTACTGACGGGCTTCGGGGGTGGAGTAGCCTTTGGTCCGACAGTAGTAGCCTTCTCTTTAATGCGTTTCAGCGAGTCCGACACTTGCTTCGAAAAAGAGGCGGATGGCTGTGTTGACTCGACTGGTTCCTTCGAGCCACCGCCAGTTGTGGACTCGAGGTCTGTACTGCTTTTAGCCTTGTCGGGTCGGCGCTTATGATTGAGAACTTTCTGAGTTCCGAGTCCCTTGTCTGTGTCGACGGCCTTCGGCACCGACTTCTTCAGGTCGACGTCCTTGACCAGTTTCTTCGGTGCCCCGGTCTTCGGCTCGACACCCTTTAGCAACCTCACCGGGTCGCTAACACTCTTCTGTTTTGTCGGTGCCGATGGTTCAGAGGTCTTCGAACCGACCAAAGTAACACGCACTTTTGGTTTCGATTTAGTGTCCAGTGCTTTCGGTTGTGTAGACACCGATGCTTTCGGTTTCGATTTCGATCGGTCAACCGAAGGCTCGTTAGAAATGTCCGTAGCCGGGCCTTGAGGCGAGGCTGTAGAACCAAGCATACGATCTTGGGTAAGGCCATGTGGCGATCCCTCAACCTGAGCCTTATCGAGTGTTTTGGTCTCGGCCCCCGTACCAACGGTTGGGCCTAGCTCCTCGCTCGAGCTATCTTCTACGGCCCCAAAGGCCCCATCGTCGTCTCCTACCTCGTCGACGATGTCTTCAGTATCGACCATTTCCACATCTGCATCGTAACTGGAGTCGATCTCTGATGCAGGATCAGACAGGTTCTCTTGAAGTTCCTGCTAGACTCCCTCATCATCCTCGGCATCGAAGATATTCACCGGGTCAGGTGCCGTCTGCTGGGCCTCCTTCCGCACAGCACGTCGAAGGCGAATAGTTGGAGCGGAAGCGAGAACAAGCCATACAGCTGGCTTCATCGTGATCCAGAGACAGGCACTTGTTCCACACCGGGTGGACATCGATGTGAGGATACTTGGAGTTGCAAACGGGACATCTCATGAACGGGCTCCGTTCCATGATGGATCGTCGATAAGGCCTCTGGCGTCGACCGGGCCTTCAGTGCCGAAAAGCCACGCTGCTCCTCTTGACGTCCGGCTAGGGGACAGAGCTGGAACAAGTACTGGGCACCGATCGCAAAGACAATACTGACGATAACTAAAGGCCTTTTGGCCAAAAAGAAAGTTTTTTTTAATTCCGAACTTGAGTTAACAAATATACATCCGAACCCAATGGCGGAAAAAAACAATCTGAGGATGGAGTGGATGCCCATGCGCACTGTAGTCCAGGGGAGGAGCCACCTATCTCGTGATATTTCGAAGACTCTTCCAGGACAACAATGTGCAATCATCCGGACCCAACACTAGGTGGCGATCTATGCACAGATATGAATTCAGCAGCCCACATGCCTCGAACCCTCTTGTAGGGGCTAATTGATACTCAAGAAGAGTGGGAAACCAAGGCTCTCAGGCTCACTTTGGAGACACTAAGATTAAAGTTAGATACGTTTGCCTGAGATTCTGGACCACGTATGGAAGAAGTGGGAGAGGTGGCAAAGCGCAGGCAAATACCCTCTGACCAGTTCATCCATAGTGCATTGTCCATGGATACTAGGTGTGAGTATCTGATGGCAAGACTCGGGCATTTTCCATTTTCAAGGTTGGCAAAGAGGTCTACTTGTGGAGTGGCCCAATGCTGCAAATATTTTTTGGAGGATCTGGGGTTGGTGTACCCTCTTGTGGACTTGTTGATGCTGCAATATTGTAGGCTTCCTTGGTAGAAGCTCTGCCAGGAGGTGAACATTGTAGCAGAGCCCCGATGCCAGATGCTTTCAGCTAGATGGGAGAGCCAAGGAGAATGTGTGCCAACCTATTTCTTAAGGTAACACATGGCTGTCATGTTATCCATTCTGATCAGGACTACATTTCCGCAAATGAGTTGGAGAAAGGCTTTGAGGGCCAGCTGGAGGGCTAGAGGTTTCTGGACATTGATGTGGCAGTCCCAGTTCTGAGATGGCCACTGTCCCTGAACTGTGCCCTGTGATAGATGCATGCCCCAGCTCGTGAGAGAGGCATTCATAGTAAAGATCACATGAGTAGCTTGATCTGCGAAAGGTCTGCCTTGCACGTGGCTGATAGGAGACTACCATTGCATAGAATGGAGTGCCTTTGCCTAAACTAACACTAGACCTTCCTATTGACTCTAGGCTTGTGATCGCTGGCCTGCAAAATGCTCTTTAAGGAGCCGCATGTGCAACCTTGCATCAAAAGCTATTGTAATGCAAGATGCCACCATTCCCAAAAGAAGTGCCGCATCGGATATGAGTGGGACTTTTGGGTTAGTGCCTCCAAATGGATCCTCTAAATGTTTCAGCCTGGAGAGCACCATGGACTTGGTGTGTCTGTATCATTTTTTATCTTTTCCACGATCTCATAAAACTGTGACCCGAAAAGGTGTACCCATACAAACAGAAGGTTGATGAGATACTACTGCACCTTGGGTTTCAACCTAGAGATCCGGAGCCAGGCAAGGCCTCGAAGTAGGACCCTGGTGTTGACTTCCCTGAAGTCTGTGTTGGCAGCATCCAATGCACAACAGATGCTGCTGTTCTGGGAGGTGTTTAAGGAGGTTTTTCATATCCCTCCCATTGTGACTTATCGTATGACACTAGCAGAGCAACACCACTACCCTCTTGTCCACAGTGTCTATATCCTTCCTCTCCTAATCTGGAGGAGGAGCTTTGCCAGTGGCATGGGTGGAGTAGGGTTTGCAGGCAGTGTAGACCACTAGGGAGTCTGGTGGAACCTGCCATCTTATATAAGCCAGGTCACTGGGGGAGGATTTGAATTTCTTTTCCACCCTGGGGGGTGACTACTCTAGCCATGACACGGCTCTCTGAAGTTCTCAGGGACAGACTTTGGTGTCAACTTTAGCATAGGAAAAAAATTGGACTGAGTGCTCCAATTTGAAGAGCATTTCCATGAGGAAATCTTCTTCCTCCTGAATGACATGTATGTCCACTTTGTGGTATGTTGCTGCCGGCTGAATCACTTTGTGGTATGCACCTGTGTCATTGGGGGGAGGGCGGGTCGAGAAGCTCTGAAGGGATAAAGGGCTAGGTCATAGGCTCCCAATGAGTCCATGTTATAGTAGTCCCATGGGTCATCAGTGGGCCCCTGCCTCACTGGCCGGTCATAAAGGTCAAAAGATCAGTCAAGCTGCCTGAGGAGAGATTGAATGAGGAGACCCCCTCAGAGTGTGTGGCCAAAGCAATGGTGAAAGGGTGGGGTAGTGGTGGGATTGTAGGTGGGGCTGGGGAGGAAGGAATGTGTGGAAGAGAAAAAAGGCTGGTGACCAGGTCTCTGTACCTCTTAGGTGGAGAGTCCAATGGAGAAGACAATGCTGAAGGTTCTTTCCCAAAAGGTAAGCTTCCTTTTATGAGGGATCGACTGGTGTAGGAGGGATGCTAGTGGTGATCTTGCCAATGAGTGTGTCAATTAAGAGACGCTCTTACCTATCATCCAACCCTTGCTGTAGCTGTTCCAGGACTGAATCCTCAATATCCTCCTCCATGGGTGCTTCCAGGCACCTTTCTCCCAGGGGCCTGAAGAAGGTTTCGGACCGGGCTGCAGCTTGGGTGCCGAATGGAGTTCTGCTATTGAGAGCAACTTCGATGCCAGCTGCAGCTTGGGTACCAATGAAGGCTTTTTAGCGGTTGTGGCTGCTGACACAGGAGAGTACTTCAGAACCAATGTAGTCTTCGGCACTGGTGTGTGAGTGTAGATCACCTTGCTCGGAGGCTTGCTATCCTCAACAGGTTCTGTCAGGACCAAACTGAGCCAGAAAGTGGCAGTTGCTCGTGTTTGGGTTTGCCTTGACTACCGCGCTTTGGGCTCAAAGCCCTACTCCTGAAGGAGCGGTGCTATGCATTGGAGTGAGGTACTGTCTTATGTTTCATGGGTATACTCATGGATTTCAGTGAGGTTTTGACCCGAGGCCCATTCTTCACTGTTGGACCATTGACGTGTGGCTGGTCTTTTTCAGACTTGCTGAGCAAGAGCAGGCCCAGTCTGGCTGACTGTTGCATGAGGATGAGCCCCTATGGGACACCATCATTTAGCTCTTCGTCAGGTGACCTTCCTAAAAAATGTGTAAGGTTATGGACAGGTCCTGCTGCTGAATGTTGCTGTGCACCCAGGGCATTCCCTACAGTACCTGAGTGTATTCTTCGACCCGAAAGTGAGACACGAGGAGCAGGTGGCATCATCGTGAATGATGGATAGTCAAAGTTCGCATGCCTTCTGGTTATCAGTCCACGGATATTTTGCATGGCATCAAGGACAGTATTGGAATTCATCACCCGTGTCACGTTCTCATGCAACAGAATCTGAAGGAAGTGTACTTGGGTCCCTAAGAGGGAGAAGCCTCAAATGGAACTCGATAATGATTACAGTCATCAAGGTTTGAGGGGTTTCCAATAAATACTTGACTGATAAAGGTGCTTCAAAGAGCCTGACAAAAGTGAGGGGATCCAACGAGCACATGGAGGACACCGCGATCTCTGAGCTCACTTGGCCCATATGGTGAAAAAATAACAATCCAGCATGGAATCAGTGCCCATGAGCAATGTACACTGAGAGGAGGAGGAGTCCCACCACTTCTTGTGACACCACAGATTTCTTGAAAGAAAAACAACTTGCAAACATCCAACTCCAATACTAGATAGCCGGAGTATGCTCAGGGCCCCTCGAGATATGCAATTGCGGGGTCGTGGACATATTTGCAACATTATAGAGTTGCTGCACTTGCCACATAATCCATCGTCTGTCGCACAATCTGCAGATTTTAACAACAAAAAAATAGTTTCTAGATCAAACTGATCAAACGTTACTAAACCTACACCAACATGTGTTGCAGCGCAGTGGAGGGTGCTCTGCAAAGCTGGAATGGTCCCCTTCTGTTGCTTATTGCTATATATGGTCATTAAACTGGTGCTAATGAGGTGCAACTAATGCCCAGACAGTGTTACCAAGTTTAAAAGTTATGAAAAAATTAATACTATTACGAAATATGCAGCATTATCCTGCATAACTTGTCTTTTCTTGCTGCATAATTTACTAAACCCTGCTGCATAATTGGGCCCTCTCCTGTCGTATAATTCCAGTGGCCCTGAGTATGCTAAGCATGAGTAACTACAGTCACATATGGTAAGAACAATTAGTTATCTATAAACATTGCTGGTTAATAAGTCGAGGAGTTTTGCATCATTCCTCAGTAGTGCTTCTGTGCCATATGTTATTGCAGGGAGGTGATTAGCTTTTATAATTTTTTAGAGTGGTTCGAAAGAGAATGTTCTTCATCGAGATCTTAAACTCATACCCAAGGATCGTGCTATGTTCACACTGTAGATAGATGTTCACTTAAATTGCCTATTTAAGGCTTTCCAATTGGTATTTTACTTAGTAGAACTCTGTTGTCTGTGTATTATGGACACTGCTACAGAGGCAAAGAGGCTGTCAGGAGGTGCACTGACTGTGTGACACAAAGAGGTGGTGTACAGTCAGTGTGCCCCTTGATGGCAAAAGTGGACCTCACAAGACCATAGGTGGTTGCAGTCACTCTCTGCACCTGTCTGCAGGGGATTTCTGTCTCGCTTGAACGTGCTGGCTGGATGTTCATGTACAAGCTTGCAGTTGGTAGCAGTAAATTATCAGTAATTAGCTCATACTGTGTTTGCCCATGCTGTAATACAGCCCCCGGTGTTTAACCACATGGGCAAAGCAGCTAATATGATGAACTTGTATCTCCCCAAACATTTTTATGTGTTGGGTAGAAACAAAGGTTAGAAGACCCCCAGAAAGAAAGTCGTCCTTCTCAATTTGTAGTGAATTCTCAAACAGATAGCCTTGCATTGGGGGCTATTCTGCAACCAAGTTTCCTACAAGATAACTGCAGCAAATGTTCAAAGTAAATTAATTAAATAAAAATGCTTAACAAACCATTAAAAACTATGAATTTCCAAGGAGATCAATAAAACTATGTAGCAACGTTAATCACATGACTTCACTTTTTGAACATTCAAAAAAGTACCCCCTATCCCTAATGTGTAATTGTCAGTATGATTATGTATCCATCTGAAGTATTAATACTGAATGCAAAAACAACAGTTGATGGACAGAATGCAGAACAATGTCATACATTCCCCCAGTACAGAGATCTGGGCGTAAATCCATCGTTTTTTTGCTCACCATGTCATTCCAGTTTGAACCCAGCCATATGCAAATAAGTCTTGACCTTGTGTCCCATGGGAGCAGTGCAGCCCGAACTGCCAAGCCAGGTCCTCCCTGGACTGGAAACAAGCATCCAAGGACCGGTTTCGGGCTTTTTGTTTTTGCATTTTTTGCAGTATTAATATTGAAGGCAAGTAAGTTTCTCTTCTGAAGTATTCATCTTCCTGCAGATTCCTCACCTTATGAATGAGTCCCAAAGTAGTACTCTCCTGGGTAATGGGAATTAGCAGGTACCAGTTAACCGAGGAACTGGTCAATACACATCGGGGCAAAGTACACATGACTGCATGCTAGAAACGTGGCTCGGTGGAGCTTGGCAAAAGTGTACCAGGTGATGACATAGCTGGCCGTTAGATTTCAGCAACCATGATGACCCTGGAAAAAAACCAAGTAAGCAGCCATGGTCCTGGTGGAATGAGCATTAATGCCCTACAGAGGGTCTTTTTTAGTGAGGGCTTAGAAGCTCTCAATATAAAGGACGGCCCAACCCGATATAGTGTGTTTGGTCACCGCCTTGCCATTTTTACATTCAGTAAAGTCAACAAAGAGCTGATCGTCAACTCTATCTTGCCACATGCAATCAATGTGGTAGGACACCGTTTATAGGGGTTGAGCATATACAGCCTGCTTGAGAAGGGAAGGAAGATAAAGGATGACAGATAGGGTGATATGAAATGCAGATACCTGCTTGGGTAAGACGGAAAGCATGTGTGAATGAACCAACATATTCACGTATAAAACTGTTAAGAGTGAGTTAACCGAAAGGGCCTGAAGTTCTCCAAACCTACAAGCAGAATTGCCACTAAAAGTACTGTCTATAGAGCAAGAAATTGAAAGGGTAACTGCATCAGCTCGAATGGAGATGCATAAAGTCAGTGCAAGATTCAACCCCTTCTGATGAGTTATTAGCCAGATTGGGAGGGAACAAATAAAGCACATTTTTAACAGTGCTGCCAGGTATCCTTTAACAGTAGCCACTACCAGACCCTGCTGAGCAAGGGGTACAGCAGAAGATGCTGAACCGGTAAGATTTAAAAAGATGAATGGTGTCTGACTCTTACTAATGAACATATTTGGTCCAGTGGCCTGCAGATATGAGTTTGTTAACAAAGTTCTTAGAAGAGAAGATAATGTCTACAAACTCATAAGGAAGGCAAAAGGAGTCTAGCTAGCTCTGCTCAACCTCCATGCTTGCAGCCGCAGAGTCTGGCAATTGGGGTTGAGGATCTGAGCATACCATTACAGGAGCAGATCCACTCTTTGCAGGAGCTACAAATCGCTGAGTGCAGAGTTCCAACAGATCAGCCTACCAGACCCACTTTGCCCAGTCTAGGAAGATTAGAATCAGCTGTGCCTGATCTCCTGTACACTCTACAGTACTCTGGAACAGAGTGGTATTGGCTGGAATGTGTGCAGAAGGCCCCGAGTCAGGGCTTAAATTGTAAAAGAATGGGCGTCCGTGCCCAAAGCTCTGGTTAGCAGCCCATGGCCAGCACTATTACATGTCGGCATACCAAATGGCTGCTTAGTCTGGAATTCAACTCATGCCTCTTTAATCCACCGCCAGACACTCCCTGTCCCTTTATCTCACTATTACAGGTCCCTGCTTCCTCTCTTTGTGACTGTTTTTCAGTCTCTCTCTTTCTCCTTCTTTCCACTTTGTGTTTCCTCCACCCTCCCCTACCCCCTCGGTAAATGTTCATGAGGAAAAATAAGTGCTGGCCCCTACAAATGTGTGCTGATAGCCCCCACGGGCAAATAAAGGCTCAAACTAAGCACTGCCATGAGACGAGCTGGACCTGAAGGCCTCTCTATGAGATCCATCCTGCAGGAAGTGTATAGCACTAAACTGAGGGCATTTCCTGTTCCGGGCTTGGCAAATTGATCAATAAATAGAAACCTCAAACTAGAGAAGATTGCCTCCATCACTTATTGGTGTAGCTCCGATTCATGGACATCCAGGGAGAGACAGCTGAGGGCATCTGATGTCACACTGAGGGAGCCTGTAAGATGAGCTGCTGCTGAGAAGCTCTACATCCCTGCCCCAGCATCCACAGGTGAATTGCCTGCCAGAATCAGATCCACACTGCCCTGCATTTTTTTTATATGAAACATGAAGTGCTGTTCTCAGTCAGAAACTGGAGGTTGTCACCTGAGATGGAAAATAGAAAGACCTTCATGGCAAAGGCAGCACATCTCTTGCTAACAATTATGTGTAGGTGTTGCGCCGCCATGGACCAATGGCCTCACTCTGTCATGTCACCCAGATGAGCACCCCAGCTCAGCAGGTACGGACTCAAGACCATAGTAGTCTGAACTTGTGGAATGCTGATTTGGCGACCTTTCAGAAGGTTTGACGGGCCCATCCACAGGGCGATCCTGGCGCACTGTCTGGAAGGCCAGACCAGCACCTGATCCAAGGTCCTGCAGCCACTGTAGCCTGAGACACCACTGTTAGGCTCCCATCCACCACAATCCATGCGAAACCAACAGCATGCAAAAAGCCATGATGCCAAGCAGGCATAAGACCAGTCAGACTGGGACGGGAGCATGACTCTGATACACTGACATTACTGGCTAAACACACTCTGAGGAGGAGGAAAGGCCTTCATAAGGGTTCTCTCGAGCACTACCCCAATAACACTCATCCTCTGCATGGTAATGAGATGAGACTTTTGGGAGTTGACAATAAAAGTCAGATAATTAAACAGAGCCATCATCCACTATAGATGCCCATGGATCAGCATCAAGGAGTCTACCTTCACCAGCCAGTCATCCAAATATGAAAATACATGGACTCCCAACCTCTGCAGCGAAGTTACCATGGCAGCCGACACATTTGCAAAGACGTGTGGGCTGTAGTCAGTCCGAATGGGAGGACTGCAAACTGAAAGTGTGGCAATGCTGTGAGTTCAGAATGAACCTCAAGTAACATCTGTGAACGGAGAGAATCAAAAGATAAAAATAGGCATCCTAGAGGTCCAGGGACATAAACCAATCTCCAATGTTCTAAGTCAACATGGCCTGTTTTTAACATTTCTTGTTGAGATGCAGATTCAGATTGAGATGCAGATTCAGAAGGCAGAGATCTGGGATCCTCAGGTCTCCACCCTTTTCAGGGACCAAGAAGTAAAAGGAATAAAATCCTGTCCCCCTCTCTTCTGGAAGCACCACTTTTATAGATTTTTTGTCCAGCAAGGCAGGAGTTTTCAAGAATTTACTGAAGGAAAGGAGTGGTCTGGCGCAGGAGGACAGGAAGGGAATGGCATAGTCACAGTGGACCATCTGTACCATCCAGTAGTCTAACGAGATCACCTTCCATGAATGATGCAGTGGGAGACAGTACAATCACCAAAAGGTGTAGTGAGCTGGAGAAGTCAGAGGGGTTGGAGGCAGCAGATCCAACAGAGCATGGCGGGACTGGTTCTGCTGATACTGATGACACCTAGTGGACATGCTATGCCTTTGAAGGAAAAATGTAGTGGCTACTGTGATTGGACGAGCTGAGACAGCTAATGTTATCAGAATTGAACAAAACTAGCATACCCACGAACCTTTTGCTACTGCTGGTGAAAATTGACTTGCAGGGAAGGCCAGGTCCACAGCATGAGCAGTAGCCCTGCTGTTCTTGAAATGTCCCAAGGAGGAGTTGGCTTACTCTCCGAAGAGCAACTCACAATCAAAGGGCATGTCCACAACCGTACCCTTAATGTCTTGCACAAATCCAGTCTCTCCAGAGATGCATGAAAAAACAAAAAACTGCAGGTTACACATAGCTGACCTATGGAGTTTGATGCTCTATCTGTGGATTGCTGAATTCAGAAACACATGTTATACTAAACACATGTTTTAAGACAGAAATACATGTTTTAAGACAGCCTCATTGAACAGAAACAAGGGCTCTGTAGCAGTTGTAGAACTTTGCAACAATTCTGCCAGAATGATTGGCTTCACTTTGGCACAAGGCAAAATCATTTCCAAGGCCTTCTCTGACTTCTGAAAAACTGCTGTAAAACAGAACATCTGCTTCAAAACAGGGCCATAGAAGTATTAAGTGTCCCTTGCTGGTAAAGGTATCTAGCCCACTGTGGTTTTGTAAGTCCAAGCAGATGCTGTAATCGGCATTGTAAGCTGGCAAGTTGAAATCCTCCTCAGAGTCACCATCCTTTGTGCAACCATAGCCATTATACTCTAAAGCCAATGCATCTGAATTGGAACAATATATGTCTAAGCAGAATATCCTAAGCAGAAACTTTGGGACATCAGCAAGTGCTCACAACAGGGTTTATTTTAAAAACTAGCTCCTTTGCCAAAAAGATGATTGGCTCAGTTACGGACTCATTGGCTGGTGATGGGATCTGCTTCATGCTTGTTGTCAATAGCTGTGAAATTGGCACAGAAAGAAAGAAAGCTCAGTGAATGGAGGACAGTGCACCACTCAGTGTCAATTTTGCCATATGTGCTAGTGACAAAACTCGTGGAGGGGTATTGTCTTGAGATCTCAGGTTCGGAGCTGCAGGAGCTGCTAAGTCTGCTGGACTGAAACCTCGACCCCTTTGGGGAGTCCAGGCGGTTGCAGAGCTATCCTGTGAAGTTCCACCATTACTAGCCGGAATGCTTCGACCTGTGCGGCTGCTGGGCTGGAAAACTCCTGTCTCATCTTTTTAGGCAGTTTAGGGTAGATCACAGGGCAGTGAGCAAGAGTTCAGTGTTTTGGAATGACACGTAACTCTAAATGTGTTGAGAACGCTTTATTTGAAAGAGAAGGCAACTTCTCTTTCCTGGGTTACATTTGGTGTTTTTTGGGGGAATATCCCTTAAGAGAATGTTCCCTGAAAGTTGACTTAACTTTGGGAGAGGTACTCTGCTGGGGAGTCTTCTTTCATGGCTTAGCCAAAAATATCTTGGCCTCTTGCTCTCTAACAGACTTTGGGTGAATGGACGTGCAAGTCGCAGGCCGTGTTGTTATTTTCTGACCCCAGCCCATCATACAGATGTGATGGGGGTCTAAAAGGGACATCTTGTGGAACCTTCGGCAAGGTTTAAAGTCTAAAGCCCTTCGAGGAGACTCTTTACCTAGTCACAGGCTGAAGCTGATGTATTTGTCAGTGAGAGACTGAGAGCGAGCTCAGAACCACATTGATGAAGTACAGAAAAACAGGGATGTCACATCTAGAGGTGAAAGCCCAGCTAGAGGTGTATGGAGAAACAGGGCAGAGCTTGGTAGTCATTGCTGGGAAAAAGTTTTCCAGACCAGCATGAACCCTAAATGGAGAATTCACAAGGCAAGGAATCTGCAGAAAGATGCATTTATCAGAAGAAAGCAGTGTTCTATGACTTTTGGAATAAAATCACTGTGATCTTCAAGTGCCTCACACTGTCTTTACTATTGCTCCTAGTGCCTGAGCCGGAAGTATCTTTTGAGTCTGGTGTACAGTTGCTTAAGAGCTTCAAAGATCAGAAGTTTACAGTTCTCATTTAGATCTCCGATCTGTGCCCCAGACCATCATATGGTATTCACCACAGTCACTTTCTCCTTTAATCTGGGTTGCAACCATAGTGGTGAATTTGGTGCATACGCTGGTCCAGTGCGGATATCAGAGTGGCATTGCCGTCAGCAGTACTAGGCATTGTTTATCAAACTACGGTGTTCAAATGGCATGTTGCTTAGTTTAAACAATGCTTTCGGGAGAGCTTGATCACCTAATGGCCACTGTAAGTACTGGGCCTCTTCGTCATCCCTATCTGAGAACCACCCCATCACCCACTGCAGTTGTGCTGCCCAGTGATACTCTAGCCAGGTGCACCCAATCGGCCTTCAGTAAGAAAAGCGTTACTTACCTGTAACAGCAGTTATCCAGTATTGGTGCCCTTCATAGATTCACATGACTGAATCATTCCCCGTCGCCGAGACGGGAGCCTCCGGTACATAAAAAAGTAATGTCCTATAGACATACATAGAGAAAATAGGCCTAAGGGCTTCCACTTAGCAGCCTTTCGTCGTCCTTATGTAAAAAGGACCAAACTCTCACCGTTAGCCAATAGGCTCCGACCTCCCTCTAGAACCTTCCTGGGAGGAGCCTCAGTCCCTCAGATTTTCGTACGCACCCAGCTAGGTTGGCGTAACAGTGTTAGAGAGGGATGTGAGTCCTTCCCGGGGAGGAGGGAGGGTTGCATGTGAATCTATGAAAGACACCAATACTGGATAACTGCTGTTACAGGTAAGTAACGCATTTCTTATCCAGTATTTGGGTGTCTTTCATAGATTCACATGCCTGAATCAGAGTAGCTAGCAATTATATATGCACATTTGCAAAGCAAGCAGTTCTGCAGTCATGCCAGACAATATACAATCATCAACGACATGGTAAAAACAGCAGAAGCAGAAACATACCATCATAATGAATGTGCATACCTGGATGGAGGGATGTAAGAAGGCTCACCTCACTGAAAGAGATGGTGCAGCACCGCCTGGCCCACTGCCGCATCCTTCTGAAGCTCGATATCCAGGCAGTAGTGCCTGGAGAAAGTGTGCAGACTTCCAGGTCGCCGCCCGGCATATGTCCAAGATCGGCACTCCATCGAATAGCGCTGCTGACGTGGACATCGCCCTGGTGGAATGAGCAGTAACACGATCAGTCAAAGGCCGTCCGGCCTGGTCGTGGCAGAATGCAGTCGCCGAGGAGATCCATCTGGAGATACTCTGTTTCGTAAGAGGCAGGCCCATTCTTGGGCTGCTGTACGCCACGAACAACTGTGTAGTCTTTCTGAGATCCTTGGTTTTGTCCAAGTAGAACTTTAGGCATCGTTTGAGATCCAAAGAATGCAGCGCCCTTTCCGCGGCCGTGGAAGGGTTCGCAAAGAAGGACCTGAGGACAATTGGTTCATTGAGATGAAAGTCCGAAGGCACCTTTGGTATAAATTTTGGGTTCGGTCTGAGCACCACCTTGTCCTGTCTGAATTGCATATATGGTTCCTGAATGGACAATGCTTGTAGCTCGCCCACTCTCCTGGCCGATGTGAGGGCGAGCAAGAGCGCCGTTTTCCAAGAGAGGTGTTTGATGGATGCGCGATGAATGGGTTCAAACGGATGTCTCATGAGCTGGTTGAGTACCAGATTCAGTTGCCAGTTTGGAGGGACTTTCCTAGGCCTCGGAAAGGATCTGTAGAGCCCCTTCAGGAATTGTTTGACCAGCCTACTTGACCACAGAGAAGGTCCCAAGAAAGTTCTGGTGAACCTAGAGATAGCTGCTAGGTGAACTTTAATGGATGCATGTGCTAGTCATGACTGCGCCAATTGCAGGAGATACGGCAATATCTGTTCAGGGGTGACGTCAAGCAGCCGCAGGCCCTGGTCCGAACACCAAATGCAGAACCTTTTCCATTTGAGCGAGTAGGTTTTGTTCGTACTACCTGCCCTCGCCTTCGCCAGAACCTCCCTGCAGTCCTGCGGGATATCTAGGTCGCCGAACTCTCTGTGTTCAGGAGCCAGGCTGATAACTTGAGCGAGCGGAGGCTCGGGTGCTGTACCTGTCCATTCGGCATCGTTAAGAGGTTCTGGTGTCTCTTCAGGTGAATCGGAGGTCTGATGGAGAGGCGAAGCAGATCCGAGAACCAGTGTTGTCTCGGTCAGGGTGCAAGGCTCCGCTTTCATCTTCCGGAGGAGTCTTGGGATCATCGGAAACGAAGGAAAAGCGTACGCAAACACGCTGAACCAGCCTATGGAAAAAGCATTTCCCAGTGACCCCTGTTGGGGATGCCAGCTTGCGTAGCTTGGGCATTTGGCGTTCCTCTTGGTTGCGAACAGGTCGATTTTGGGGACACCCCACTGAGAGAAGATGTGAGTCAGAGTGTCGTTGTTTAGTTCCCACTCGTGGGAGAGGGATTTCTGCCGGCTGAGGGCGTCCGCGATGGTATTGTCCTTCCCGGGAACATAGTCCGCCTTGAGCGAGATTCCGTGGAGCACCAACTAGTTCCAGATTTTCTGCGATTCGCGTGATAGAGAGAGCGACCGCGTTCCCCCTTGTTTGTTCAGATAGTGCATCGTCGTGGTGTTGTCTGTCTTGACGAGCACCGGGGAATTCTGGATGCGCGGTAGGAAGGCTTGCAGAGCAAGATATACCGCCCTCAGCTCCAAAAGGTTTATGTGGAGCTGTTTCTCCTGATCCTCCCATTTGCCGCTGATCTGAAGGTCCTGGAGAACCGCGCCCCAGCCCTCCAGGGAGGCGTCCGTCGTGATTACTAGAGGGGCCGGCGGGAGGAGAAACGGCAGGCCAGTCGTAAGATTCTTTCGACGTCTCCACCATTGCAGACCTTTGGAAATGCTTGGCGTTAGCCGTACCGTGTCATCGAACGAGCCAGTACTTTGAGTCCATTGTCTCGTGAGAGCTTCCTGCAATGGGCGCATCCTGAGCCTGCAGTGAGGGATGAGCAATATGCAGGAAGACATCATTCCGAGTAGGGAGGTGTAAGTCCGGACTTTGAGGTGTGTCCTTGCCGCCACAGCAGTGGCCAGGGACAGTATCCTGTCCGTCCTTTCCTTTGAGGGGAAGGCCCTTGCGCACTCCGTATCCAAGGTAGCCCCGAGGAAGGTAATCTGTTTCGTCGGAGTAGTGCATGATTTTTTGAGATTTAGGGTCAATCCCAGCCTCTGAAAAAGAGTGGTGCAGGCGGTGGAGGACTCGGCTGCGCCTTCGGGTGAGGGTGCCTTTACCAGCCAGTCGTCGAGGTAGGGGAAGACTTGGTGACCCAGCTGACGTAGAAAAGCCGCCACCGGTGCAAGGCACTTGGTGAAGATCCGGGGCACGGATTTGAGGCCGAATGGTAGGACCTTGAACTGATAATGGCTGCCTGCCACCTCGAACCTCAGGAACTTTCTGTGACGCTTGAGGATGGGGATGTGGTAGTAGGCGTCCTGGAGGTCCAGGAAAGTCATGAAATCTCCCTTTTCCAGCGCGCCCAGGATTTCCTGGAGGGTCACCATCCTGAATGATTGGCTCCGTAGGAAGGTGTTGAGCGCCCGGAGGTCCAAGATGGGTCTCCACTTGTCTTCTTTCTGTCGCACCAGGAAGAAGTGGGAGTAAAATCCCTTCCCCCTCAAGGATGCTGGAACTTTCTCGATCGCTCCTTTGCGTAGCATGACGGAAAGTTCCTGGAGAAGGAGGCGCAGGTGCCTGTGCGTTCGTCTCAGGGGAGGCGTATTGGGGGGGATGTTTGTGAATTCGAGAGAATGTCCAAATCATATCATTTGCAGGACCCACTTGTCCGTGGTAATTTGGTGCCAATTGGTGAGGAAATGGGTCAGTTTTCCTCCAATTTGAAAGGATGGAGACGGTGGTGGGACTGGCTGGAGTAATTGGTCACTGGCGTCCGCCAGCGCCCTTCTTGGTATTTTTGCCTCTGAAGGTAGATCTGCCATAGGAAGATTGTCTACCCTGCTGCTGCTTGTGCTGGAACTGGGTTCTGTTATTGTACGAGTAAGAGGACCTGTTCTGGTAGGAGCCCCTATAGGAGGACTGACCTCTGGAGCGGCCGCCCCGAAAGGACTGGTGTCGTGACTGCAGGGTGCCCAGTGCCCTGGCGGTATCGGTATCTTTCTTTATTGCCTGCAGTGCCTCATCGATTTTTTCACCAAACAGATGCTGGCCGTCGAAGGGCATGTCCAGCACCTTCGATTGAACTTCCTGGCGGAAAGACGTAGCTTTTAGCCAGCCCTGACGGCGGAGAACCGCGGCCCCAGTGAGCTGACGGAACCCAGTTATGGCTGCATCTATAGCACAGTCTATAATTTCTGCAGCGGAATTCTGACCTTCTACAAGGAGAGCCTTGACCTCGCTCTGGACCGCGTCGGGCAGTTCTTGTACGTAAGGGGCAATGTCCTCCCATAGTTGGCGATTGTAGCGCCCCAGCAGGGCGATGGAGTTTGCCACCTTGATTGTCATGGCTGACGTAGTCGTGAACCTCTTTCCAATCGTGTCCAGTTTCCTGCCTTCCTTGTCAGGGGCGCGGACAGCGGGGAGGATGGGTTGCGGGAGTGTTTCTGTGCCGCCTGAGTGACCACGGAATCCGGTTTAGGGTGGCCGTTTAGGCAGGCCGCCGCCGTAAGTGGGGCTTTATATTTCTTGTCCAGGTGTGGCACCACCGCGGGCACAGAAGCGGGCGTTAGCATCAATTTCTTGCCCTGGTCCCAAAGAAATTCAATAATCGGAATAGATTTAGCAGACTTTTGGCTGTGTTCTTTGAAGTCATGCAAGAAGCATTCCGTTTCATTCGATTCCACTACCATGTGAAACCTCTTAGCCGCCCTGTCCACTAGTTTGTGGAAACCGCCAACGTCCGCCGGCACCGAGTCCGCTTGGTGTGGGTGCGGCGAAGCCGGAGACGACGAAGCGGGGGAGGACGCCACATATCCATCTTCGTCATGTTGGTCCGAGTGGACGTCTTGGACCTCACCTTCCTCTAATTCTTCCTCCTCCTCTTCCTCTTCTGAGGAGTCCACCGCCTGAGGTTGTACTTTGTCACGGGGTCTCACCACCTGAGGTCGGGCCTGTTCGCGGCTGCTCTGGGTGGAAGGATGAGTTGGGGTGGACGCCGGGGCACGTGTGACAGGTGTCTGAATCCCACTGTCCGCATCCGGGAAGCGTTGTTTGTAATCTTGCACTAGGTACCGCAGGTCATTGACAAGGGTCGCCGGCAGGCATATCATCGGGGTGACCTCCGTGCGGACACTAGTGTGGACGGAGTGTTCCTGATAAGTGAACTCCTCCTGCTCTTCATCAGTACTTTGGCATTTGACGTTAAGGTCCGAGATAGAGGTAGCGGGACCCGGCTGGTCTTCCGCTTCAGACTCCTCACTTTGCAAGATGTCCGGAGGTGGCTACTTTTCCACTCTGCTCGGAGACGTTGATTCCGGGGTAATCTGCACCCTGGTAGTTTTGCCAGACGTGGACTGCAATCCTGCTGCGGTGGAGGGAGCCGTTGACGGTGTTGACGAGAGGGCCGACACCTCGACTATCTTGGATTTCTTCCATGGCGCCGACAGCGCCGTCTCCGTCGGCGATTCGCCCGCGTTCGGAGCTTCCGTCGTCAGCGATGACCTGACCGAGGACGGGGTAGTCGACGGCACCTTCACCGTGGGCGACGATTTCGACGTTGACGATGTCGTCGTCGATGCACCCGTCGACTGCAACCCCGGTGTCGGAGCCTTCGTCGACACGGCCGTGGAAACCTGCGTCTTCGGTGTCGACTCCTTCGTCGACGGCTTAGTGTTCAAGCCTCCCGCCGACGTCTTGATTGTCGACGGTGGGTGCTTCGATAACGATTTTGACGACGATAGGCTCGTCAACGTTAACGTTGTCGGCGGGGACTCAGTCGTCGGCGAGGTCTTCGTCTTTGACGAGGTCTTCAGCTGAATGATAGAGGAAACAGGTCTACCTGAGGACGAGGAAGTAGTCGTGGTTGCCGCCGCTGAGGGCGACAACGCTGACGTTGTCGACACGGTGGTCGTGACCGAGGTAGTCCTCTGGGCATGTCTTGTGGTAGACGTAGCAGGCTTTTTGAAAGTTTTATCGTCCCGACCAGACACTGAGGACGTCGTGGATCTCGCCTCTGAAGACTTCTTGTGTGCCTTCGTAGGAGGAGTGTCTGTATGGCCAGGGGAATGTACCCTGGGCCTCTTTTTAGAGACTTTCGAGGACATGGAAACACTGCCTTCTGAAGATTTCAGAGTGTCTCTGTCCTTAAGCCTGTCGAGCCAAGCGAGAAGGCGAACTTCTCTATCCTTCACAGTCTTTTTAGGGAAGGCTTTACACACCCTGCATTTGTCAGAGACGTGGTCAGGGTACAGGCAATACAAGCACAGATCGTGCTTATCATCCGCATGGATCCGTTTCTTTCCACAAGAGGAGCAGGCCTTGAAAAGGGCTTTCTTGTGCGATTCCGACATGGAAGAGGCCTTTTTCTGCGATTCCGACATGGAATAAGGCAGTGAAGGGAACAGGCACTGTGAGAACAGTGTAGTTGAAGATTTGAGATCGAAGAAGCACTTTCGAAGAAAGTTAGATGATTTCGAAGGAAACCTGAGGAGAGCTCAGGCTGGAGACTCCCTAGCACAACGTGCGGTAGAAAATCTGAGGGACTGAGGCTCCTCCCAGGAAGGTTCTAGAGGGAGGTCGGAGCCTATTGGCTAACGGTGAGAGTTTGGTCCTTTTTACATAAGGACGACGAAAGGCTGCTAAGGGGAAGCCCTTAGGCCTATTTTCTCTATGTATGTCTATAGGACATTACTTTTTTATGTACAGGAGGCTCCCGTCTCGGCGACGGGGAATGATTCAGGCATGTGAATCTATGAAAGACACCCAAATACTGGATAATTGCTAATTCAATCTTACACAACACTTAGATGCATCTGCCTACCGCTCAAAATAGGTCTCTCAGTAAGACATGTTATGTAATGCCTTAAATAGGGATTTAGGCAGTTTCACTGGAATGTTCACAAGATGATGTAGTAAACAATTTTGTGAGAGTGTTATCCAAACCACTATCAACAGCTTGGAATTTCTTACCGTATGCCCAATTGTTTCAAGAGTTCGACAAAAGTTTTTGCAATGTTTCCATCAACGGTCTTCTGCATTTTGCTGTTTATTTGTACTCCTAAGTACTTCAATGTTTCCATTTTACACTCTAGTGGTGCCTCAGACAGGTCTTGTCCACAAAGGTCTGCTGTGATCAGCCATACAGAAAATAGCTAGGATTTGACCTTATTAACTTTGAGATTGGGCAGGTTTTACAAAATTTTGACAGGGCACCTGTAGATATTTGGAAGCAGTATGAAGATACAGAAGTACATCATCTGCAAACAGAGACATGGAATGTATGGATCCATGCAATTTTATATGCCTCTATTTATGCCTTCAATCCTCATCAGTAAAATCAGTGGCTCTTTATCCAGCTCTTAAAGGAGAGGAATGGACACACTTGCCTTGTCTCCTTCTGCACCAGCAGGGAGACTGAAGTGACTTTGGGTTCTGACTCTAAAGAATTGCGTTCAATTGTAGGAGTCCTATGCACCTCCTTTAATTTTCAAACTACATTTCAAATATGACTGCAAAAACTGGTCTCAACTTAGAGAATCAAATGGCTTTGCAAGTGGATGGCAGTACAGCCGAGAGGTGCCGTTGTGAATCATTTGATAATATATGGAACTGTTTCCTTACATTTAGACAGATGCTCCTGTTGGAGGGAAAATTGAGATTTGCTAGTACTGTCCCTAGTATCTTACAATCCAAGATTATCAATGGTAAAGGTCGGCATGCCACAGCATCTAGCAGGTCGCTGTCTGGTTCGGGAATGGCCACCATGATTGCCTCTTTGGTTTTGGGGCAGACCATCCATAATTCTTTATTAGTTTGGTATATTTCTAGAAGGTGTGCGTAACTAGTAGTTTCAGGTACATTTTATAAAATTTAGATGGCAGTCTGTCGCTGTCTGGTGTTTCACTGCTTGCCAATCCTTTAAATGCATATTTAACTTCTTGCTCCCTAAGTGGAACCTCCAGTTCCTCAGCTTGTCCTAAACATTTTAACCCAACTGGTTTCATGTTTCTATATCAAAAACATCTAACCACCCACTTTCCACACCAGGCACCGCTAAACATAGCTTTTTTTCACCTTCTTTTTTAAACAGACAAGATTGTGACCCTGCCTTATTCCCTGCATGATAATGTCAGGCTTTTTACCACTCTAAGCGCCAAAATCTTGTTTGCTCGTGTGACAATTATTTTTTCATTAGCAGTTAAGTTATCTTGGCTCCATCTCATCCAACTCAAGCACACAAACTCCTTTTTAGATGTAGGTTTTGACAGCAAAGTTGTCACACAGACCTACTGTCACCAGTATACACAGAGTGGGCTTTTGGTCCGCCCCTTTCAACCACTGAATTTCTATCAGTCTAATTCAGCTATTGGCTGGAGCGTTTGTTAATCAATTCTTGACTTAGTCAATAACATTAGGTCAAGATGAATACTTTATTCACAAAAAGAAACCCAGCTATGTCGAGCGGACCAACTTTCCACTAAAGAAAACACAGTTTTCTTGTAAAACCCTCACCCACCAGCTTTACCCCTTGGTGGCATGCTTCATCATCGGGTCCATCCCATTCCGCTACAGATCCGGGTGTGCTGCAACCTATGGACTATGCTTGAGCATTTTTTTGATTTCATATATTGATAAAGAATGTGCTAAAAAGGAGTGGTTTTTTTGTGCTGGAGAGTAATTTAAAAATATCTGGCTAGTAGGTTTCTCCTATTTATTCTGACCTCTGGTAGGTATGGTTAAAAAGGGGGGGAAATAGGAAAGGAGGATATAATTTACCTGCTTTCATAGCGGAACAGGGTGTACCCGATGGTTAAGCATGCCACCAATGGGTAACCCTGGTGAGTGAGGGTTTTCTTCAGTGGAGATTTGGTCACCATGACATACCCAGGACTCTTCCTGTGAATGAAATGCTTGTTGAGGAAGGGTACCCAGTATATCCTCTCACTCCCCCTTCTTTTTGATACAAGATGAACACTTCACTGGGCTAATTGGTTGCATCCTTCCATCTCCACTACAGTGCTTACACTGAAAAGCACGAGGAACTGATTTACAATCATACCCTTCTCTGTCCGCTCCTGCTGGCTCCCTATGGAGGGTGTCCCACTTTAAGGTGCAAACACTGCATGTGTTAGCACATTATACTCAGACATATTGGTTTTGCCAATGATTGTTAGTCATGGCTAGTGCTTTATAAAGAATGTACTCTCTCTGTGGATGGATTCATTACATTCATGTTTTTTTTTTAAATTCTATACCTCTTGATATTCTACCATCTAAAATAGATACTTCAGATGCTACCCAAATCTGCCTTTTCTAAAGAACAGTCTTCATGTGGACCATCTTGAGGATCTGCTCCGTAAGCACAATCTTACTGCTGGGTCTACTAACCTGACAAACCTTACCGGCTTCAAGACAGGGGTCAGCATGCAAACAATCCACTAACACCAGCGATGTGGCAGATATTCGAGGAATACGTAACACATGCAAGAAATGAAGAATACAAATGAAAACTTGCCTTACTCCTCGGATGGAGGCTGCGCTGAAGTTCCACTCATGAATCCCTTTCTGCAAGACACCAAGAAAAATTTGTAGGTCAGAAAAACACACCACCATTAATACAGAAAATCCTATTTGCTATTCTTAAATATTAGCTTAAAGGGGACTGCACTAAACATATGTAGGGAACGATCAGCATGGGTTTCCATTGCTTGGACTGGCTGCTCATTCAGGCCATGGCATTATGTGAAAGGGTACACGGTCTCATTTGCCTCCCTGCTAGGTTTTGGTGATGGGGTATTGAGTAGTTCGGGAGTTAGAACAGAGGGAGAATGCACTGTTTATTTTTACTTTGCTGACATTTTATTGCTAGGCTATGTTTTTCTATTAAAGAAGTGCTGACTGTGAGTACGTTAGCCAGTCATAAAGACAGACAGCCAGATTCATCAAGCGAAATGCGCTCGCAAAAGGGCCAGATTCTGAGAATCTGGCCCTTTGCGAGTGCAATTTTTGCATTTGGGATTCATCATCCCAAATGCAAAAATCGCTAATAAAGAATTCGCAAATTTGCGAGGATTAGCATTTAAGATTCCTTAAATGCTATTCATGAAACATTTAAAAATTGCAAATTCGCAATTTAAGACCGCTATTTACCACAAAGTCAAACCTCGTGGTAAATAGCGAAAACTTAGAAAAATGCATTTAAATGCATTTTTCTAAGTTGCATTTTACACACACACATGTCCTTTGGACATGTGTGCACAACATCCGTGTAAATTCACATTTCAGGGGTGCTACAGGGTGTCCTTTGGACACCCCTGCACCTTTGAAATCGCAATTTCATTTTGTGAATCGCTATTTGCGATTAGCAAATTGCGAGTGTCTTCCCATTCAATCCTATGGGCCTCTAGGCCTATAGGAATGAATGGGGAGATATTCCTTAATGTCGACTCGCAATTTGCGAATCGCAATTAAGGAATAATTAGAAATCGCTATTTCTTGAGTGATTTCTTGATGAATAGCATTTTGCTATTCCTTAATAGTGAATCGGTAAATTTCGCTATTAAGGAATCGCAAAATGTGTTCTTCATGAATCTGGGTGAGAGTGTTAACCACCAATAGTCCATGCAAATGAATTTGTTGTATTTCATCGTTACAACAACATGCGACATTTACAGCTGTCTTTTGTTCAAAAAGTAAAGAGGTGCATCACATAGGAAATCTTAAAGATGCAACAAAAATCTAGCCCATTGACTGAAGTATATACTACGTAATATTTTGCTCTTGTATGCTTTTAAAGTTCACGACTTACAACGTTAACTGCATTTACTGACTAATAACACTATTTAATGGTGCAGCTGAACTTTGCCTAAGCAGCCTATTCTGCTTGGGGACACTACTCCCAGCTTCCACATTATGGTAGCCTAAGATTTTGCTTCATTATGGGATTTGCTTTCGAGGATAGCTAGAGAAAACACACAGATGCCTATTACGCACACTTTCCACAACGAAAACTGGCTTTACCAAGGGTTGTTTAAATATGAAAAAGTGTCCTGTAGCTGTGAGTTTGTATGCATGGATAAAAGGGAGAAAGAGTGGCCAGCCTACAGTGAGCAGGTGTGAAGGGAGAGGTATCTTGCTCTGGTGTGTGATCTGGGAATATGCAGTGTGTGTTTTAATGGCTTTTTTGCCACGACGAGTTGCTATACAGTGCGGGAAAGCTAAGACAGGTTTTGTGTGATATGGAGCGTATTAGCTCTTAAACTGCCATGGAGCATTATGGTATGGGGGACTGGTCTGCTGTTTTGTGCCATTTGAGGCTTTGGTGTCTCTTTGGGGGTTGGGAAAGTTACGTAACATGGGTGTTTGGTGTGTACTGAAGTGTCATCATATGCTTAACTGCAAAGGTTATAATGCAGTGGTGGCAGTGCACAAGAACATTGTTTATTTTGTGTACAAACAATGCAGTTAATCATTTCAAAGACATTTTGGAGTCCATGGTTGTTAGTTCTTAACATACAGGGATTTTTGAGGATATACGTATGTTAAAAACAAAAGTTCTAGATCAAGAATGTCAGAAATGTTCGTTAGAAAACCTTAATAGAAATGGTGACCAAACATAGTTGACCAAGTGGCAACTATGCTTTATTCCTAGCAGAGGGCCAGTTTATATGTAACCTTTAAAGGACTGGAGAGGTCATTTTCATTGCCACAGTCTCTTAAAACATACATCCTACTGAGCTCTCCGCTAAGTGCCCCATGTTATAAACACCTCTGTATCAGTCTTCTTAAACAAGAATGATGCATACTGTGGGAATAGGGTAACACACTCCTAGCCAGCATTGGCATCACCTGTCCTCGCTGCTCTTGTCAGAGGTTCCACGCAGCTCCTGACACTTTAGTACCAGAGTAAAACAAGGCAGTGGGCAGCCGGCTTTAGCAGCGTTTGTAGCTGAACAAGGCAGGTTCGATGAGGCTAATGGCCATGTATTTACCGTTTGTTTTCCACCTCTGAGACCTGGGCAGTCTCCACAGACTGCTGTGCTTGCCTGCTTTTTAGCTGCCCCGTCTTGTGCACCTTCACCCAGTAAAGCTTTTCAAGTCAAAAGATGAACAAATTGCATTCAGTGAAGTTTCGTTTTTATTCCTAATATAGTCTTATAGCCCGCCGTAGCGGGCTATTAAAGGCACGCTGAATCGTTAAAGGCCCGAGCCGAAGGCGAGGGACTTTAATTGCCGGTATAGCCCTGCTACGAAGGGCTATAAGGCTATTAGAACATTCTGCCACTAGAGGGCAGAATGTTATAACAAATTAAACAAAGGGTTCTCGAAGCTCGAGGGGATATAAATCCCCTCGATCTTCGAGAAGCCTTTGTGCAACATTGGAATGTTGCTCTGCGGGCCTTTACCGGCCGTAGAAGCAGGGAGCACTCCATTGTCTTCAATGGAGTGCTCTACATTCCAATGTTCTAATGTGCGAAATATGCTCAGCTGGTTAAAAAGTCAGGACTGGCTAATGGTGTCAGTACTACTGAGTGCTGTGCATAACTGTCAGCACTAGGACCAAGTGGTTGTGGAGAACTGCACAATATTTCCTGCTTGTTGGTGCAGTTTCATTTGTACCACTGTGTGGTATCTCCCACCTTTCCCCCCCCCCCGGCAGCTCCGCATGTAATGGAGCTGCTCGCGGTGACATCACTTAGAATGTCATCGCGACCAGCGTTCCAAGGCGAGCGCCGGGAGACAGTATGAAGCTGCCACCATGGGCGGCTCTAGGCTCATGGCGGCCCCGGGCAGGGAGCGTAGGTAGGGGGCCACGGAAGAGGGGTCCCGGCGGGACGGAGCGCGGAGGCCAGTGAAGAGGGGGGGGGGGGTCAGGGTGTTTGGACGGGGAACAGAGCTGGAGGCCGCCAAATCCCTGCAAGGGGCCACCACGCAAATATGTATCCATCCTCAGAGGATTATTATATTAAGGATATATATTGGCGTGGTGGCCCCTGGGGTTTGGTGGCCCTGTGCAGGTGCACAGCTTGCACATGCCTAAGGCCGCCCCTGCTGCCACCCGCCGTGGCCATTGCTGTGGCTGGGGTCGCTGTATGCCCTTTGACTATTTGAACCTTGAATAAATGTCTAATTGGAACCAAAACTACCTGCGTCTTGTCGTATGACTAATACCACACTGGCGACGAGGGTCAATCGGGGACAGCGACCTCAACACGCCTGTGAGGTCAAGAAGCGCTTTGAAGCTGGGGAAGAACACTCAAAATGCAACTGAGGCAGACGGAAGTGCTGCGATCGATATATGGTGAGGAGCGGCAGCGAGTTGGCATCAGCGGGGAGAGCGAGGTGTGTTAGAAACCAGTTCCTACTCGAGACAAGGAAACTATCGTACGCTGTAAGCTGTGCTGCCACCCACGCTTGAAGGGCACGCGGAGTGTGAATTAGTGGCGGGGGTCACGGAAGAGATTGGAGCGGCTGTGAAGAAAAGTGGAAGTTACACATCCTCTCGGTTATGGACCACCGGCTGTAATCATCGGGCAAGAGGTGGCGGACTGGATTGCCTGAAGTGTCGGCGGAGAGTTAGGCGCTACGTGGATTAAAGGCTGAAGGATATGCTGGCGGCGTGTGGCGGTGGGAATTCCGACTGACAGGTTTCCGCATTTTGCACCACCCTTTGTGACTGTCGCTAGCCCCACCCCGTCAGCGAGTAGCGACGCGGGCCCTGTCCGGATCAAACTTTCTGACCGGTTTGGTTGAAATTGAGGTGACGAAGTGGTGCGAGCTGCGCGCTATTCAGACGTACATTGTGGAACTTGGAACTCATGCGAGCTTAAGTCATCACGATTTGGATATCACACGGCAGTGAGATTCCCACTCCGTGTGTAACTTTAAAACTTACTTGTGTTTTTCCCCATCATCCCCCGTCATCTGCTCACAGGGGATTAGGCCTTGTTGATATCACTGCTGTGGCAAAGAAGTGTAGCGTTGGGTTATTATCCTCCCCATATGGTAATGTCCGGTGCATGAACAACAACAGGGCAGATTTCAAGCCTGTAATTCGCCCCAGTGTGAACAGACTCGTACGCCACAGTGCCACCCGGTGGTTTGAAATGGTTTGGTCTTTATCATCTGTAAGGATGCAGTATTAGTATTCTGTTCAGAAAATTCTTTGTGTTTAGTACATTTACATTGCTGTGTTTACTGTTACCAGTCACCTCATTTTTTTTAAATACCCTGTATTACCCAGTACTAATCATTCTCTACTGAATCTTGGGAAGGCTTACAGTGACATTTTAAGCATGCAGAGTGTAACACCCCCACCCTTCTTCCTGACTAACCCTGGGGAACCTGCAATTCAGTGGAAAAAGTGGAAAAAAGTGTTCTTAAATTATGCTACTGTGTGTGGCCCAAATCTTGGGTTAGAAAGGAAGGTAGCATTATTGGCGTATTACTTAGGAGCAGAGGGGGAAGAGGTTCTAGATCACCTCCCAGATCTAGGTGCGCAAGAAGAGAGAGGTCTAAACGAGCTAGAAGTAAGCTTGAAGAAATTAGATTTGCACTATCTCCCTAAGACTAGCACCATAATGGAGAGATACCATTTTGGGAAAAGAGTACAGAAGGAAGGGGAATCCATTGAGGATTTTGTCTCTGATCTTAGAAAACTAGCTGCAACATGCAAGTTTGGTGGCGCAAGTGAGGAAAGGATCAGGGACCAGTTTGTGTTAGCTTGCAGGATGGAGCATTTACGTGAGGTATTGTGGCTTAAGGATGACCCACCCCTAAGGGAGGTCTTAATAGTAGCCAAACAGGTAGAACACATGTTGCGGTGCGTCAGTGAAATAAAGCAGAACAGTGGTGAGAAAAGTAGCGAAGACAAACCCAAAGTAAGTGAGGTTGTGACTGAATGTGAGGCTGTGTCTGTGATCAAGGGCCAGAAAATAGTGAACAAAGAACAGAAAGAGAACAAACTGGGATGGTCATTCAAGGGTGCCTGTTATAGATGTGGTAAGCAAGGGCACATGGCCAATGACAAAGAGTGTCCTGCCCTCAAGTTCACATGCAACAAGTGCAGGAAGAAAGGTCATTTCAGACAGTATTGCAAAAGTGGACAGGGATTCAGTAGACAGGGTAAGGACAGGACAAACACAGTATGTGATGAAATAGTTGTACGAGTGAGCGAAGGTCAGATCCGCAGTCTCAGAGACACTACATGTGATGAAATAGTTGTGCAAGTTGGTGAAGGTCAGGTCTGCAGCCCTAAAGACACTATAAAAGTAAAAGGCACCGAGTTGGAAGCACTATTCGATTCCTGTTCAAGGATAACATTCATCAGTGCAAAAGAATTTTCACGGGTGTCCAAGGGGAGGATAATCTTGAGGAAAATGGATGTGAGGCCCGGGGGGTATGCGGGTCGCCCTATCTCAATGAAAGGATACTTTTGGGACAAATTTGAATACAAAGACAGGACAACAGTGTTTAAGGTGTATGTGTCTACTGTCGGTGATAACATTTTGGGTTGGCAAGCACAGAAAGAGTTGGGGGTCTATCTTAATCCTAATAGCAATCCCCAAATCTTAATACAAGAGATACAAGAGCCAAAGGAAGATTTAGTGACAGAGTTCAAGGAGGTATTCAAGGAAGAGCTTGGATGTTTGAAGAACTACTGCCACAGGATTAAATTGAAAGAAAACGCGAAGCCGGTAGTTGCCAAAGTCAGGAAGCTGCCCATTGTCATTCAAGAAGCGGTGAGACGGAACTCGAAAAACTGTGCAAAGCAGGAGTCATCGAACCAGTGGAAGCGACAGAATGGCTGGCACCCATCGTGGCTGCCCAGAAAAAGGATGGGTCGGTTCGGCTGTGCATAGATCTAAGGGCTTTGAACAAAGAGGTCGTGGTCGACCGTTTCCCACTGCCCAACATCACCCAGATGATGAGCATGTTAGAGGGCGCGAGAGTATTCTCTACACTTGACCTTACTTCAGCTTATTTTCAAATCAAGCTGCATTAAGAATCGCAAGAACTCACAGCGTTTGTGACGCCCATGGGCGAATACAAGTTCAAGAGGATGCCCTTCGGGTTGGTATCGGCGGCAGCCGGGTTTCAGAGGCTCATGGGAAATATCTTGAGAGATTCCTGGCGTCGTGTGCTACCAGGACGATGTGCTAGTTTTTTCCAGAGACCATGAGGAGCATGATAAGAGACTGAGACAAGTGCCTACCAGGTTTAGGTCGCAAGGACTAACAGTGAGAAGAGAAAAGTGCGTCTTTGGGTGCGCGGAACTGGATTTTTTGGGACACAAAGTGACAGCGGAAGGAATCCGTCCTAAAGCGGAGCTCCAGAACACCATTGTAAGTTTGGTGCCACCGAAGAGCAAGGACGAAATCAAGTCCTTTATGGGGATGCTGGAGTTCTACGGCAAATTCATACGGAACCTTGCAGGAAGAACGTATGCAATCAGGCTGTTGAAGAAGGAGACGGTGTTCAACTGGAGTCAGGAGTGTCAGAGAGAGTTTGAGGACGCGAGGAACGCTCTTGCAGAAGCACCCAGCCTGAAGTCTTACATACCCAATCGTGCGACAATAGTCACCACCGATACAAGCGCAAAAGGGCTAGGAGCAGTTCACACACAAGTAAGCAAAGTCGGAGAAGAAACAATAGTTTTTGCCTCAAGATCCCTTCAGAAGTCAGAAAACAACTACTCTGTCATTGAAAAGGAAGCCTTAGCAGTATTCTGGGCGTTGGGAAAATTTAGGGATTTCCTGTGGGGCACAAGGTTTATTCTTCGTACCGACCACAAGCCATTGGTGGAGGTTTTCAGTAAAAAGCGCCTGGATGCGATCTCTAGCAGGATCAGGTGTTGGGTTGTTGGTCTCCAGGAATACACTTTCGGTGTCGAGTACGTCCCTGGAACACGTAATTTCGCAGCAGACTGTTTGTCAAGGCTTGTGAAAGAAAATGATGGGAACGAAGCGCATGACGAAAGGGATGATGAATTTGAAGACCGCCAAACGGAAAATGTGTGCACCATCCAGAGAGCGATAGGTGAGGAAACATGGAAATGTGCACTAAAGGATGACGAAGTCTTGGATGAGGTGAGCAGAAGAGTAAAAGACGGATGGAAACATGAAGATAAACGTGTTGAGGCTCTGCGGCCATTCTGGATTGTCAAAGATGAACTGTCCGTGGTTGATGAATGTCTGTTCAGGGGGACGAGATTGGTACTTCCCGTGTCTGTGAGAGAGAACCTGATAGACATGGCTCACGATGGCCACCTGGGCATCACCAAGACCAAACAAAGGTTGAGAGAAGATTATTGGTGGCCGAGCATGCACCTTGCAATTGAAAGAAAAGTAAGGGACTGTATTCCGTGTAGCATCAGCGATAAAGTACTGAAACAACGGACACCTCCAATGGTGTGCAGGCCACCCCCATCAGGACCCTGGGAAGAGTTGGCGTTGGACATCGTTGGTCCATTGACGGGAGAGGTGCGCACGCCGTACATTCTGGTGCTCATGGATTTGTACTCCAGGTGGCCGGAAGTGAAGTTGGTGAGCGAAATCACAACTAAGATAGTCATTGAGTTCCTTCAAGGGTTGTTTGTTAGGGAAGGATTACCCAGCAGTCTACTCACGGACATTGGGGTGCAACTGTGTTCGAAAGAGATGGAAGACTTTCTTGAGGATAGAGGAATCACACACAAGCATTGTGCTCTGTATCACCCTGAGACCAATGGCATGGTTGAGCGCTTTAACAAGACCCTCAAGGAGAGTATTCAATTAGCCAAGGCCAGAGGCATGAATTGGAAAGAAGAAGTATGGAGGCGGATAGAAGCGTACAGGTTCACTCCGCACCAAACGACAGGAGTCACCCCGTTCGAGTTGCTCCGAGCAAGAATACCCAACACCAAACTGTCCCCAGGGTGGATGGGGTGGCATAAGGGATGGTCAGATCACTCCAAAGAAGCAAAAGGATTAGTGAGGCAGGAAGAAGCCATGGTTGGGAGGAAAGAAAGGTTCGACAGGCTCAACTCTACACAGGAGGCCGGGTTCAAAGTAGGAGATGACATTAAGATCAGGACACCCACTGGCAGGGCAAGTTGGTTAGGATACAGTAGGCCCACCAAGATCACTAAGTTCTTCAGGAATGCTGTAAAGACCCAGGAAGGAAAGATCTGGAACCTGGGAAGAGTAGTGAGATTTCACCCACCCAGTCAGGTTTCATGTAGAGGTAGTGAGGGTGAAGGCAACTCCGAGGGGAACATGGTCTTCCCTCCCAGGAACCAGTGGCCGGTCCCCCACAAGGGTGGGAGGACTAGCCGCAGAATGACCAGACCACCCAGGCATCTAGAACAGTATGTGATGATGTAATTTTTATGTTATACTTTCATTCTCATGTTGAATTCTGATGTTTCATTCCGAAGGGAAGGGGGATGTGTGGTATCTCCCACCTTACCCCCCCCGGCAGCTCCGCATGTAATGGAGCTGCTCGCGGTGACATCACTTAGAATGTCACCGAGACCAGCGTTCCAAGGAGAGCGCCGGGGGTAAGTGTGAATCTGTCACCCGCCTTGTCCATTGCTGTGGCTGGGGTCGCTGTATGCCCTTTGACTATTTGAACCTTGAATAAATGTCTAATTGGAACCGAAACTACCTGCGTCTTGTCGTATGACTAATACCACACACTGGTTGCCGGTGGATGCCAGTTGCACGTTTTCCAAGGGGGCTCACTGACATTCGTTGCCTCATCCAGATTCGGTCCGTACAGGCGAGTCAGAAGCCAGGCCCACTCCCCGTTGACAGCGTGGAGCGGGTTACGGAAGCTCCCGTGGTCTGACCCGTACATGGCCTCAAAGCGAGGCTGTGGCAAACGAGGCCTGACGCCGAGCTTGCACTACACCAGTGGTAGCTGGCTGCGTGACAGGAAGCACCGCGCTCCAATACCTTCTGCCAGGTGCATGTTTAGGTTCACACTGCCCGGGGGTGGAGGGGAAGGGTCTGGCGCCAACAGATAGGAAACGCGGACTGCTCCAAGCGTCAATTGAGACTATTACTACACATTTCTGTCATATTTTAAGTACATACAAAATGTGGCATATATATACTGCTGGGTTTGTGGCCAACATCATGCAATACGAAAATGAGGTATTTGGTAATTTACAAGATCTATGTTCTTATTATGTATAGCATGTCAGTGTTCTCACTATGGATGCGCTTAAAAATGTCAGTGTACACTTTGTCACTTGAACTAGGGGTGGGCGGACTTGGTGGAATTTAGCGGCTCTGCGTTATATTGTAACAGATAGTTCCACGCGGTGGAATTTCTTCTTGCGAGGCTCCAGAAATGCAAGCGAGATTTAGCGTCCCCTGGCACGATTTTCTTATGCGGGAAGTCACTTGAGAGGGCTGCATCTCTAGTAGATTTGCTGCTGCTCAAGTAGATTTTGTACTTGAACAGCAGCAAATCAACTCAAATGGCAGTGCACTCCTGCGTGTGGTGTTGATTTTCAAAACTGCGCGAAGTACTGGCACCAAATTGAAGTGAGAGCAGCACGACATGCATATTTCTGCCCGTTGGCCGAACTCTGTGGAATTTCGCTGAGTTTTTATGCAACTCTGCGAATTCCAAGGAGTTAAGCATCGCAAGTTCCACCCACACCTAATTTAGAAGCGAACAAGAACTCCATTTGCTAAAAAAAAAAAATACATGACATTTATCTCTACATTGTGCTGAAATATTGCATTTTATTTTAACAAATATCTGAATCATGTTTCTTCAGAAGCATGCCAGCCCATATTTGGAAACATGTAATTATGTCAGATCCCTGTCACTCCAAATTAACAGTCAAAGATTGGGCATTCCTTGAACCTTCTTCACTCTATGGCGCGAAGTGCCATTGATCAAGCAAGTGATAATTATGATGACGTGCTCTTGGTTGAAAGCTACTAAAAAAATCTAACTTGAATGTCAAATGAAACAATAGAGATGTACCTCATTAGTGAAGTGAAGGAGTTTTGTAGTGTCATTTAGTGCTCTAAGTAGGCCAACACTGTGCCTGTCACATGCAGGAGCTCGTACGCAACATCCAGAGGTCAGCTTTGTGACACTAGAATGAAGTAGGAGGATGGATATTGCTGTTTAACGATGGTGTCCCTGAGCATGAGATACTATTTCATTCTATCCAAATACCCTGTTTAATTTTAAATTTACCTTAGGAAGTGTCCTATGTTATATTCCAGGAAAATAAGTTACTTACCTTTGGTAACACTCTTTCTAATGGATACTCTAATCCAGATTCCTCACTTTAGAATATCTTCGTGGAGCGAGACTGGATCTGGGGATTTTCTTCTAGCAGTGCTCCCTCGCGCTGCTCAGTGGTGTGATAAAGCTCTGCGTTGGCTGCACACTGCCTCAGAAACGACAGAGTAGAGCCTTATTTAAGGGCCACCCCAGGCACTGATGCCAGTTTCTTATCTTTACCCTTTCTGCAACCTCAGAAGCAGAGTGTGAAAAATAGTTGGCAATGGTGTGCTGAGTACTAACTTGGGACCTCTTTAAATGTTAAAAAGAGGCCACTTTCAAGAAACATGAGGTGAGAGGGCAGTGAAGAATCTGGGGTTACATTTAGTATCCACCAGCAAGGTACTTTTTCTGATGGGCACTTCTAACTTGCAATTCCACACCACTGGATAGATACCAAAGCCGTAGCCCCCCAAGATGGAAGTTCTGTGGAGTGGGCTCAAACCAAAATGTTTTGTAGAACCAAGCAGCCAAAATATCCTTCCCACCAATCTGGCTTTCAAGGCAGTAGTGCTTCGTGAATGCATGAATAGACCCCGGCACCTACGAGACAATCTCCCTTATGGTCAATGTTAGAACTGGTGGTCTCTAGTTGGTAGATACCACTGTCCAAATAGGGACCCTTGCTTCTAGTCAGGGTAAGGAGGAAACACTCCTTAGATAACCTCTGCTCACCCCCTTGATAGCTTGGCACAAGCAGTCAGGCTTATCCAAAAGCAATGTGTAAAGTATTTGTACCAACACTCACAGTAACAGTGAAAACACCACAAACGGACTACACAACAGTTTAGAAAAATAAAGGTATTTAATCTAAACTACACAAGACCAAAACGACAAAAATCCAACATACACAGTTCAAGAATATGGTTGCAAAAGAGTTCTTAAGGTTGCGATAAAAATAATCCACAGTTGCGTGAAAAGTTCACAGTTGCGTTACGTTTAGCCAACAGTACCTTTTAAATGCGACAAAGTTCCAAAACAGAAGCTGGTGCGGTGGAAAACAAGCGATGCGTTGCTCCTGAGACCATGGGGAGGCAATGCGACAACCACGCTGCAGCAGCAGGTGTCTTGAGACTAATCCGGTCTGTATGGAGTGGAAGGCAATGGCATGTATGGATTCCGGTGCGTAGATTCCGAAGTTTACTCTCGCAAAGGCACGATGATCTGTAGGGGCTGCGACGATGCGCGGACCAGCAGTGATCTTCCTCTCGCAGCTCCTCCATGTGATGGCTCTGCGACGACACTCGCAGAGACGTGATGCGGTCCACAAGCAAACGGTGCGACGATCTCACCCAGTGATGACAGGCTCTGCGACCACACTCGCAGCAATGGTAATCTTCTCGCACCGGTCTGGTGCGCCACGCAAACGAAGGATGCGACGACTCTGGCAGCGGCGACAGGCGCTGCGACTATCTCAGCCTTTGTAGCAGCGGAAATTTCCTCGCACTGACGGGGATGCGCTCCGCAACTGAGCGATGCGACAACACTTGCAGAAAGTCCTTAAAAGCTTGGTTTCCAGCTTCCTAACACAGGTACAACTTCCAGAGGCACCACAACTGGCCCAAGCACTCTAGGAAGGAAATAACTCTCTTAGCAGAGTTCAGGGAAGCTGGGGGTGAACTCCTTTTGTTCCTGGGACTTCAAAAACAGGGAGCCAGCTCTTCTCAGGCCCTTGGAGATTCCTTCAAGACAGGGGACAAGTCACCAAAAACAAAGTCCTTCCCCTCTCCTTGGCAGCAAAGCAACAATAGGTCAGTGCAGCAGAGCAACAGCAGGACAGTCTTACTTCTTCAGTTTCAGCTTTCTCCTTGGCAGAGGTTCCTTCTTGATTCCTGGATGATTTAATTTTCTGTAGTCAGGGTTCCTGTACTTATAACCCTAAAAGCCTATGATCCCTTTGTGCAGGAGGGCTGTGAGCCCGGTCTGAACCAGTTCTGGGTGTTCCTTGAGGACTTTGTTTTCCTGGCCTCTCCTTTCCTTTCAGGGAGAGGGGCAGGGTCGTCAGCCGCCCAGCAGCAGGTGGAGCCAGCATTGTGGAAGGCAGGCACCGCCCTATTCAGGAACAGGCGCTACCCTCTCCCACTGCTCTAGATGCAGATGGAGCTATTCAGCCCAGGGATGGCCCACTCAGACTCTGGGAGCCACCCCGCCCCTGTCACTCACAAACCAGACAGTCAATTCATAAACAGGTCAAGGCACACTGAAGGGTCATACAAGAGAACAGCAACTTTCTAAAAGTGCTGTTCTCAAACACAGGATTTAAAAACAACCTTTCCTAAAAGATGTGTTATTAAATTCTGAGTTCAGGGATACCAGACTTTTATGTCCTATCTTGCTTCTATGTGAAGATATGCTGGTAGCCACGGCAGCCAGCATTCCCTAAGATAGCCTATGGGGCAAGATAGCCTTACAATAGTGAAAAACGAAAATGGCTGTAATTTACTACCAGAGCAAGTCACCTGCACAAATACATGCTCTACCTTTCACATACACTGCACCCTGCCCAAGGGGGTACCTTGGGCCTTCCATAGGGGTGACCAATGTGTACAGAAAGGGAAGGGTTAGGCCTGGCCAGTGGGGACACTGACCAGGAGGACATTGCAGTTCACAGACTGCACACAGGCACTGCGGTAGCAGGAGCAATGGAGATTCACCACATGCAATAGCAAAAATTTGATATATATGATCACTTGTCCATACGGTCTCCATTACATTGGGATGACCAGGCACCCTGTAAATGTCTGCATCTGCGAACACAGGAGCAATGTGAAATATAGAAAAGCCACAACTAAAATGTAAACACATTATCTGGAAACCAATCACACCATATTAGATCTGCATTGGACAGTTATTGAGCAGATGGACTCTGAAGGCACTATTTTCGAGAAGGAACAGCAATGGGTTTTCCGCCTGGGCACCCACATCGGGGAACTGAATGAGGACATCCCTCAGGGACAAATATAATAAGATATTATTCCTCCTTTGTCCCTGTCCATATGATTCATGACACTGACCAGTTGATAGAATCAGGTGTTAGTTAACCTGCTGCACTCTACATCAACAATATATGTACATATCATTACCATCCTTCGACATAGCACCTTTACAACATGGTGCACCTACTATATTGTGTATATACCTCACTGTGGCACGAATAACCAAGGCACTCAATGACAATTTACAGATGTATCAAGGCATCTGAGTATAGTTGTGAACCATACATTATCCATGTATACACTCATGAATCATCACACAATACACCATCCCTAGGTTACAGGTGAGAGAACCAGTGAACCACACTTACGAGTTTTTCCTTTTGCGAGGAATTAACAGTATATTATTGTGGTTAACCACGAGAATAATTCTTTTTCCTAAACGTAGTCACCAGGAGATATTTTTGGTCGGATTTGAATAAAAACAAATAGATAGGATAGCTGCCTCAAACACATGGTCGAGCAGCTTTTCCAACCAGGAAACTATGACATACGGGGGCGGCCATTTTGGTTTTTCTCTCTCTTGTGTTTCTGTTGAGCTGACTGCATCTCTACAGCTGCTTCATGGTTCCAGCCACTGTAGACAGTAAACATCCCATTGGAATTTATTTTCAACAAAAATTATTCAAACACACAAGACATAATGAGACAGTTCTGGACGCTATAATAATTTTGTGTTGATAGCAGGCTCGAACACACGGTCGAGTGTTTTTCCAACCAGGAAATTGTGCCAAACAAGGGTGGCCGTTTAGGGTATTTACCGCTCTTGTCTTTCTACTGAACAGGCGGCTTTTCCACAGCTATTCAGCGTGCAGAGTCATTGAAGGCAGTCCATACCGGATACAAATACCGGCACCCTGGCAGCATTCAGTGTTCGACTGAGCCACGGGCAGGCAGCATTTCCTAGGGTGAGCGAGATGCTTTGACGAAGTAAGAATGACATTGCCGATTCGCTGAAACACCTCACTAGTGGGATTACTGACAAAACCAGCAACATTTTAACTATTGCTCTATACATCTGGCTTTTAATGGAACTTTCTCATTTAATCCACAGTGTGTGACTATAAGCGCTCCTCTCCTACCGAAGCTCATGGGGTTCGATTAGGCAACCTAATAAGTATGTTTCTTATGTGTCATACTGAGAAGTTGATATACCTTTTCAACTCAAGGGCACTATGAGAAGGCACTAATCGCTGCTAAACAATGATTAATGCTATATGAGAGAGTGATTATTTAAGTGTTACATGCATTGTTTTGTCTTGTATGTCGTTTTTAGGTCTCGCCTACGACGAACGCGCTGAAAGCGCGTTCTCGCAAGCGAGAACTATAGTCGTCGTCTCAGCCGTCTGAGACCGACGAAGGGAGACAAGACCTGGCCGCGCGCAGCATTTACCCATAGGATAACGTTGTGCGCGCGGCCAGGTCTCGTCTCCACAGCATGCATGGCAGACCGGATCGCCACGCGCGCCTGCTGGAATGCAGGGGGAGTCTACAGAGGGCCGCGCGGCGCTCTTCACGAGGCGCGCGGCGGTGATAAACAGGCTGGCTGCTAACTGCAGACTTTACTGTGTCATTCCATCGTAGCCCCTTCTCTATCTCCCTCATTCATTTTCTTTTTGTGTGCATCTCTCTCATACACATGAAGTCCGTCTTTCTTTATCCCCAATACAAATTGTACATCCACGTTAAAGCATTCCACTTTAGAAAAACAAACACTTCAACACAATTGCTATGTGTAGCTCAGCATCCAACTATTAGTTCTTTCTTCTTTTGTTAATCTGCTCAGCACAAATGTATGGGTCTATAATCTGTTTTCACGTCGTGCCAACGCCACTACAGGGCATTCTTCGACAAGGGCGTGGGCTCGAAAGCTCACTCACAGAGTGCGAGGGAGTGGAGCAGAATTCTAATTGCGTGTGCGTGGTGAGCTGGCCACTGCCCAGGGAGTGGGCCGGAGCGCACCAGAGTAGGACGCGGCGACGCGTGCCTGGAAGAGATGCAGTAATTAGCCTCGGAAATCAGGGTCAGCGAAGCATAGATGATGCCCTTCCTGGAAATCGAACTGAAACGTCCAGCCAAAGCTGGGCCTTTTAGCTGCGCCACCAAGCAACAAACGGCAGAGTACGAGAGGGGGGCGCCACACCCGGGAAGTCTCATGAGCCCAGTGCACCCATGCTAGGGGTGTATGTTGCTGTCCAACCAGTAGAAATGAGGGTTATTTCCCATGTTGACACCATGACCATAACAACTTTGTTACCCTGAGGTAACATGCACCCAACATCATGCAGCATACACCTGAACACCCTTGTAGCCGCACTTGCACCCTTTCTCGAAGACACATGCACCTGCTCTCGTAAGAAGGGCTTTAAGCGGGGTGAAAAAACGGTATGGGTTGGGGGGGGGGGTCAAAGGGGCGTAGCCGATGAAATTAGGGCGTGGCTTAAATAAAACATGCATAACAATCTGTGCTTAGCATAGTGTGCTACCTGCTTCTGTCATTGCATCCAGATATATAATACAACATTTAACATTACACCTGAATGGGGTACTGTTTTTTGAATGTTTTATATCGTGCACACTCGTCCCTTTACATGAGCACCAGTTACGTTATACAAAGACACCGTCATTTTTGGTAGGCACGAGCAGATTTGCAGAGAATCCATGGAAGTTGAGCGGACGCCGACAATAAAACATGTTTTTTTAAGACCTGGTTCCTCAGTCGGAAGCTCAGTTTTGTTATGCCACCCCCCCCCTCACTTTGCCCTATATGATAGTTAAAGCCTGCGCAGTGAGTCCTGCAAACCCCTCAGCACCTGTACCACTGAATCTGCTGCACTGAAATGAGCTCCGACTCTGCCGTCCTGCACCGGTTCTCCTTGAAACACGCCTATCTGCCGTGTGCCTGAGCCCCGGGCCCCACCGGGATCCTGAAACTGCTCCTGTGAAAGGTAACTCCCCCTTTAGATATCTAGCATAATAAATGCCAAATGTTTGAGGTCTAAGAAAAAGGGGCGCAGGTGTGCTGTGTGGAATTGTAGGCTTTAGTACTGGAGATGCTAGAGAGCTGCTAGACAGGTGCCCATGTCATGATTCATTGCAGGGGGTGGTTGTGCTCTTTGTACATTCAAATCTTGGCCTCTCCTTTTGGTGATAGCTTGTCGCTTGAGCTTTTTCTTTCTTTGGCCTTTTCCTACTAGGATTACCCTTGGACGTGAGGGCAGCAGAGATCTACCCAGCTGTCCATTTAATTGCCTGCACCTCTTTGGAAGGGTCATTTTAAATGAAAAAACAGTGGTCAATCTCATGCACATTCACTGGTTGGCCTCTTAGGTTATCTGCTTCATTCTCTGCTCCCCAGGCCCCCATCTCTAGTCTTACAAGACTGGACTGGAGGGGCTTCTGCTGAAACACTAGGGCTTTGATTACCAACTGAATCCTTAGTCCCCCAAGACTCCACGGGTCCCTCCACTCCTGAGTTTTGCTCTCACAGACGGTGTGTCCTGGTGCTTCTGTCCAGTCAGGACAATAGAAGTAAGCCAGAATTACAACATTTTAAGATCCATTTTTATGTATTTGTATTCACCCATTTACACCCCTTTAGGTTAACATAGCCTTAGCTTTACTGTACAGTTGCTATAGAAGCTTATTGAATGGTATGGTGTGCACTTTTCTCTTTAAATTATCACTCCACTTACAAAACATAACTAAAAAACATTGCCATTTACAATGTCAATAGCTCCAACTCCAATAAATGCGAGACCTATTGCATTGCAAATGCTTGTTTAAAACAGAGGGCAGCATGAAGCACATGTATTGTTTCAGTTACGATATCCTGCATGAAGTGAAAAATACATCACTAGAAAATATATCACTATTTTTGTCCTCACACAACTGTGGTGAAGTAGTGTTATAAGAATATCGAGGCACATCAAAACCATTAATTTCTTTTTTCTATCCTCCCAGATTGTTAATTAAGAAACTCGTATTCATTTTAAGAAAAATTACCAAGTAGGTAAAGAATGAATGTATTTCAGAGTGTTTACATATTAATTCAGAACACCTAATAGGCTGAAAGGCACTAGGCTATAGTCAAAGTGGTAAAAGGGATCAACATAATAGGTCCCGAAGAGAAGCTTAGGGGTAGGCTTTGAAACATGTCGACCAGCGAGGGAACTGCTCATTAAAGCACTTTTCCTCCTTACTCCACATTTTTATTAATACCAGCTAGAGGGACCATTAACGTTTAGTTTCTCCACATAGCCAGATATTTTTTCATTGACTCACTTCTGTCCCTTCCACCCTTGCACCAAACACGTAATGTCACTTCACTTAAAAGTGCTCGCAAGTATCCGTCGGTTGTAGCACACCCCGAACCCGCAGCAGGCGGGAAGAACCCAATGATGAAGCATTACCACCAAGGGACCTTTTGGTGGGTGAAAGTTATTTTAGAAAACGCATTGTTTCATGCTAGAAACCAAACGGTTCACTTGGGTTTAGTCATTTTTTGTAAGGTTAGCATTACAATTTATAACTCAGAATGGACTCTTTCTGTTTTTTCTTAGTTCATAGAGGAGGTTGAGTCCACGACTGATCAAACCTCTTCACTCCTCTTTATGTTTTTTGGTGTATGCACAGACACCCATGTCTCAGTCTGGCAGATATCAAATACAGGCACTCGTAGTGCCAACGCAACAGAAGCAGCCATAACTCTTGTGGAATGAGCTATTTATTTATTCATTTATTTATGCGATTTTATATAGCGTGGACTTTATCCGAAGGTGTCAGAGCGCTTCACAATAGGAACAGCAATGATACATGAGGAGAAGAATTACAAGTGAACAAATTACAAAAGCAAACATCTTACATGAATCAAAAGTGACAATAGTGAGCAACCAAAATACATGAGGTAGAAATCGGTACATTACAGGAGGAAAAAGTGATATGTGTGCAGGTTACAAAAGTGTACAAAGTACAAGTAGAGGTACAATACTGCAATAAATGGCAGACACTCCAGCACAATAACAAACGTTACGTAGGCAATGGTGGCACTTGTGCAAGTATCTAAAGCAAACAAAAAGTGAGAGGTAGCATACAGTGTGAAACCAGAGAAAAGTGACGTATGTAAGTTACAAAAGGGTACCATACACAGGTACAAGGATAATACTGCAATAAATGGTAAACACTCAAACTGCCAGAACACACTGGGAAGGCACTTCAATAGTCAAGGACAATAGAATTTTCAATAATGGGAGGCCTTCCTTCAGGTGATAGAGAGGGTGTGAATTAGATTTGGAGGTGTCTTTGGAGGAGGCGAACTTTGAGGTCCATTTTGAAGGCCTGGGAGGAGGAGGTGGTCCGGAGCTGAGGCGGAAGTGAGTTCCAGATTCTCACTGCGCTGCCTGAAAAGGATTGAGCCATCGATCTTTCCTTCTTGAAAGTGGGGGGTTCAAGCAATAGATTTTCCGCATTACGGGATGGTCTAGAGCCTCCAGACAGTTTGTTTATTCGACAGGTAGAGAGGAGAGGCAGAGTGCAAGGCTTTGTGGGTGATACAGGCAGTCTTGTAGATAGCTCTAGCCTCGATTGGAAGCCAGCGAAGGGTGGATAACAACGGTGTGATGTGGTCGCTTCTTTTTGCCCCATAAATGAAACGGGCTGCTGAGTGGAGGACAGATTTGGGGGGGACAGGTGGGATTTGGGGAGGCCAGCAAGAAGAGAATTGCAGTAGTCTAGTCTGGAGAGGACCAGCGATTGCACCAGTGTTTTGAGGTCTTGTTCAGGGAAAAAGCGACGAATTCCCCAAGAAGGCGCAGTTGGTATCGTGCAGATTTTGCAATGGAGTTGATGTGGGGGATTAGATTGAGTTTGTTGTCGAGTATGACACCAAGGGATTTTGCGCTGTCGACAATGATGGGTTTATTGTTCAGCAGATTCATCTGATCCATCCATGATTGAACCGGGGGAGGAGAAAGTGAGGAAGAGAGAAGGAGGAATTCAGTTTTGGAGGGATTCAGAGTCAGTTGATGAGTTGACATCCAGTTTTGAATGGAGTCGAGAGTCGAGCTTAGGATGGCGAGATCATGATTGGAGGCAACCTTGAGGTAGATTTGAGTGTCATCTGCGTAGAGATGATAGTGGATCCCGGATTTACTTAGGAGATTTCCCAGTGGTTCTAGGTACAGATTGAACAATGTGGGTGCAAGAATAGAGCCTTGAGGAACACCTTGACCTACCGCCAAAGGAGATGAAAGACTGTTCGCTATTTTGATCATTTGGGATCTATCAGAGAGGAAGGAAGCAAACCATTTAAGCACAGTGCCCTCCATGCCTATTCTCTGTTGCAGAGTGTTGAAGAGAGTGTCGTGATTGACAGTGTCAAAGGCTGCAGAAAGGTCGAGGAGAATTAGAAGACAGGACTCCCCCCGAGTCAAGTATCCTTAGCGCGTCATAGACCACTTGCAATAGGGCTGTTTCAGTGCTGCAGTTTTGGATGAAGCCGGACTGACAATTGTCAAGAAGATCATTGTCCTTGATAGGACGAGAGAGTTGTTTCGCTACACATCTTTCTGTGATCTTCGCAAGAAAGGGTAGATTAGTGATGGGGCGGAAGTTGTTGAGGTCTTTAGCATCAGCAGTGGGTTTTTTAAGCAGAGGGGTGACCTGTCCAGTTTTGAAGGAGACAGGAAGGGAGCCTTGACAGAGGGAGAGGTTGACCAGTGTGTTCCAATAGGAAAGAGAATGGGAATAGAAGTCAATGGCAATGGCACTGGGGATGGGGTCAAGAGAATGGTTGGAGGGCTTTGTTTCGAGGAAGCACTTGAGGAGGGCATCTTCAGAGATGGGGTCAAAGTTCTGCCAAATAGCTAAGGATTTGCGCTCCTCTGGAGGGGTAGGATGAGTGACCTGAGCCACAAGGGATTTCATTTTTTCGTCAAAGAATATACCAAAATCCGCTGCTTTCTTTGTAGAATCCTCCAGCATGGAGGTTGGGGGAGAGAGGTTAAGAACCTTGATGAGATCAAATAGTTTTTTGGGTCTATTTTTCGCAGAGTCAAGGAGGGTTCTGAAGTGCGACGCTTTCTCAAGGAAGATGTTCTTGTGGTACTTGGATCTTGCTGAACGAAGCGTGGCCAGATCAGTGGAGGGCGCTTGCCTCCATTGTTTCTCCAGGAATCTTAGTTGCTTCCTTTCGTCATAGAGGGATTTGTTGAACCAGGGTGCGGAGGGAGTGGGCTATATCTTTTTACTTTGGAGAGGAGCAACGTTGTTGATTTCGACTGCAAGGACTGTGTGGCATTGGGAGGTAAGTTTGTCAACATCTAGGTTCGGGTCTAGCCTTGGAAGTGATAAAGCTGATTCACAGAGGGAAACAACGTCAATATTTTTAGCATCACGGAACCAGGCGGTATCCCTCTTAGGTTGGCCAAGAGTTATAGAGTGTGATAGGTGAAGAGAGAATGGGATGAGGAGGTGGTCAGACCAGTCTACATGAATAGGGGAAGTAATAGAAAGCATGTCTGCTTTAGAAATGACAAGGTCCAGGATTGAGCCCTTAGAGTGTGTTGACTCTGTGCAGTGTTGGATAAGATCGTTAGCAGAGAGGAAGGTGGCCAGCGAGTTTGCAGAAGTCTTGCGGTGAGCCCCAGTGGAGATTGAAGTCACCCACAAAGGTCTGATTGTCACTTTGCGAGTATTGGTCGCTGATGAAGTCAGTGAGTTCCTCCATAAACGAAGGGCCGCTACCCGGCGGGCGGTAAATGACATGGAATCTGATGGGTGAGCGGTGGTGCAATTGTAGCTCAAGTGAAAGGCATTCAAAAGTGCGGAAGGAGCTGAAAGGAGAAGCCTTCAGTTGAAGGGAGTTCCTAAAGATGACTGCAACCCCTCCCCCAACGCTGTCAGTTCTGTCATTCCTAAGTAAAGAGTAGCCTGTGGGTAATAGGAGATCAAAGATAGAGTGAGAGGTATCGTTGAACCAGGTATCTGTGAGAAAGAGCATGTCTATATTGTGAAAGGTGATGGTATCGGAGATTTCAAGTTTGTGTTTTACTGCAGATCTGCAGTTGTGGAGCAGACAGCGCAGCTCTGTCAAGACTGTTTTGGTGACGGGGGCACTTGGGCTCTTAAGGGTGATCGGGATATTGTGTTTATACAAGGGTGCTCGGGAGGGTTTAGGTGGATGCTTGGTTCTGACAGAGGAGATGGTCGGAATAGAGTAGATAGTAGTGTTACTGGGAGGTGCAGGTTGCAGAAAGGAGGCATTCAAAGGCTTGTATGAGTTGACGAAGTTTGTAGAGGACAGGTTCAGCTTGGCTATAGTGGGGTGAGGGGCGAGGTGTATCTCATGGGATGGTGAGGGTTTTCCAAAGGAGTAGAGGTGTATGGAAAGGTGGAAATCTTGGAGCTTAAAAGTGAAATGGCTTTTAATAGTTTTGAGAAAAAAAAGTGAAATGGCAGTTACAAGCTGGGAGATGGAGGTGATCAGAGAGTCTAGCTTATTTTCCAGACAGAGTAAGGCAGAGCACAGATGGTTGGGTGGCTTGATGGAAACGGGAGGAGGTGGAACCGGTGGTGGACGGCAGGGTGAGGTGGGGGTACAGGAGGGGAGTTGGGGAATAGGGTTCAAAAGTGGGGAAAGGTGGAGGTTGAGAGCGGGAGTTGGTGAGTCAGAGGTGAAGGGAGAGTTGTCTTTGTTGGAGTTGCAAGAAGGAGAGGTATTAAGGACAAATTTAGGGGGAGATGGGTGCGGATCAGGGTGGTATGGTAGAAGGAGAGGGGAGGCCTGAGTGGCGTCATGGGAATGTAGGGGGTTAGGGAGGAAAAGAGAGGAGGTGGTTGTAGAGGTCCTGTCATCGAGAAGGGGTGGCTGTGAGGAAACTGGCATCTGGCAGAGTGAGGGGGGTTGGGAGAATGGGAAGCTGAAGAAAGGAAGTGGTTCTGCTGTGCCCGAGGGAGGGAAATGGAAAGGGTTACCAAGGGGGGAAAGGGGGTAGCACAGGACAGCTGGAGGAGTGGGGGGAAGGAGAGAGATGCAATGGGGTTGTGGAGAAATCGGGGTGAATAACGAGGGGAGGAGGGGGTAGAGGAGAGGGGGGGGAAGGAGGATTAAGGGAAGCGTAGGGAAGGTTAACCAGGGGAGAGGGTTGGAGGAGAGGTGGACTGAAAAGGGGTGTGGCAGGTAGGAGTATGAGTGAGGTGAAGAGATTGGGGAACCGGGATGGTGCAGATTGGACGAGGAGCGTATTTGTTAGAGGTAAGGCTGAAGTGATAAATGGGGGGCAAACTGTAAGGGGGGAGGCATAGGTGAGGAGGGCACAGGGGAGGGCGAGGGAATAGTGGTTACCTGTGCTTCTCGAGGGTGCAACCTGATGGAATGTAGGGGGGTCAGGGGAGGAGAAAGTGGGTGGAGCTAGATGAAGAGTCAGGGGATAACCCAGTCGCAGAGTAGGGAAGTAGGGAGGGGAAGAGGTGGTCAAAGAGCGAAAGACGGGTGTCTTTGCCTTGGATCATGACAGTACCGTTGTTATAGAGTGAGCTAGTGAGGTAGCCATTGAAACGCGCAGAGGGGGAAATTTTTAGTTGTTTGCCATGAGGGATAGAGGAGGAGGAGATGACGTTAAGGGAATTATATAAGCTGGTGGACCAAGAGGGGGTGTTGTGAGTGAAGAAGATGAAATCGTTTTTGAGTCTCCCAAAACGACCACTGTAAAATTGATCAACAAAAAGGGAATCAGGGAAACGTTCAATAGTGTTATGCTTCAATCGTTTTACTGAAGCTTTCGTCTGGTTGGGAGGATACATGATTTTGTAGCAATTAATTCCAGCCTTAACTCGAGTGGTGGCCATGTTGGGAAAATGAGACGGAGGAGGGTGGGGGGGATATGAGAAGGGTGTTACTAGGAAAGCGGTGGTGATGAGAAGTAGAAGTACAAGAAGGGGGCACAGATTACAAATGTTGGGTGAAGAAATCAGAACTAATGTGCCGTCTGGGAAGTGGGGTGGGTTTTTGATGGGCCCTTCATCTAGGTATGCATGATGTCACCTGGCACTAGATAAACAAAGGAATTGTTTACATATGATAGGACCAACTGGACCACTTTCAGAACCACCACAAAGCAAATTTGGTCAAAGTAGAACAGATTATAAACGAACACCCAGTGACCACTGGTGATCACTGAACTTAGCATCAGCCTGTGACAGAATCCCATTCGGCACCAAACGTGTTGTATGCCCATAATCTCAACAGACTACTATTGCACCCTAATCTCCTGAGAATAACAAACATTAGGGGCAAAGAGCATGGGGTAGAACAAAATCTGACTAACAAGGTCTAAATATGCATGACAACCTCATCATCATAAGACCACCTTTAGCGGAGGTCAGAACAGGGTGCGAAACTCATTCTACAAGGAGAACATTTCCAAGCACCACATGTCTTATAAGGGCCTGGCGCCCTACATATCTCGCAGTCTCCCAGGCCAAGTGGCCATCTAAGCAGGGGGCACAGATGCCCTGAATCCATAAAGTCAAGGCTGCTGTAAAGGCAGCGGGAGTCCTAACAATCAGAACTGACTCCACTGATAAAGTGGTTTAAACGATGCAGCTGGCACTACTTGCTGCACAGCTGTTAAAGGTTTGAACGGTGCAGCTGGCACTACTTGCTGCGTAGCTGTAAATGGCCTAAACGGTGCACCTGGCACTACTTGCTGCGTAGCTGTAAAAGGCCTAAACGGTGCAGCTGGCACTACTTGCTGCGCAACTGTAAAGGGCTTAAACAATGCAGCTGGCACTACTTGTTGCACAGCTGTAGATGAGGCAGCAGCATCCTCCTGATGGCCTTGTAGTCCTCCTTCACGGCCAGCCTGAAGGTCTGCGCTGTGCGGCACGTCTTAAGACAGCGGGACCACAAGCAAGGATTGTTTAACAAATGCCCATATCCAGGGTGGGAGTTTTACTAGGAATCTGTAGTCGAATAGATTGAGATGGCTATAAACTCTATTCCCAACCCAAGATGGCCGCTATAGAAAACTTCTTTCTTTGCATGTGGTGAGCTTCTGGCTCAGTCCTCTTTCTGTTTTAGTGAAGGCAAAAGTTCAGTCCTCTTTCCCTTTCTACGATTGGGGCATGTGAGGACAGCCGCCACTCTGCCCTGCAGTGCCTTCTAGATGGATGGGCCAGAAAAGTTAAGATGGCCGTCCACTTCAATATGTGCAATGGGAAACCTACCACATTTGGCAACATAGAACTAGAAACTCTTGATATACTAAATATAGGTTTGAGGAACCCAGCAAGCTAGCCCAGTAAAATAAATACAAATAGAATAAAATAAAGATCAGAAAACTAAAGAAATATAGACTCAGCCCTTGGCGCCCTTCCACTGCATGCAGTGCTTCTTTGCTGCACGATCCCCCATTTGGATGCAGTGTTTCAGGGGAGCGTCCTTTCACTGCGTGTAGCGCTGCTCAGTGTCCTTTTACTGCGTGTGGCGCTGCTCAACCCCCTTTCACCGTTTGGCGCTGCTCTAACCCCTTCCACTGGGGGAAGCGCTGCTCGATGACCTTTCACTGCGTGTAGCACTGCCCGATCCTTCGATTACCCGGCGCCGCTGAAGCGCGTCTCACGTCCCCTCCACCCGCGACCCTCGCAGGATGAAAATGCTGGAGTCGTTACCTTGGTTCAGGGCGGGAGGCGGCTGAAGTTACCCGGCGGTGGCAGGCACAGCGCGGCGCATCCGACACTCCATGGAGCGAAGCATCTCAGGCCTTCAGTAGCTTGCAGCTTTCACGGTTTGACAAACTCCTTTTTTCCCCGTATTGATCCCCTCTCTGGCCTGCTCTGCTATCCTGCCCCGGGGTGCGGGGCGCAGTGTGCGGCTGCGGGCGGTGACGTGCGCTGACTGAAGTCCACGCTGTATAAACATTAAAAGCGCTTTTCAATTTGTAAGAATAGCACCAGTCCTCTCCGATTAGGTCGGCTCAGGAGTTACCAGAGACGGGCCTGCACCCCGTATCGTGTCTGAAGGTTTCCCCCTGTGGGCGCCGCTCTGCGGGCTCCCGAGAGGCGCTTCGAGTTCAAACTTGCATCTTCCCGGCTGTTTCTTGGCCAGTGCATAGCAGATCTTAATGCAGAGGACTAGCCACCTCAACAAGACCTATTATACACTGCCTTCCCTTACTTCGCACCAGATAACCCAATAAAAAGCTGATAGTCCACTTGATGGTCCTTTGCATGATCAATGTGAAAGATTAAAATCTGACTGAGGTCCAACTGAGGGAGCCTCTACTCATTCTTACAAGAGGTGAGAGAGCAAAGAATGCTGCTGGAGTGATGGATTGGCAAATGTGGGAGGGAGTTACATACAACTTTTAGTAGGAAGGCTACCAAAGTTCTCAGCACCAATTTGTCCAGGAAAAAAGAGGTGTAGGGTGATTGCAGTGAAAATGTCTGTAGTTCATTCACACAATGAGCTCACATAATTACAATGAGGAAGGCTTTTTTCAAGGTCAGGACACACAGAGCAGCTATACATAGGCTCGAAGGGCTTACACATAAGAAATGTAAAGACTAAGTTATGGTCCCACTGTGGCTTCAGAAAAGCGTGAGGAGAAATGTGTGCCATACCTATAATACACCCCATCATAACAGGTTACTAGTGAACAGGGGCAAGGCCGGACAGGCCGTAGCAGGCATCGGTCGACCATGGGTCTGCAGTACTGGTACATCAAAATATGAGTCCTGCAAGTCCAAGGACATCATCCAGTCACCCGGAACCAGAGCAGACAGAATCTGGGCCAGCCCAGTCACAAGGAGTGCCATGTACAGCAAATGCATAGCTGTATGGTGCTACCTAGTGTAGCACAGGAGTACTGTTATGAAAAAATCTCTGGATCCAGTATGGCACCTCAGAGTTATTCTAAGATGAGGAGTCTGTGGTTAGAAATATTCGTCAGAATAATGTTGCTATATAAACTGGGTCAAATATCTTGTCACAAGCTGATTTTGTTTACTGTTTGTTCAGTAAAGCACTCTTTATGAAATTGTCAAGCACAAGGTTCTATTTTAACAGTTATTAAGTAATGCCTTGGTAACACTGACCATGTCTCTAGTGCAGGCTTCCAGGATACACTTCTTAGGCCATGCCTCTTTCAGAGGCCTCCTAATTGTTCATCTCACTTTAAGCACTAGTCTTGATTTGGGCTGGTACTTGGAGTGACGAATATTTGATATCATTACATATTGGAGTGGTGTGGCTCAATGGTTAGAGGCGGCATACCCGGAAGCAGAGAACGGCCCGGGACCAGGGTTCAATCCCAGACGCGGCAGGGTCGTGGACCAGGGTCAACTGACTCGATAATTCTCGCCTCGGTGCCTACTCTAACCAGGGACCACACTCGGCAACTCTGGGCATTAAGCTTGCCTCATCTCTACAACAGCCCCCCACAGACGCCGGGGATGCCTGGTTTCACCTTGGAGATACCCAGAAGGGACCATCTCACAGGGAAAGCCAGGACGGGTTCCCCAGTGGTCTTCAGCACCAGGACGCTCACGGGCAACAGTGCGCTTTACAAGTCCCACACATTTACATTACATTTGTACAAGGGGAATGGTATGTGTGAGAAGTTGGCCCGATATGCAGCGTTCGCTATTCTAGCGACCGCTATGTATCGTTCCAACGACCCTTATGGTGATTGGTTGTAAGTCAACCTTAGACCACCTATCCTAGTAGCGTGGATACGAGCAGTCTTCGGGCTAAACTCTAGAGGGCGTGTTAAGCCAGCTGTTATACCATCACATACCCCTTGAACCCCAAGTGAAAGGACACCACACAAGTGTTAAGAAAATAAACAGAATATTTATTAAGAATCACAACAGCCCTGGACTCTTTATGAGGACAGGGTACTAAGCACAAACCAAAACTCTTAGGAGAATACTTCAAGTGCACAATTTAAACAAGTGTCTGGGGACACGGGAAGTTTAGTGGTCTCGGGCGGACCCGATAAGGCAAGTCGGAAGCGAGGGACTCGGGACCCTAGAGTAAGGAGGCTATGCAGGCACCGAAATGCCGAAGTTACCTAGCCACGGGGGCTGCGGCTGCACAAGTCTTACAGGCGTCGGGGTCTTCGCTGACGAGCCAGGAGCCGGAAGAAAAGGAGTTGCTGGCCGGCGACCAGTGCTGAATAGTTCGTAGAGATCCAAGCCTGGATCAGAGATCGTTGATACCTGAAAGCAGAGGGGACCAAGTTCGTACTACTAGCCAGTAGTCAGAGGGTACCAGGAAGGCACCGGTTGGCCGTCACCTCGACTAGGTGAGTGGGCGACGCTGGGCTCTGCAGTCTCACGGACCAGGAGGCGTTGTCGGCGACCAGGATGGAGGTGCGAGCTGTCCCACGGAGGTTGATGCTGTCGGCGTCGCTGGGCCCAGGATTGGGGCAACAAGCCTTGGCAGATTTCAGGGCCACGGGGTGGGCCTAAAATGGCGTCTTGAGTGGACCCGGAGGGTCCGGGGTGCTTCTCTCAAGGATGGAAGCAAAGGCCAGTCTGGAGCAACCAGACCAGCAGCGTTGGTTGTCGGATGTCGTCAAGGAAGGGCACAAGCCAGCGGCTAGTGACCAGACAACGTGCTGAGCAGCGAGCAGAAGGGCCCCACGCAGATCGTGGAGATGCTGGGAGACTGCACTTCGGTGCTGGAGCGGCTCAGGGTCGGGGCTTCTCGGACCCCAGAGCACTCACCAGAGAATTACTTCGATGGTCGTGCTGTTTAAGAAAGCGTGCAGGTTTTGTTGATGGCCGGTCCCTCGAGGTCTCGTCGCACCCACAGATCACAGCTGAGCTGATGACGTGGGTAGAGGTCAGAGGTGCCAGGGAAGCCGGTTCTCGTCGAGCTGGGCTGTCGGATTCCTTGAGGAAGGACTTGCAGCAAACCGCAGAGTTCTTAGATGGTGCCCGCTGGTGCAGGGTGACTACTCCTTAGCCACAAGGGAGAAATCTTGAGAAGAGTCTCGAAGTCCTTTCGTAGAAAGTATTCTTGATTCAAAGATGATCTAATTTGGAAGGGTCCCCGCTCCGGCCTTTATCCTAAAGAAAGGGGTGGGTACATGACTAGGTCCTGCCCTAAGGGTGGGACCAGGAAGGGGGGTAGTTACACCCCTCTCCCCTGCCGGACTGTCCCCAGGACAGGGGCTGGCGCCCCTGGAACTGGTTCTGACCGGCAGATGCGTAGTGAGCACCGGGGTGCCACTCCGCAGTCACCTTCTCCCAAAGCCCTACCTACCCAGAATACACAAACCCTGTCTGGGACGGTGCGAACACCGCCCTTGACAGGAAACCCTTTGTCCAAGCTCTCCTCGCTGGAAGGACTCCCAGCAGCAGGAGGTCAGACTCATGTCTGTGGTGGCAGCATCCATTTTGTGGAGCTGAGGCTTTAGTTAACTTTAACCGGGGTTCACAGTTACATACATGTCGTGTCCCTCTAGAAGGGCGGAATGCTAACCTCGTCGCCAGAATTGGTGAGGGGGTAGCATCCCGATTCGTATGACACCTTACTCGACATGTCTGGATAACGCAATACCGAAGTTACCGATATGGCACGCGTTATCATGGAACAGCCATTGGGTCTTGGTTCCGCCAGCTGCAACCGGGCTCGGCTCGGGCCAGAACCCAATTCACACGATTCCAAGCACTCTGCCTTCAGGATTGTCAAGGCCTGCCATAGGAGTGTCTGATAGGAACTCGGGTGTCCATTGTGTGGTTAGATATAGGGCTACTATACCTAAAGCAACGAGCGGGTACGCTACGTTGCCCCAGCTGTCGTGCAGCCAGTTGTGTCAGATTTAGATGGCCATCCAGGGGTGGCATAATACATGCTTCAGCCCCTGGTAGGCCCTGGGTACACCGATGCCCTGAGTTACAGGGTCTGACAGGGTGGCCCAGTTCCAATTGGGTAATGCACCTAAGGTACATGCATCAATTTAGAGAGAGAACAGCTAGGCTGTGGGTCTGATTAGCAGGCCCGCAGCCCGAGAAAGTCGTAAACCAGTGAAACAAAAGCAAAAAGTCCGGGTGATCATAGGATTGCAGACCCTACTCTCCTACAGTATGCTGCTGAAATAATATGATCAAATATTCATTGAAATTAAGTGAAATATATTGACAGACTGGCAAAAAAAGAAGTCAAGTTTTTCATTAAGTGCACATCTATTTCTCGCTACCAAATGCAAATGTGTACACTGGTTTTATTGTACATGTTGATGGTAGATTGCACACATTAGCCTACAGGAGAATGTAAGGGACTACAGCATGTTGTATTTTGGTGTCAATGATGTTTGTCTTTTTTTAACAAAGCTTTTCACTCCTGGTTACAAGTCAACGTGTGTCCTATTTCAGAGCCAATGAGCCATGTGATGGGGACCATCAAGAGATTTTGTCTCAATACGTCTCCATTCTCTGCAATTCTCTCCGCAGTCCTGCGGCTCCTAGTTCTATTGATCAATACTTTAACTTTGGCAAGCGCCTTACCGGTCCACGATGGAGGCTTGCACTGCAGCCTGCCTCAGAGTAGTGGGTTTCGGCACACCATCATGAGACATGAATTACATACAACGGAGCTAACTGAGCAGCTGCATGTAAAGGCTGGATCGAAATCATAAGCACGTAAGAATCCTGATAGAAAGACTACAAGTCAAGCTAATCAAGCAATACAAACGATGTAAGGACAAAAACACATGTCCACCATTCATTGAGCTTTGGACATCGACCTATTAGAATTTGTAATATCCTTTCTCAGATTTGTAACAGACCAGCAGGAGATGGGGCACAGCCTCAGAGGGAAAACTAGAATACAGGTCTTGAAGATTTCCCTATCAGCTGAGCTAAGCTGATTTGTGTGATGGTACTCGGAATTTGTGGTGATGCTAGGACATTTTTAAATGCACACGTGGCAGATGACAGTGCTGCCCTTTGCACTGAGAACTCCACAAATCATTATGGTAATCCTTTAACAGTATTGTAACAATTTCTCATACTTGTGAAAAGTTAGACCCTTAGACACTTAGTTTGTAAAAGTATGTAAGTTTCCTTTTCTTAGAATGACTGATAATGCAGTATTTAGAGAAATGCACCTTTCCAAGACGGCTGAATTATTAAGAAGAGTAATTAGCCAATCACAAGGCGGCATCAGCAATTTACATAGAGAAGTATCAGTGTGCGCTCTTTGTGTCTACAGACAATGCAACATATGCACTTTAAAAAAAATGTAAGCTGAAAACAGGAAGTCTGCAGGAGCTAAAGTCTGCTCTTACAAATGTGAATGACCCTTTTTAAGCAGTGACTAAATGAGGCTCACTCTAACAAGCTAATGGCTGAAGTGGGTGCATTTCGCTGAATAAGCCTTTGGCTGTTCCGACCAAAGAAGGGTGCATTCACTGTGATAACACGAAGATGCTGAGTAAGTGTACGGGGCTATTACACACAAACCGCTGATAAGTTGGTTATCTATTTTTGTCCCATTTAACAACTGAATGATTGAACAGGTTACAATGGCTTTTGTGGCGTCACAAGAAAAGAAATGATAATTTCACTTATTTATGACATGGTTTCTTCAAATAACTCGAATTAACTAGCAACTTATTCAAATTGTGCGCATTAAATTGCCTGTTTTCTCTTTACATTATAGAATAATTAATTCCAAATTTGTAATGTACTTAAGAATGCCAGATGCTCCTAATCTGTTTTTCAACAGTTTGGTGCTAACAAAATGTCTCAATTACACCACTGCAATTAACCTCATTGCTGGGACATAAAAGTCCTCTGCATGATGATGGACATGTACCCCCGCCCAGAGTGCCCTTCTGCGCTGTTTTCTGGTTCGCTAATGCAGATTTTCATGTCATATGGAAACATGAATCATGCATGTGCACCATGACATAGGCCTGTCTCACGTATTTGCTTTTTGTTGGACTGGGAGGGGCTCCCAGAGCGCTACTCTCTTAGTGGTTGAAGGCTACCACCTTCTCTAAGAGTTAGCAGCACAAGCGTAGTGGTGGCAGCCTACTGTGTAGTGATCAGCAGGAGTGAACAGGTCCTTTTTACCCTGTGTCACTGAAGTGAAGCCTACAGGCTCAATCACCTTATTATATATTCTGCTGCTGTATACTTCACTCACCCTTGACCTACATGAGTTAAATGTAGAGTGCTGCGCAGTGCAGGAATAGTGACTGCGCAGAATGTATGTGTGCCTGGGGATGGTGTAGTACAGGGAGAGAGCAGTGCTGTGCTGTGCAAGCATGGTTAGTGCATGCACTGAGCATATGTATGCCTGCAAAACAAAATTCCTTTGCGAGATGTAGTGCTGTGCAGTGGGTGGACAATGAAAGCAAGTGCTGGGTGTATTAATACTTGCGAGAAGTACAGTACAAGAATGGTGAGGTGTTGTGCAGTGCGCGCACGGTGAGTGTGTATGATGGAAGTGTGTGTGTGTTTTGAAATATCACACCATGGCACAATACAGAAAGGATACAGTATTGAACAAGTTGACACAGAATGAGGTTGTGTGCTGGATGTATGTGCGCCTATGGTGGCACAATACATGGAGGTGACAGTACTGGACAGTATGTGAGCTGTTTATGGGCTCTGAGTGCAAGTGTGACTACAATGGCACTTTACATGGAGGACCCTCGGTTCCTTTTTGGGAAGCCAAGGCCTGCCTGGTGGTAACATGAGGAGTAGAGGATTCCCCCCAGGAAGATTTGTGGATTGATGCATTCCTGTGAGCTGGGTAGGACACACTGGAGGAAGGGAGAGAGAGGGAGAGGGAGAGGGACTCCACCTGTACACTTCAAAAGGGTGCTCTTTGATTCAGTGACAGATCACAAGGAAGGGGCCTGGAAACATCTCAGGAAGCATGGGGCTGAAAAGTGATTCATAAAGAATAGGGTACAGAGCCCAGGATTAGCTTTTTCATGCCCATGTCACTGTGGCTGACAACCAGGCGTGAACTCTAGTCACTCCTATGGTCTGTGCTGGAGGTCTATCAACTTCGGAGCCTAAACCGCTTTGGTGTCTGAAAATTGACTATCTGCCAAGCAGCTAGATGGGCTGTGTGCAGGGGCGGCTGCTTGCTTTGGGCGCTGGAGCTGTGCCCCTGTATGTTTGTGCTATATGTCCCAAAGACAACAATGGTAATTAAATAATCACATAACACACTGTGTATTATGATTATTTAATTATCAGTGACTTGAGGATGGCACCTACAGCATGAAAAACATAGCAGACCCCAAGTCTTATTGGCAGCGCAAGTTGTTTTGTTGGCTTCATACGCTGGCACTGCACTCGCATTATGCGAGGGTCAGGCAGCCAGGCAGGCATTTTACTGACATATGCACTACTGCATGCGGATGTGTCAGTTTTAGAGTAGCTGAAAGAGCTTTATTCACTGCAGCCGTGTCTTTATTAGGGTACTTCAGAGTCCACACCAGATGACGTGCAGGATAGGCAGTTTTTAAAGCAGCCCCGGGCGGCATTATTATCAGCTCAGCGACCGGGGTTTCATGCTTATTTTCACTGCCTCCCTTTCTCATGTCTTCATAAGATGGGGTGTGATCCGTAAGAATCACAGATCCCACCCGGCCTTGTGACGGCTGTGAAAGGCGGCAATCAAGATAGTCTCACGCTAGGGGCAGGCGGCGGTAGGATTGGTCACAGTGGCCTTCTCCAGCAGACCCCAAGGAGCATCTGACCCCTCTCCAGCAGGGCTAGAGCCTTTTCCGTGAACGGAGGCTGCAAATGCCAATCCTGCTGCATACAATTCCCTCTGTAATCGAGTGGGATCCCGGCCTGTGTGTCACACTGACTGTCTGTAAATACAGATCACAAGCAAGCAAACTACCAAGTAGCAGTGAGTTTTGGGGTCTAATAAACAAACTGTCCAAGGAAACTGAGACCCTACAACACACCGGAATAAGTGAGTCAGTCTGGACTAAACATATAGGTAATTTGTATAACAGTCAAACAAGTACTCACAGATGTGCATTATCACAACCTGACGAAACAGTGGATGCAAATCAGAAACCAACCTCAGCTGGAAATCAGATTCTGAAAGAAGGGCCCACAGTCACACAAGATCTAATAACTTTAATAACAACAAAAAACTTGAGGGTGTCGATAAAGAAGCTGAAGCACTCTGGTGCAGCAGGGCTAAATGGTCTTCTGAATGACCTCTTTAAGCAAGACCCTGAGTTTTGGGCTAATTATCTTGCTCCCCTTTTTAACCAATTGCACTCCGCGAACATGTTACCAGCCTCCTTGAGAGAAAGTTTGCTCCACCCAATTTATAAAAATGGAAATAGAATGGAACCTGGGAACTATAGGCTCATTGCCTTAATAGACGTCGAGGCAAATTGTTCTCATCCCGCATTTTACAACATGTACAGGAGTGGATGGAGGAAAAAATAATAATCCCAAAATTTCGAACCGGTTTCAGGAAGGGTATGGGTACCATCACTAATCTGGCAACAATGGCTATACTAATCGAAAAAGCCATAAGGAAAAAAACAAGTCTACTCGCATGTTACATCGATTTGAAATCTGCGTTTGATAGAGTGCCACGAGACTGACTTTGGCGGAAATTAAAAGAATGGGGATTACCGCAGGATGTGTTAAACATGATAATGGCACTATATAGCGAAACATGGGCAAGGGTGAAGTTAGGAGATGGAAGCAGACTATCGGCAAAGATAAAAATAAACAATGGCTTAAAACAAGGCTGTGTTTTATCACCATGTCTATTTAATCTATATTTAGCAGATTTAAACAACTATCTGCAATCGGCCAACAGACAGCCACCCAATATAGCAAATGAGACAATTCGGTATATGCAGTATGCGGACGACATCGTGGTTATGAGACAAACACCAATAGGACTGCAAAGAACCATAAATAAATTGATTAAATACTTGGATTTTGTAGGCTTGGAAATAAATAAGAAAAAAAACAAGGTGGTTCGCCTAGCAGGACCTAAAGCAGGGTCAAAATATAAATGGTATGCCAAGGAGACGCAAATCGAGGAAACAAGAAGAAAACAAGTTACTTACCTGTAACTTTGGTTCCCCAGTATTAGTAACTTTCATAGATTCCCATGCTTTGTATCTTTCCCCGTCGTCGGAATGGGAGCCTCAGTAGTACAAAAACCATAGAAACAAAAGAGAAAAACAGGCCTAGGCCTCATCTCATTTTGTAAACTATCACTCTCTTTGTGTAAAAGAGACCAAACTTTTGCCAGGACCAATCAGAGCAGCCTCACCCTCTAGAACCTTCCTGAGAGAGCTCAGAGCCTCAGATTTTCGTAGCCGTTGTGCAAACCGCCACTATCTCATGAGAAAAGACTGAGCTTTCCCAGGGGAGGCGGGTGGGCGCATGGGAATCTATGAAAGTTACCAATACTGGGGAACCAAAGTTGCAGGTGAGTACCTTGTTTTCTTGCCCCAGTATTGGAACTTTCATAGATTCCCATGCTTTGTATCAGAGTAGCTAGCAGTAAAGCACCAAGACACATTTTGCAAAAAACATGGCATCACATAACCATATAGTAATACTTATAGTAAAGTAAGAAAAATAAGCAAAATGTGCTCACCAGGATGGAGGGATTGTAGGGAAAGCTCACCTCTCAATGAAAAAGATTCCGCAGAACTGCTTGACCAACAGCTGCGTCGTCTCGTCCTGCAGACTCTAGGCAGTAAAGTTTCGTGAAGGTATGAGTACTGCTCCACGTTGCTGCCCTGCATATATCCTTAATGGCGACTCCAGAGAAAAGAGCCACAGACGATACCACAGACCTTGTAGAATGGGCACGAACTCTACTGTTCAATGGTTTGCCCGCCTCCTGATGGCAAAATTGAATCGCACTGGAGATCCAGCGGGAAATGCCACTCTTTGCTAAAGGAAATCCCTTCCGTGGTGTGCTGTAGGACACAAACAACTGGGATGATTTCCGAAAGGGTCGTGTTCGCTCTAAGTAGAATTTCAAGCATCTCTGAACGTCCAAAGAATGTAAAGTACGTTCCACAGGTGTAGAAGGGCGCAGAAAGAAAGACTTTAAAATCAAAGGTTCATTCAAGTGGAACTCAGACGGCACCTTCGGAATGAACTTCGGATTGGTGCGAAGAATAAGAACATCCTGTTTGAATTGAAGGAATAGATGCACTATGGAGAGGGCTTGAAGCTCACTAACTCTTCTAGCTGAAGTAAGAGCTAAGAGGAGGGCAAGTTTCCAAGAGAGGAACTTCAAGTCCGCCTTGTGCACAGGCTCAAACTGAGGTTTCATGAGTTGAGCCAGGACAAGATTGAGCTGCCAAACTGGTGGAGGAGGTCGAACTGGAGGGTAGATCCGGAACAAACCCTTCAAGAACTGCTTAACGATCCGAGAGGACCATAAGGAAGAGCCTGAAGAAGTACGCCGAATCCTTGAAATGGCTGCAAGATGGACTTTCACAGACAAATGAGCCAACCCAGATTTTGCCAATGATAGTATATATGGCAAGAGTTGGTGAGGCAGAGATTTGTAAGGATGGAGACCTTGTCTTTGACACCGTAGGCAGAACCTTCTCCATTTTGCTTTGTAAGTCTTATTTGTGCTCGGTGCTCGAGCCTGTGACAAAACGTCTCGGCATTCCTGGGAAAGATTCAGAAGACGGAACTCTCTGTGTTCAGGAGCCACGCTGTCAAGTGGAGCGATTTCGGATCCGGATGGTAAACCTGCCCCTGATTCCTGGACAACAGGGACGGAATTGATTGTAAGCGAATTGGACGAGCCTGGAAGAGCCGCAGGAGCTCTGTGTACCAAAATTGCCGGGCCACGCTGGTGCAATGAGAATCATCTTGCACGGTTCCGCCTTCATTTTCTTGAGTACTCGAGGAATGAGGGGAATTGAAGGAAAAGCGTAGAGAATGCGCTGTACCAGGCCATCAAAAGGGCATTCCCCAGGGACCCCTGATGGTGAACCTTGCTTGCGTAAAACCAGCATTTGGCGTTCACTGGAGAGTCAAACAGGTCGATGGTAGGTGTCCCCCAAACCGAGAACACCCTCTCCAGAATGGACTGATTCAATTCCCATTCGTGCGTCACCTCCGTCTGTCGACTCAGGGTGTCCGCCTTGACATTGAGCGAGCCTGCCAGGTGTTCGGCTCTCAGACTGATGTTGTGAAGGATCGCATAATCCCAGATTCTCTGAGCTTCTGTTAACAGAGTTTGAGACCTCGTTCCCCCTTGCTTGTTGACATAGTGCATTGTCCGTCTGGACCAGCACTGAATGATTGCGAACTCTGGGAAGGAAAGCCTGCAAAGCCAACCGAATGGCCGTCAGCTCCAAAAAATTGATACGGCACTGGCGCTGATCCGGGCTCCAGTGTCCGCTGACTTGAAGTTCGTGTAGCATCGCTTCCCCAGCCTTCCAAAGAGGCATCAGTGGTTATGATGAGGGGGGATGGAGAAATTCTGAACGTCAGACCTTGTGCGATATTTTCTTGTACCAGCCACCATTCGCATGCCTTTCTCATTGCTGAAGTCACCAACACCTTGTCGTTGAATGATCCGTCTGCTTGGCGCCATGGTTTGTCTAGTTCCTCCTGCAGAGGGCACATTCGCAGCCTGCAATGCGGTATTAATGGTATGCAGGATGACATTGACCCTAGAAGGGACTTGTATTGACGGACTGACAGGCATTTCTTGTGGAACAGTTGGCGAGCTGATACAATCAACTTTCATTGACGGACCTCCGAAGGACGAGCCGTGCATGGTGTGGTGTCCAAAATGGCCCCCAGAAATCGTGTGGTCTTGGAGGGTTGCAGAACTGACTTGTGTCTGTTTAATTGAAGGCCTAGGTGTCTGAAAAACTGAATGCAAGTCGAAACAGCCTGAGAGGTTTCCTCAAAAGATGGAGCCTTGACTAGCCAGTCGTCCAAGTAAGGGAACACCTCCAGGGAATGTGTCCTTAGAAAAGCTGCCACTGGTGCCAACACCTTGCTGAATACCCGAGGTGCAGACCGAAGGCCAAACGGAAGCACCTTGAATTGGAAGTGGCTCTTGCCCACTGTGAACCGCAGATATTGACTGTGAGCTGGGTGTATCGAAATTGTGGAAATACGCATCTTCTAAATCCAGGGAAGCCAAGTAGTCGCCTGGGTTCAAAAGAGGAAGAATTTCCTGGAGAGTGACCATCCTGAAAGAGAGTTTGATGCACAGGAGGGGATATAGATGTATCACGACCAGTGGCGTCTGGGTCTTGAAGCCCACTGTCACCCTGATCCAGATCTGGGTCCTGCAACGGATCAGTCAAGGGATCCACTTGAACAGCATCATCGTCCAAAAGGTATCCTGCTGGACAGGATTGGTTGGTTCTGGATCCGGTGTTCGAGATCGGACCAGAGGTATAACCTGAAGTGGGAGGTGGGGCACCACCTGCGAAGGAGGCGGACCAGTAACTGACTGTGCTTGTGGCAACCCCTGAGGAGGAGGTTGCGCAGACTGCGTGGAAGGTTCCGAAGGAAATCTGTTTCTATAGTCCTGCAACATCAGCTGAAGATCAGAGAGCACAGAGGCGGGCATGGCCACCATGTCCTGTCCTAAACCAGTGGGACGTCGCTCTTGTGAAACATAGTGCAACTATTGGTCTCCTGCATGCTCAAAATATTCCTCTGTGTCAGTGTCCTGCAGTTTTACATGCAAGTCTGAGGGACTGTAGGCGTCTCCATAATGGCCAAAGTCATCCTCCTCTTCCTCTGACTCATCATCCAGGAGCATATTCGGTGGATGCAACGACACTCGTCGTGGAGATGTCATTTCCGGCATGATTTTCATCCTCTTCAGTGGAAAATGCATCTTTTGACCCGTCGACGGTCTCGTCGTCGGAGCAGTCGTCGACGGAGCAGCAGTCGTCGACGGTATAGCCGTCTTCGTTGACGAAGTCTTGGTCGTCGACGGGACCATCGTCGAAGGTACAGCCGCCGTCGTCGACGTCTTGGTCGTCGACGAGATGATCGTCGACGGCTTCGTAGACGAACTCGTCGTCAGAACCATCAGCGTCGACGTCAAAGTTGTTGTGGTCGTCGACGTAGTTTTCGTCGTCGACGAGCCAGTCGACAGCACTTTACCGGAGCTCATCGTCGTCGACGTGAAAGAAGCAATCGTCGACGAACCTGGAACCTTAAATGACGATGAAGACGTCGACGTGGAGATCGCTACCGACGACGAGCCCGTCGACGGAGCCAAGGAAACAGCGGGAACTTTCACAGAAGTAATAGTCGTCGACGTACCTGACGTTTTCGTCGCCGACGGACGCTGTTTTTTCTCCGGACCGGTTCCAGGAGTGACAGAAGAGTGTTTGTCACCGGCCTTCTCTTTTTTGGACGGAGGAGAAGTAATGGAAACCTCCTTTCTGTCCTTTGCGGCTGTAGCCAATCCAGTAGCCTGTCCCTGCCTCTCCTTTTCACTTCTGTGAGGAGATTGAAGGGGACCAGCCCTCTCAGACCTATCAGAGATCTTGTGAGGGGCCTTAAGAGGGGGCTCAACTGAAGAAGAAGAACCAGGGGGAGACCTACCCCTCTACCTGGACTTGTGAGAGGACGCCAGAGATGTTGAATCCTTTTCATCTGATGAAAGCACCTCCTTCGGAGTCTTCATCTTTTGAAGCCAGGTCAAAAGAAGACCCTCCTCTCTGTCACGGAGAGTCTTGGTAGAGAAGGTTTTACAGATTTTGCAGTCGGTGGCCTTGTGGTCCGGGTATAAGCAATAAATACAGTTGTCATGCTTATCCTCCACAAAAAGTCGTTTTTTGCCACAAGAGACACAGGACCTGAACAGGGCCTTGTTCTCCTTGTCAGACATCTTGATAGCAGTTGAAAAAATTGAAGAAGTAATCCAAAATCCAATAAGATTGTAGAAAAGAAACTGAGCAGAGCTCAGTGGAGACTCCCTAGCACAACGTGCAGTAGAAAAATCTGAGGCTCTGAGCTCTCTCAGGAAGGTTCTAGAGGGTGAGGCTGCTCTGATTGGTCCTGGCAACAGTTTGGTCTCTTTTACACAAAGAGTGATAGGATACAAAATGAGATGATGTTTTTCTCTTTTGTTTCTATGGTTTTTGTACTACCGAGGCTCCCATTCCGACGACAGGGAATGATACAAAGCATGGGAATCTATGAAAGTTCCAATACTGGGGCAACATACAAATATCTAGGCATCAAATTGGGCCAAAGAATGTCTTTTATGGAGCAAAAAATTGACATAAAAACGAAAGCCCAGTCACTGATTTTTGCTATAAACAACTCCGCAAGAAATCGCAATGCCCTTCACGTGGACATCTTCTGAAAATAATGCCAGCACAATTGCTTCCGACTTTGTCCTACGGCCTGTTAATCTGGCACGGCCAAGAAATTATTATTATTTTAAACGACCTGCAGACAAACATTTAAAGCAGTTTTTAATCTCCCAAAGGAAGCATCACCAGCACAGGTGCGCCTAGAATTCTGCCTCCAGAACCAGGAATACCAAAGAAAGGCAACATTTGTAAAACTGTGCTGGAAACGTTGAGCTTCTGAACCAGGGTCGCTGAACTACTTATCTTTGGATGGAAATACAAAGTCAATATATTAAAAGAATAACAAACACATGGGGCGATTCCCTGCGAACTGCTCTGGCGGTACTAGACATGGAAGAAGTCTGGAAACAAAAGATGGAGAGAGCTACATTTAATAAAGCATGTAAAGCCAAGGCTAAAAACCTGTCATTCCTGGAAGATAGAAAAAGATTGTCCAAACGACGCCATGCATGGGCAGTAATACATTTGAATACCTCATTAAAACCACAACCCTATTTAATGGCTAGAGGTGTATCTCGGAAATCCATCTCTGCACCATCACTAGATGGGTTGGGCGAGATTTGGATCCACCATCCGTATCCCACATGATTATTTTATGATAGTGTAATTTCATGTTGTTGTTTCATGATCTCGGTTTGTTCTTAGTCTCAGAACAGCACACATTTATTGTGCCCAGACATCTCTTGTTAATTTTTTCGTTATAGATTGGGTTGTGAGATGTCGGGGTTGGTAAACTAACCCATGTAGACCCCTCCCCCCCCCATCTTTTCCTTTTTCTAGTATAAGAGAAGACGTACAGGAAGACTTTTCTTAAGTTATGATAACTATATGTTTAAAAAAGTGAGGTTTCGTACCACACAGTGAGCCCCCAGCTTTGGAATGCACACCCTATGACCTTGTTTGGAAGGAGCTGGAGATGATTAACAAACTGCCCTGAGTGCTATAGCTTGACTGTCCAGGCCCTGTGTCTTCAAGTTAAGCTCTTCCTGGTAACTGAAAGAAATGTCAATGTGTGAGGTTGGTCAATTGCAAGGGTAATTGCTGGTAGGCCGACAGTATGGGCTTTAATTGAAGGAGTCGCTTCAAGCTTTATGGTGGGTGGCAAATATTTCTTTTTTCTGAGGTGATGTTAGGGTGTTACTTGGTGAGTTCTGGGGTGTATTCTTTCAATAGACACATTAAAAATGTGCCCTAGGTACAGACTTATTGCTGTTGCTAAAATATATATGTTGAAAGCACTTGTTTAATTTTTACCAGTAAAATGTTTTCCACATTTGGCAAGACAGTGTGTGTAATTCAGTTGTAAAATAATGGCTACAAGTTCACAGTGCTTTCAGTTACAAGCTGGGACAAGGGACATAATAGCACCGTAAATGCACATGTCACTAGTCTCCAGTGTGCCACCCAGGATTAAATTCTGCGACTCTCTGGATACACAAACCAACATATGCATTATTGCATAATCCAATTAAGGTTTCAGACATCAAAAGTTCCTTAACCACAGCTTAGTTTAACTAACATTTATTTTTCACTTAAAACATAGATGTTATTTGATGAGCAGTTACCTGAAAGTGGAAAAAAAAGTTACAGAACATTTTGGCCTTTATGGACGTCTTTGGCTCACACTCACTGACCCCTACACCACACGGCACTCAGCATCACGCTTCCCATACATATTTTTTATGCATTCCAACCACTGTTCACATGACAGCTAACTTGTGCTCCTGAACCATGCCAGATAGCATACTCGAGGCACATTGTATGGAATGCCACTTTGTAGGCAACCATCTAACTGAAAGAGCATCTCTTTCTTAGTGCCTTCTAAGTTTTGGACACTACCTTTGAAACAGGATTTGAGCTTCCTTCAACCATCTGCATTAGTATGTGCTATTAATGAGACCCAAGTTCATGATCGTGGTGAGCTAAAGTAAGGAGACAGGATTCAGCCCAGGACCGTGCACTCCTGACTCGCCGAACTAAAATAACATTTTGCTTGAGAAAATGTTGAAACCTGAACTGCCATGACCTGGTTTGAGAATATGTATTATTCTACATGTTGTACATCTATATTATACCCGAAGCCTTGAAAAATCCCAATGGGCGAAACACGTGTTGGCTGACATCCTTTGCCGTCTTGAGATTTTGATTAAATTGGATTCTTTTTAAAGAAGATGCATTGAAAATAAACACAAGAAGTTACTCCCAAAAAGGATTTGAATTTTTTCTTCATCCTTTGCTTTTCCCGAATATAATTGGAGGAGTACTTACTCAAAACTGTATAGATGAATAATGTTTTTAGGCTTAAGAGGTCCAGATCTTCGAGTAAACCTCCTCAAACTATTTTGTGCACGAATTTGGGCAATACTATCTAGTACTGGGATCCAAGGACCTCTTCATTTCAATATTTGACACCAAAGTTCATTAACTGGTCTTACGCCCCACCACTTTCAAATTCCACCAGCCACCGAGGGGAAGCTGTGCAAGACTTCTGCCTGTGACTGGGGGACAAAGCCTGCTACTCTTCCAGCAGGGTGAGGGGATATCACCCAGGAAAACCAAGACCACCTGCCCTACAGCCAGGAGCACCAGCACCTACCTGCTTGTTAAGAACAATGTGCCCTGTGAGGAAGAGGAGAGCATAGAAAGGAGCGCGATCCATTGAGGGGCCCTTTTGAGAGGACTCGTAGAGTGAGCTGGGAGGAGACGGCTGTACACCGACTGGTTTGCTGCACAGAGCAGCAAACCAGTTGGTGCACAGCCATTTGGTGACTCCCATATGCCAGCTGAGGGCTGTGGTGGACTAAGCCACGTATCGAGAACCGTGCAGGGAGAGTCCAAGCCTGTACCGCCTTGTTGCGGTGACCCCATATGCCAAAGGGGGCACCACTGAAGTGATTGTGCCAACAAGCAGTGCAAGACTCATGTATGCCTTAGCGGTGACCCCGTATGCCATGAGGGGTCGCCATGGTGTGGGTCACTACACCGGAGAAGTTTGCGATTTGCCTGCAAGTACCCGTGTCTACCCCAGCCGTGGCCCATACAGGTAAGAGCGGTGGGCCAGGTGGGGGAGGGAGGGGAATATGACGGACGATGACGAGGAAAAAAATCATTATTTATTTTTCGCTTGTATCGTTTGTCGAAATCCCCCACACCCAGCCTCACCGCCCCCACAGTTCTTACCTGCTGCACAAGCCGCCACTGGTCTACCCGGTATGCCAGGAGGGGTTGCGGTACTGAGTTTTGCCAAATGTTTGTCTGTTGCCTGGGAAAGTAGAAGCAGCGACCTGCATGTCGAGTCTGTGCATCAAGATCTGACCCTTACCGACCCAAAGTACTTTGGAGGACGCTGCACCATCGCTGGGATCACGTCTGGAGCCTGAGGATCAATCCCCCTCCCCTGTGTGGGGAAAACAGACTTAACACTCCAACGGAAGCTGGGGGCATCTCCGACCACAGAGGAAGCTGGCTCGTGAGAAAGCTTTTGCCTGTTGGGTGTTGCAGCGTATACCGCGAACAGTTTAACTTCTCCGAACAGACCCATAGCTTGCATGTCCCCACTGTAGAGACACCTGTTGAAACGCTGAACACGTCTGTGCTGCAGGAGTGGGTAAGACTTGAATTGGGCCTGTTGAGCCATCAGGGTTCTCCCTGTTGAAGGTGCTGCGGCACCATAGCCACTTATAATTATTTCCTCAGAGTCAAAGGGGGGGGACTCTTGAGAAAAGCATACTAGTAAGCATTCCCTGGAGGCTGCCACCAGTAAATGGAGAATAACCCCGACCACACTCCAAGGAAGAGGGTCTTATAGCGATTTGCCAGACAAACACAGGAGCCCTGAACTCAAGAGGATTCTGTTATTGCTTACTAATGTTAATAAGTAAAATACTTCTTTTCATATAAAAACAAGTATTTGACTGGACATTGATTTACTTGCATTGCTAAGTGCACTTTCGATGTTATAAGTCATGTTCACTCACCTGTATCTATACTCCCCCCTGCCCCTCGGGGGAGCCTTGAACTACTCGTCCACAGCTATCACTGACAGTTTACTGCAGAAGGGGTACTTGGCCCAGTTGTGCCCTGGGCCATCTGAAAAAAGGCCTGAAACATCATGGCTCGGCCTCCCAGTAACTCCTGCATGCCCCGTGGCCCTCTGAAAGGGGTTCTGAAAATCACACGGTGGTGTGACTAAGGCTTGCTAAGGTGACATGCTGCATATTTGGAAACTGATTTAAAGACACTAAATCAGGACAAATGGTTAGAGATATGCTTGTTGCATACATTTTGATTTACTTTCGGCTCTTGTATACCACAGGCTAGAGTGTAAGCGACATGACAGCACTGATGAACAGATAGTTATAAATGGATGATGTACGGAGCAGAACAAAGGAATGACAGGTATGCTACGAGCAGATGAGAAGTAATGGGGTGGGTACCACATCTCCGAATATCTCTAGAGGGAGCTCACTGGAGAGCAGAAGTATCGACCAAGAGTAACTGGTGGCCGCTTACAGTGGAGCCACAAGACAGATGAGGAGTAACTTTGGATATGAGAGGGAAAGTCACTGTGGGATTGATGCAGACACAAAAAAAGCAGTTCAACATAAGACGCTTAAATGAATAACCGTTGACATATATTGGCAGCTCCCTGACGGCCAAGAGAGGACTCCTTAGTGCAGCTGTCCTGCTTCTCAACGTCCCAATTAGTAACAACCATGCAAACATTCTAATTGGCAGGCGCACCTTCGGATGACGTGCATTCCCAACCGCCATTCCATCGGTCCACATTCCAGACACTGTTTACATTCTGAAATCACTTGATATTTGAACCTCTTCTCCGGAGAACCGTGGGGGCCAAGAGGATCTTAGAAAAGCACAATTAATATAATTGCGTGCTCACTGTCTCTCAGATACTGTTTTGCTCTCTTATTTCTTGCCCATGGGTGGTAGAGCTACTTTATCACCAAACAGGGATATAAAGAGTGTTTCCATGGAAACAGCGAAGAAAAGAGTGAGACACCAGCTCTAATAAAAAGGAAAATGCATTAGCCTTTGATGCTGCCAGATACAATTCGTGAAGTTCAATATCCAGAGTGATATGACAAATAATGCCTTTCAAAGCTAAGTATGAAGTTAACAATGTGATTAGTTAACTGAAGGCATGTGTGTTTGAAAATGGAAAAGCAGAAGGTCAGTGCAGTGTTTAATTGGTCAAAACAATAAGTGCCAGGGCTCTTCTGAAGAGGTCACTGCAGCTTGCACCATCCACTGCTTCTGACATCGCTGACAATGACTGTACCAATGCAACAACGCTCTCAATGACCAAGCAACTCAACGCCGTCTCCTCCTCCTGCTTCAACACCCTCCACATGCTCCGCAAGATCTACAGATGAATCCCGACAGATACAAGACAGACAGTCACCCAGGCCCTCGTCAGCAGCAGACTCTACTACGGAAACGCCCTCTACCCGGGAGCCCCGACCAAGCTCATCAATCGACTACAACGCATCCAAAACGCCTCGGCACGACTGATCCTCGATGCAGCACAACACGGCCACATTACCCCCCACCTGAGAAACCTACCTTGGCTCCCCGTCAACAAGAGGATATCCTTCAAGCTCCTCATCCACGCACACAAGGCACTCCACAAGACCGGCCCAGCCTACCCCCTTCTACACCCCCAACCGCCAGCTACGCTCCGCCGACTTCTCACTCGCCACCGTCCCGCGCATCCGAAGAACAACCACCGGCGGGAGATCCTTCTCCCACCTCGCCGCCAAGACATGGAACACCCTCCCACTGAGCCTACGACAGACCCAAGACCTGCTGACCTTCGGGAGGATACTAAAGACATGGCTGTTCGATCAGTAGGGGCCCCCACCTGCCCCCCCAGCGCCGTGTGACCCCCGCGGGTATGTAGTGCGCTTAACAAATGACTGATTGATTGAACAACTAACCATTAGACTCCTACAAGTGTGACAATTCAAACTATTCAAGGTCGCCAAAGCTATTGAAATAGCTTGTGGTGCAGGTATTACTCATTTTTAATGCATTTTGTACTAAACAAAAAAACAACCGTTATTGTGCTCATTTCCAAATTAGACAAACAGCGCTTACATGTGGCAGAGTGTCATAAGTGCAGGTGTTGACAAGTCAACCTAACAACACTTAATTATCAACCTGTACAATTAACTATAAGGAGAGGGTTTCCTCATGGGAACTAAGGAGCTGGAAGAGAGCAGTACAGCGGTGGCTTGAGCGTTGCCCCACTTGCAAAAAGGAAAAATAAAACGCAATCTTTTTAATTTTCCGTACGTGGGCCAGTTTGGTTTTTAGTACAGAACGTGACAGGGCTTGGCTGTGTCACGTGGAGGGGTGGTGGATGTACCATTGGTCGGCCAAACTGCCATGTGCACGTAGCATTCCTCTACTTTGCTGGGATGTACAGCTGAGTGGAGAACGGCACCAGGCTCCCAGTCCATGTCTGAGCAGTGAACCAGGCTGCCAATCACGACGCTGCTGTCATTCTGGTGACAGCAGTGTTGGGATTGGATAGGGGAGTCTGGGAGCCTGTGTGCTTCCTGCTTCCGTTCATCGTCGACAGAAGGACGGAGGAGAGGCAGCGGCAGGCAAGTGAAACTTTTTTTTCTACCCCCCCCCCCCCCCCCCCCCCCCCACCGTTCCTGTACTATTCCGTAGATACCGCCACTGGTGGCAGACAGTCCCCGACCACACAGGAAGGTTCTTGTGCTTTGTTGCTTTTTTACAAATGATGCGCAGCTGAAGAGTTAAGTTCTCAGGACAGCACTGCAGTCTGCACCACCCATTGCCCTCCCTGGCGCGCCAAGACAGTACAAATAGGCTAGCAAGGTCGACTGAAGCTAGTGTACTGGGTTGGAGTCTCTGCAGGACGCTCAACATCCTGTGATTCTGGGCAAAACACTTCATCTCCCTGTGCCTAACAAAAATGAATGTGTGTCTGTAACGCCACTGGTGCTCATGTAAAGCGCTCTGATGCCTCTGGGTTGAGTTTGTGTTATATAAAACTCCCCCCAACCCCCCCCCCCAAAAAATAGTAAACACTGCACTCCTACAAGTGTGACAATTCAGACTATTCCATGTCACCCAAAACTATAATCATGATGTGAGTGGCAGGTATTATTCATTCTTAATGTATATTGACTTTATTAAACACTGTTGTGGGGCTCATCTCAAAATTGGATAGACAGCGCCACAATGTGGTGGACTGTCACTAGAGCGGGTGCTGACAATTAAGTGCAGGTGTCGACCACCGAAAACTACCAGCTCAAATTCAGCACTGCTCAGTATAGACGCTCCAGATGACCAATTGCAGCTCTCCTGCGAAGCCTGGGGTTCTGCTGGAGCTACGACTCACCATCAGCGCACAGCTCTTGAGAGTTTGGAATGAAATACACATCAATACAAGGCTGACTTCTGACCTTGCAATTTTCATCCCTTTCAATGTAACCTATCACAGCACAAAACGAGATACATGGGACGCATCAATTAATTTCAGCGACTGCTAATTACTCTGGGCAGCACTTGAGACCATTGTTTTTTAAAGTTATTTTGTGCCATTACAGGCAGGGACCAACTATATGCAAACCAGTCCGGCCCGCCTCACCCCAAAACTGTGAAGAAAATATACAGGTGATCTTCGAACTATCTCTGAGAAAATATTTTTCCTCGACTTGCCCACTGTTATTACTTGTATGCTTTCCTGACTGGGGTGTGTGGCCTTCTGATCATCTTCGGTTGACCCATAAATCTTTTTTTAAATATATATGCCTCACCTTTGCATTCCACAAAGTATGTGGTACCTGAAAGGCTTGAACTTCTTATTTAAAGGACCCAAATAACATTATTATTCTACACAGCACAGAAATATGACCGGATTAGCCATAAACTAAGGGTGTCCCCCGAAAAAGGGACTGAAGGTAACCTACACACGAAGTTAGGTTGAGCTTTTGAAACTAGGCCCATCCACACCCCGAGCAGTGCTTAGTTTCCTGAACAATGTGAGACTTTGAGCCGAAGCATTAGTGAGTAAAGGATGGAACAAGGATAAGAGAAAGAAATACAAAGAATGACAACGGGTGGAAGATGGAATGCAAACGATTAGCGAGTGTGACGTTAAGAGAGGAGATGTGAGGTTATGTTATGTTAGTATGAATTTGTAGAGCGCACGTTCACCCTGGGGTTTCTTGGCGCTGTGTACCGCTGGGGAAACAGTCCTGGCTTTCCCTGTGAGATGGTCCCTATTGGGCATCCCCAAGGTGAAGCCAGGCATCCCCGGCAGCGAGGGGGCCGTAGTGGAGATTAAGCAAGCTATTGCCCAGAGTTGCAGCGTGGGACCCATGGTTAGAGAGGCACGAGGCGAGATTTATCAAGCCCGCTGACTTTGGTTCCGTACCCTGCTGCGTCGGGAATTGAACCCTGGTCCCGGGCCGACCTCTGCTTCTGGGTCTGCCGCCTCTAACCGGTGAGCCACACTTCTCCACAGGTGAGGTGAGGTGGTAGAAAAAAGCCATGATGTGGAATCAAGCTAGGCAGCCTCGATGTTCAGCAACTCCAGAACACTGCAGGACTCCCAAGAACGCCTTTGCGCCCTGGCACTTTATTATAATTTTTTTACACAAGTTTAGCACTGAGCCCGAGTAGAAATGGAACATTCGATGTACAAATTAAGGGCCAGATACATCAAGGGTTTTACTCATTCTGCGTCTTTTGGAAAATGTGTTCATACATATGGCCCTAAGATACTTGCATTTATAAATATTTGTGAATGGGAGAAGGTTTCACAGTTTTGTACATTATTCATTTTCTTGCTGAAAAAATATATTTGACGCATAACTGAATATTTGTCGAGACACTACATAAATGAATGTAAGATCCAACTTGCATGCATGTTTGCAAAATTGATTTAAGAATGTCTAACATACGTGTACACCTACACAGGTGACAGTTTTACATGGAATTGTAGTGATTTTGTGTGCATTTTTATGTATGGGTACGTATTGCCATCGGTGAACGGATGTAAAGGCACAGGGTTTTATTATTTCTGATCTTCCAATTGCTTAAAAATTAAAGTCGTATTGGTGTTGGTATTGTTACTGTTTTGTGAATAATTTTAACTTATAATTAGAGGCATCTGAAATGTAATTAATATTTGCACTCACTGCTATATTTATGTTGAAATACCGAATTATTTTTCAAAAAAGGAAATAAAAGAGACCCGCTGAAAGAAAGTTTAAAAATGCACATATCCAATTCTGTGAAACCACTGAGCGCCTTGAGGTGGATCACTTTGCTGAGGCGTGCTACAGAAGTAACCCAGTCATTACCTTATTCAGAATTCTTGACATTTATAAGTAATTAGCGGTGAGCCTCTCTGAGTACATTTTCATCTGATCTTCAAATTTATATTCATCACGTCACATTTGCAAATCAATGATATGCTAATGATGCAGCTGGGAGACTATTGGCACATAGCTGGACTACAGAATTTACCACTCATTGATACATTGTAAGTATTAGGAGGCGACTTCTTTGATGTCACTCCTAAATCGGTGCAATGGCTTATCCACAGCTCCACAGACACGAGGTTCCCTGCACCCACTGGCTCTTTTGCATTTGATTTAGTTTGGGGGTGTTGCCCTGGCATGTGTAGGAAATAGCACTTGTAGAGAAGTGTATACAGTGCAGTGAGGTAGAATATTTCATATTTTAAGTCAAATGATCATTCCACATCCACTCTTTTACTGCCATAGTTTATCTACGGGCAGTGATACAGTAGGCCACAAATGTGCAACATCATGCAACAGTGGTGCTGCAGCGTAGCGTGGGTTTCCAGCGCCCAGGGCAAGGCAAGTAGCCTCCCAATTTCCTTTTCAAATGTTGCGCCCTTGTGAATTCTGCACCCTTGGGCAAACGCCCCTATGGCCCCACCCACGCTACTGAGTGGGGGCAGATGTGTTTAAGCAGGTTTGCATATTGCGGCTGCCCCAGCGCCCCTAAGAATGCCCATAAGAATTTTGCACTCGGTTCAACGGTCCTTGAGGCTCCACCCACGCTACGCTACTGAGTGGGTCAGAGATGTTTTAGCATGTTTGCACAATGTGGCTTTGCCTTGCAGCTGGTGAAAAAACTGAAATTTTGCAGGAGCACATGAGGAAACAAAGTTTGTTCTGAGAAAGTAGCTATCTACAAAAAAGCCCTGTATAGGGACTAATTGTGAAGTCATGATCCTGCTACTGAGATGATCCGAGTTACATTTTCAGACCAGAGCTGCCTAATTTAATATTTTCTGTCTGAAGATTTTAAAGATGTGATCGACTTCGGTGGGACGTAACAGTGGTGTATGCGTAAAGCCACTGACTGCGCTCTATCCGTAGTTTCTGCACTCCCTCCTAACGTCAAAATTAATCTACTCATCTACGACATACTATATAGGTTTGTTGTTCTTCTATAGAATATTGCTACCTCCTGTTAAGGCATACATGTGCTCACTCTCTCTACCTGCAAACAAATACATTATTTGCACCACAGGACCTCATTTTCTTACATGACCTAACAGCAATCCATGACACCATTATACTATATCCCCTCTGTGTGCGATTCCAGACATCTCTGCAAAAGTAGAGTGTCTAACCCATGTGCCATCCACACTGAATACACATGCATGTGAATAGGACCTCTAAGGTAAGTGTTAGGTGACAGTAAAGTGCTGAAGCATAGTACATAAACGGTGGCAAAGCAATTTCATGCAGAAGTAGAGGAACAGAATTGTTTATGGTGTTTAGCGGTTACAGCCACACCGAGCATCAATAACGAAGCAGGTAAGATGATAGTTAGCAATGAAGAGTCATCTCATTTTATTTATTTACATTTTATATATATATTTTTATTTATATATATTTTATATACATATATTTATTTATTTATTTACATTTTATATATATTTTTATTTATATATATTTTATATACATTTTATATATTTATTTACACCACTTCAGAACCTAGTTACCAAGTATGTACCATCACGCGCTCAGCGCTCCTCACACGGAGGCCTACTTAAGGTCCTTAGGGTTAAAAGGGCCCGCATGGGTGGACGCTCTTTTCGCTATTTGGTAGCGAAGAGTTGGAACGCCCTGGCTCTTAATCTCCGCCTAGACCCATCTGAATCAAGCTTCCGGAAGAACTTAAAAACATACCTATTTTCAAGATAATTGGGCTCACTCCTTACTACTGCTCTGAGTTTTTCAGTTGTAGCGCGGGGACATGCTTCTTAGCGTAACCAAGCACTCTATAAGCTTCCCTTAATAATAATAATAGTTTTGAGGACCACAAACGAGGCCTCAAGGGTTTCGGATCACTGTAAAACCACACTAAAAGACAGATTTAATACATCCAGCTATCCAGGGGTGGCTTCTCCATTATGGCAGAAGAGCTTTGCCCGCTTATCAGAGCAAAGAGATAAATTAAAAAGATAATAAAACTATTTATCATTTTATTTTCCCCTGGCTGAGTCGAGTGGGCCAAGTCTAGGACGGGGCCATTGACTAGGATGGCAGCAGGCTGAGGAGGAGAGTTGTGCACTGTAAGTGCGCACGTCTGTTTTACCAGCTGTCTCAGGATGGCCAAACTGACATGCGCACATACATTTCTTCAACACTGTTGTATTGTACAGCCGGGTGGGAGAAAAGGCACAGGCTCCCTGTCTCTGAGCTAGCATCAGTCCAGCCCGCTCAGACCAATCTCTGGATTGGGAGGGGAGCGAGCCTAGGAGACTGTGCAACACACGATTGTGGAAGTAGCAGGTCTCTGTCAGTGGCAGGTACAATATATATATATATATATATATATATATATATATATATATATATATATATATATATATATATATATATATACACACACACACACACACACACACACACACACACACACACACACACACACACACACACACACTGGATGATTCCTTTCTCCTCGCTTTGTCGGCGCTTCCCCTGAATATTAATTTATTTTTAAATTCATTTGAACACTAGCACAGGCTTGATCCACGCGTTCCGGAAGCACTGTCTACCTTGATCACGGTCAGTCATTCATACGTTAGCAATTCGTGTAAAACCATTATTCCACAGGAAGTCATAGGTACATCACTTCCTGTTTGTCAACAGAAGGGAAAGAGCTCACCGCCAAGCATTCTGGACTCTGTGGTTCCTTCCTTATTCTGTTACATTAATCAATTATAACTGCATCAAATGAAAACATTTTTGCACATTAGGTTTCATCCTCTTAATTTTAACTCATCAAGTTTTCGAATATTTTGCAAACATCTTTTATAAACTCTATGGAATTTCATTATTTGTCCATTTTCAATAAAGTTCGATTTTTTTTCTTTGCAATGGGTTTTCTTTTTATTTAAATAAAACCCTCTAGTGGGTTATCATGTTATCTTCGATTAGTGTTCTTTTAATTTGTTAACACTATATTTTCCGCCTTCCAGTGGGCATGTATCTTTCTTGAGTCTCCCATATGCGTTCCCTGATGCACTTATACTTTTTCTGAAGCTAATTGATTGTTCATAACGGTATATACAGAAATCGAACTTTATTGACAATGGACAAATAATGAAATCCCATAGAGTTTATAAAACATTTTTCCAAAATATTCGAAAACTTGATGAGTTAAAATTAAGAGGATGAAACAATGTGCAAAAATGTTTTTATTTGATGCAGTTATAATTGATTAATGTAACAGAGTAAGGAAGGGACCACAGAGTCCAGAATGCTTGGCGGTGAGCTCTTTCCCTTCTGTTGACAAACAGGAAGTGATGTAACTATGACTTCCTGTAGAATAATGGTTTTACACGAATGAATGACTGACTGTGATCAAGGTAGACAGTGCTACCGGAACGCGTGGGTCAAGCCTGTGCTAGTGTTCAAATGGATTAAAAAATAAATTAACCTTCAGGAAAGAATTTGAGCCTCCCATTGGTGGGTATGTCATATGGAAAATGGAGAAGTGGGTTAGCGGTTGCGCACACCGCTTCCGTTAAAGCCCCTTAAGAGAATCATATGGAGCTTCGAAACGTGTCGGGCAGATACATTACGGAGCGGCATCTACAAGCAGAGACCCGTCCTCACCTACACATAAATCAAGCTGCTGCTCGTGTGCTACTCAAACATGGACAACATTCGAGTGACATATATACATATATACATATATACATATATCAAAAAAACCCCTCCTTCACCGAGGAGAGAAGCAACACTCCAGCAACTTCAGTCCTTGCATTTTTATTAATTCCAATGCGGCAGTCCTAATATATTTCGGTCACCATTGACCTTCTTCAGAGGTGCGCCGATGGGAACATCCGTGCCGGGTAAGAGAGACCAATCAAGTGAGTCATGACAACAATGTCTTTTATTCGCCCCCTGATGGGCGTCCACTTTAATTTGGAAGTGCATTCTGGTGCTTGTGGTTCTCTAACCGGCATCCTTTTCTAGCTTCCAATAGCTTTTCAAGCCTCCAATGGCTGTTGTCCCCATTTAATTAATTTACATTGTTTTTTAAAAGGGTCCGTTGCGTCTTATAGTCAGCCCGCTTTTGAAGCTGACAAAGAACCATGCCGAGGTTAGTCTTCGGCAGTGCCGCCGCCCTTCGTTTTCACGTTCATCCAAGCGGGTTCACTTTCGGGCGGGGATCGGCACACTCACTGGCGGTGCACGCTGTCGGCAGAACCACGCCGTAATTACATAAAAAAAAACCCTCCTTCACCGAGGAGAGAAGCAACACTCCAGCAACTTCAGTCCTTGCATTTTTATTAATTCCAATGCGGCAGTCCTAATATATTTCGGTCACCATTGACCTTCTTCAGAGGTGCGCCGATGGGAACATCCGTGCCGGGTAAGAGAGACCAATCAAGTGAGTCATGACAACAATGTCTTTTATTCGCCCCCTGATGGGCGTCCACTTTAATTTGGAAGTGCATTCTGGTGCTTGTGGTTCTCTAACCGGCATCCTTTTCTAGCTTCCAATAGCTTTTCAAGCCTCCAATGGCTGTTGTCCCCATTTAATTAATTTACATTGTTTTTTAAAAGGGTCCGTTGCGTCTTATAGTCAGCCCGCTTTTGAAGCTGACAAAGAACCATGCCGAGGTTAGTCTTCGGCAGTGCCGCCGCCCTTCGTTTTCACGTTCATCCAAGCGGGTTCACTTTCGGGCGGGGATCGGCACACTCACTGGCGGTGCACGCTGTCGGCAGAACCACGCCGTAATTACATCAAAAAAAACCCTCCTTCACCGAGGAGAGAAGCAACACTCCAGCAACTTCAGTCCTTGCATTTTTATTAATTCCAATGCGGCAGTCCTAATATATTTCGGTCACCATTGACCTTCTTCAGAGGTGCGCCGATGGGAACATCTGTGCCGGGTAAGAGAGACCAATCAAGTGAGTCATGACAACAATGTCTTTTATTCGCCCCCTGATGGGCGTCCACTTTAATTTGGAAGTGCATTCTGGTGCTTGTGGTTCTCTAACCGGCATCCTTTTCTAGCTTCCAATAGCTTTTCAAGCCTCCAATGGCTGTTGTCCCCATTTAATTAATTTACATTGTTTTTTAAAAGGGTCCGTTGCGTCTTATAGTCAGCCCGCTTTTGAAGCTGACAAAGAACCATGCCGAGGTTAGTCTTCGGCAGTGCCGCCGCCCTTCGTTTTCACGTTCATCCAAGCGGGTTCACTTTCGGGCGGGGATCGGCACACTCACTGGCGGTGCACGCTGTCGGCAGAACCACGCCGTAATTACATCAAAAAAACCCCTCCTTCACCGAGGAGAGAAGCAACACTCCAGCAACTTCAGTCCTTGCATTTTTATTAATTCCAATGCGGCAGTCCTAATATATTTCGGTCACCATTGACCTTCTTCAGAGGTGCGCCGATGGGAACATCCGTGCCGGGTAAGAGAGACCAATCAAGTGAGTCATGACAACAATGTCTTTTATTCGCCCCCTGATGGGCGTCCACTTTAATTTGGAAGTGCATTCTGGTGCTTGTGGTTCTCTAACCGGCATCCTTTTCTAGCTTCCAATAGCTTTTCAAGCCTCCAATGGCTGTTGTCCCCATTTAATTAATTTACATTGTTTTTTAAAAGGGTCCGTTGCGTCTTATAGTCAGCCCGCTTTTGAAGCTGACAAAGAACCATGCCGAGGTTAGTCTTCGGCAGTGCCGCCGCCCTTCGTTTTCACGTTCATCCAAGCGGGTTCACTTTCGGGCAGGGATCGGCACACTCACTGGCGGTGCACGCTGTCGGCAGAACCACGCCGTAATTACATCAAAAAAACCCCTCCTTCACCGAGGAGAGAAGCAACACTCCAGCAACTTCAGTCCTTGCATTTTTATTAATTCCAATGCGGCAGTCCTAATATATTTCGGTCACCATTGACCTTCTTCAGAGGTGCGCCGATGGGAACATCCGTGCCGGGTAAGAGAGACCAATCAAGTGAGTCATGACAACAATGTCTTTTATTCGCCCCCTGATGGGCGTCCACTTTAATTTGGAAGTGCATTCTGGTGCTTGTGGTTCTCTAACCGGCATCCTTTTCTAGCTTCCAATAGCTTTTCAAGCCTCCAATGGCTGTTGTCCCCATTTAATTAATTTACATTGTTTTTTAAAAGGGTCCGTTGCGTCTTATAGTCAGCCCGCTTTTGAAGCTGACAAAGAACCATGCCGAGGTTAGTCTTCGGCAGTGCCGCCGCCCTTCGTTTTCACGTTCATCCAAGCGGGTTCACTTTCGGGCGGGGATCGGCACACTCACTGGCGGTGCACGCTGTCGGCAGAACCACGCCGTAATTACATCAAAAAAACCCCTCCTTCACCGAGGAGAGAAGCAACACTCCAGCAACTTCAGTCCTTGCATTTTTATTAATTCCAATGCGGCAGTCCTAATATATTTCGGTCACCATTGACCTTCTTCAGAGGTGCGCCGATGGGAA